>NC_141626.1:24258294-24858294 GCF_047967505.1 Dipteris shenzhenensis | reverse complement strand
CTACAATGGTAGGGAGATGATATTCTACACTGAAACACATGAGAATCCTGAAGAGGATTACCCACAATCACAGGATATACCTGGGAATCAGCCTTTAGGCAGGAGACGAGAAGGGACCATGGGATACGAGAGCTTGTTTAAATTGCATCTGAGGCCACTTATAGTTGTGATACGAAGGGAGGAGCATGCAAGACACATGTGGGTACGATTCCACACCTTACACACCGCCGCTCTTTATCTCAGTGTGCTACTTCGCTCCAGACACATCATCCTATGCACGTGAGGTTACTACAGATGGTCATAGCACTTATGAGACACATTGTGGAGTTTTCCCGGCAAAGAGACATACTCCTCCTTGGTGATTTCAATGAGTGTACGGGAAATATACAAGTAGAGCTGCTTGACTTTGAGTCAGATCCCTCTAAGTGCCAGAGGTAGACCCAGCAAAGTTCAAGATAGACACTCAGAGGATGCGTCACATGTAACAGGATATGGGAGACATTTATAAGATATGGGGGCTATACATGACTTGGTCTCTAGTGATGGCCGAGGTCTTGAGGACTTACATCTTTCCCACATGGAGGGGGCAGCAGCACTGTGGATTACTTGATGTGTCCCCCAACCTTTGTGACACGAGTACAAGACTTCATAAACCCGCCTCTGCCCCTTGGCGCCAATCACCCATACCTGTCTTTCACCATTCTGACTACATTGCCCGATATAGCTAAAAATATACCTAACTCCCACCCACGTTCGGGTGCACTTTGATCATGCTCTGGATCCAATTTATATGTGCCACTTGTCTCGCAGGCTAGCGACTCCCCTGAGAGATGATGCAAACCTCGTCCTGGCTTCAGATGCATTGGTATCTGCTATACATGATGCTACCACTAGATCCTTCCCCACGACCAAATCTACAGCTCGCTCCCCAGTTGGGAAGATGCCACATAATTCTTTGTATGATGATGAGTGCCGGAAGATGAGATCTCACCTTATACGAAAGTAGGTATTGGAACACTTGACAAGATCTGAGGCACACCAGATCTCATGACGCTTGGCGTGGCGTAAGAGGCGAGCTTTCCTCTCACATAGGATGGATGAGATGATCAGATGATCCAATCGTTTCGTGGAGCGGACCCACTTTTGCATGGGGGCTTTTATCACAGAGGAAACCACCTATCCCTATTGCAGATCCAGAGGTGTGGCACACCTATACAACATCCCCTACGATGTCCCCACTTTGACACGTCCGCTCTTCCTTGGCCCACCACCTGCATCTTCTTCACCCCACAAAACGTGAGAGCTGCATTACGTTGGCTCCATAATTAAAGAGCGTAGGACCGTGAGGGCTTACGGACTAAGCATTTTGCACACAGAGAGGAGGTCTTGGCTGCCCCAATCTTAGCACAAATGTTCAATCATGTTGTATGTCATGGCTTCCCTTCTGCTTGGAGTACCACTAGTATTGTGCCGATACACAAAGCAAGAGATCCATGGACATAGGGAATTATCGCACTCTCATGATTGGTCACACGCTGGCCAAGATCTATGGATCGGTACTAAAGAGAGAGATCAGCTCCTACACAGAGATGCATGGGCAGATAGCATTGGGGCAGGCTCGTTTTAGGAGACAGCACTCCTTTTTGGATCATATTTTCACCTTACGGGTAATCATTGAGGAGGCACGCTCGCGATCCTAGAAAGTCTACGCATGTTTTGTAGACTTTCAGAAGGCCTTTGATACCGTTCCACGAGCTCGCATGATCAGACGACTATAGGAGATGTAGATCCCAGCTGTTATAATATGGGGGGTGATTAGCATGTATGAGTCAGTCAGAGACAGAGTACATGCCCCTGGAGGCCTGTTAGACTGGATCAAGAGTACGAGGGGGTGAAGCAGGGATGCCCCCTCTCACCAACTTTATTTGGGCTATATATTGATGAGATCACGACCTTCATTGACCGCCTGGGCGGCAAGGATTGTGGCTGGCTGATTGTATGCAGATGATATAGTCCTCCTATCCTCTTCAGCAGCAAGGTTACAGAAACACCTAGAGCACTGGAGGTGTTCTTTAGAGAGAGGGGTCTGGCAGTTAACCTTGGTAAAACCAAGGTTATGATCTTCAATACCTCCCAACCAGCACTTCATCGACATAGCTTCACCTACAGAGGAGAGCCAATGGAGATTGTACCGCCTTACACATATCTAGGGGCAATCTTTACAGGACCAGTCTTCATGATGATTCATGCAGCCAGAGCACACCTTACACGAGGGCAGGAAGCTTGGCCCGACTGGAGCGACAGTGTTTTCAAGTGCATTTTAGGACCCCCCAAAAAAGGGATGGCTATTCGACACATTACTAAGCACATTAGTAAGGCCTACAACCATGTACATGGCACCCTTCTGGAGATGTGATTTGACAGTGTGATTGAGTGGCGACGCTTTGAGAGACTACGAATGACCATGCGATCCAGGATGATTTGGAGCAAGCCCTCAATCCCTCGCCAAATCTTACAGGCAGAGTTCGCCACCATGACACCGCTCAAGATCGATGCCATCTTCTAGGCACTTACCTATGTCCACGGGTCTGGGCCTTACCTAGAGAGAGGCTATTGAGAGTGGCACTAGAGTCATCTATGCGACTGGCTGAGAGTGATGCCAGCATGGCCTGGTATGCACGCATCTCAAAACAATTTGACAGACATGGCATTCAGATGAATCGTCTCCCCCCCTTCCAGTATAGCTTAGATGTTCATGATCCTCTTGTCCTGCAGGATGAGATCAACCGTATCATACAGTTAGACCTGCTTCAGCTCTATATGTTGCGGTCCGCGGACATGGGGAGGGGACCAGGATTTCCCCACCCAGACCAGATTCTATTGCGACCACTTCTGGAGAGTGTCAGAGGGCGGAGTGATCATCAGGCCCTAGTATTTGGAGGACACGCGAGTCTCACATGCCCTTAGGATTGCCATTGGGCAGATGCGAGTCTCATCCCATCAACTGAGGATTGAGGCAGGAAAAGCTGCACGCACACCTAAACAGCGGATCTGCAGATTATGCACAATAGGTGAGGTAGAGACAGAGGAGCACTTATTATGTATCTGCCCCGTTTACTATGAGATCCGAGGACGCTACCACTGCCTTTTCCAAGAGGGGCTTGGATTTGGGCCTCTCTCCAGATTGATCCACTTCCAAGACCAGGTCTACATTAGTCTCTACCCGATGGAGATGAGACGTCATCTGCGTCAGATCACAGAGCAAGAGAGAGCTACTGAGCAGGGGATTGTGGTGGATCGAGCTCAACAACACGTCACAGACTTCTACACATTTAAGTCTACTCCTTGACATGTCGAGATAGAGGAGGAGGAGATCGACGACATGAGAGCCGTATGGACTAGTGAAATGAGATGACGACGAGCCACCCATGATGCGGTGATGGACTAGAGCATGCATGATGGATCTTCAGCCTCTTACAGTTCTATTGGGAGGAGACCGCCCAATTAGAGGTGTTACTATTGATATGGCCCACCGGATACAAAGAGCTCGGAGACCACACCCTCCACCACAGTGCGAGACAACCAGACAGACACTGATATGAGACATCTTTGCAGCTCACGAGAGGGCCACCATGGCACCTAGATATGCCTGCTGACTCCTTATCTGAGACTGAGTCTAGCTACTAGTCACTAGTTTTAGAGTTGGAGTTTACATGTTTTGTATCTCTGATTTTAGTCTAGCATAGTACTCGCCCTTTGCCTCAGCCCCTTGTGGCTTGTATGAGCATGTGTCACTTTTGATTTTGTACTTTGTCTCATAGGCCCGTGAGGCCTTTCAAAGATGTTAATAGAGACAAAGGCCCGCAAGGCCTTTCGAAGACGTTAATGCATCTTTCTTTCTTCTTTCTCAATTACCAGGACTCAAGAAGTTGCAGGCGTTACCATTAGAGATAATGAGGCAGGACACATAGATTGGAGGCATGAAACAAAGGCTGTACTATGAGTTCAGAGTCACACAGATGCAATGCAGTGGATGGACTTATGCTGGAGGCAACATCAAGACCAAGTCTCAACGTAGGCTAGACAGCTAGTCATGATCCCACAAGAGTTGGAGGACTCCGACAAAGGTGGAAAAATAAACCCAAGGTGTGTATTCTCTCAATACTTTATTGTTGAATTCAGTGGATTGTTTTTTGGCATGTTGTTTCTCCTGGTGTTCTCAGACTCAAGAATGCAGGTTGAAGACCTCGACAAACAGTGGGGACTACTAGCAGAGGAGAATACTCTAGCGACCTCTGATGACACAGGGTTTAATCCGGGGGTGAGCTCATCAAGAGCTTGGTTCTCTAGACAGCTAGATGCAGATTCAGAGTTTCCGAGTGGAATCCTGGGATCTATGTGGAGCAGCCATATGTGGTAAGTCCCAGAATAACTAAGGTTAGGTCAAGAAACTCCTATGTGAACGTATCTTCCTCAAATAAAGGTCAAAACCTCATACACATAAGCTCCCACAAAGTCCCACACACCTGCAGTTTGCAACTGCATTGTCTGCTGTATTGCAATTGGGCCTCGATGGAATGGCCTTTTCAGCAGTTGCCTCCGTCAGCCTCTATGAAGACCTCATCACCAACCATCACAACTGTCGTGTACCAAGTGCCACATGCCTTTACAATGAAGTCTCAAGTGCCGCATGCCTTTGCAATGAAGTCTGATCAGTGGAAGACTAAGTTTTCCCCTGCACTCCCTCCCTCAGTGAGCTTGAGTGGACTTAGGTGGCCCTTTTGTATAAGGGGCAGAGACAGCAGCTCAGAATAGACAAAAAAGGGGCACGAAGAGAATACAATATTCTAGGCCATTCATTGGCACTGTATTACCCTGCTGCAAATAGTCCTCACCATAGCTAACAGGTCCTGGTATAGAGTGTAAACTTATGCTTCTCTAAACCAGGCTATGGTTTTTAAATCTCCCTGAGACTCGTCGGTGTGAATCTTGTCTGTGAAGAATACAATATTCTAGGCCATTCATTGGCACTGTATTACCCTGCTGCAAATAGTCCTCAACATAGCAGACTAGTCCTCACCATAGCTAACAGGTCCTGGTATAGAGTGTAAACTTATGCTTCTCTAAACCAGGCTATGGTTTTTAAATCTCTCTGAGACTCGTCGGTGTGAATCTTGTCTGTGAAGAAATCAAGCAGATGATCCAGGGGTAATTAGATAGAAAAGTTTGCAGCTCGTGCATTTATTGGCACTCTGACACAGACTCTCAGCACTCTGATCCTTTCCTAAGTTCAAATAAATATAGCGGACGACTGTATGCTTGTGAGAACATACTGAGCCAGCTAGTTCCCTACGTTTTTTCGAGAGCAGCAATGCCCAAACAAAATTCACAGCAATTTTTTTTTGCAAGAAAATTCACAGCATTTTTAAGATGCACCAGCTATAATAGTAAATACGTAAATTTATTCAATCTACTTAAGACTTACACTAAAGAACTAAACTTGAAGAGGCAATATATAAGATAGGAGGACAAAAGGCTTACGATTGCCTGTTCTACATCTTAAAAAACGCGCAGAATCGAAGCTAGAAACGGAGAAAACAGAAAACTGATACCTGTTATCTTCTGAAGCTGCGGCGGGAGCGCGATAGCGACCCATGAGTGCGAAATTCGAAATAAGGATCCTTGGAGCAGAAGAATTCCAACACACGGGGGTGTAGAGGTCCCCAGAAGTCTACGAAAACATCAATTGTGAAAAACTTGCTGACGTGTCCCCTACTAGTCAGCATTTGCCCTTGCCACGTCATGCAGTCAAACCACAACCTTTGCCACGTCTTGAGACTCCAACCCTTTCCCCATTCGTTTTTTAACCTCTTAATATGAAAGGCGTGTGGTGTCCTCGCCTCGTGGTCAAGTGTTTTGGGGGTGTGCATGTGTTCGACCCTGGTAGATTATAGGCCGATCCAAGTGCAGCATCCCCTAGTGAGTGAGCGCGTGGTGAGCAAAGTGGGATGGGGTTGGGGGTAGGTTATTACATTTATTTTATCACCTTTTTAACTTTTTTTAAGGGCAATCCTAAAGATTGGATCTTAAAATTTCCCAAATTTCATATATATACCAGGTTTTACAAATAAAACAATGAACATCTTGTCCCTTGAAATTAAACTCCCCTTCTCCCCCTCTAGGAATCACCCTCTCTAAACCCCTTGCTTGAGCTAATTATCCTCAGGCCCCTCAACGCCATGGGAAGACATGCATCCGCACACAACCATGCATCATTAGATGCGGATAATGCACCCCACAATAGTATATGGAGGGAAATGCTCAAGTTAACATCGGTTTTGTGGCATGACAACAACAATGTTTGATATTTTTCCCATCAGGGTGACCTATTAGGTGACTTGGTTTACCAATGATATAGAAAAAAGAAAGAGTTGGGTGATGACCTATGTGAAGTTTCTGCTTTAGCAAATAGTTTTTCTAGGAAATAAGTCCAGACTGCGATATATGTGGGTGGAAAGTGGAAATGCTTTGAAGTTGATGGCAAACCAAAGTGTTTTTTTGTTTGGGGGGGCAAATTGTCAGCTTTTATTAATTGCATCAAAATGAGGGGGTCAAGACCCCTGACAAAAATTGGCTGAAGAGCAGGCAATAGCCCAGGGCGTGCAGGTTAAGGAGATAAGTCCCCCCATCCATTAGGTAATTCCCCACCAGATCATCATTTCTCATCAGCATAGCTACAAAATTTTGAAGAAAAACACAAACACCAACCACAATTTCTCGCTCGACCAATCCACCACCACAAAATACCATGAAAACTTTATGGTTACGAACACTCCACACTGCCAACCCCACCATCGCTCACATATATGGCCACTAATATGAAAAAATCAAATCTTTGTGCTCGAGCATTTGATTTGCATCAAATTTTTTGCATCGGGTTTGTAATTTTGAGATCTAATCAACTACGCATTTTGGATTGGCATTGGATCAACACACAAACAAAATGTCGACAGAAGCGAAGAGGCGGAGCAAGAAGCGAGTAAACAATAAGAGAGTTGTTCTTCAACTCGGATGCAATCAGTGTGGATCCTTTAAGTGAGCCACACAACGCAAGAGAGTGTGTCTACCGTGTGGAGTGCTTGCTACTTTTCCGGTTTTTCTTCTTGCATGATTTTGTTGCGCTTTGGAATTGATAGTGATGTTGATGCTAATGCTTAAGACTAGCAAAAGCACAACCTTACACTATCAAGCAAATTAGCTCTCAGACTTGCACAAGACAGAGGCCTTGAGAAGTGCGAAGAGGAGGGAGAAGACCATGGCGAGGAGATGTGAAGAGGGGAAGTTGAGAAAGCTGGCTTCCGTGGGCTGAAATTTTGCCTTCTTCTCCTTCTCCCCTTTTTTAGGGACTTGCTGCCTCACTCTGTTCTAGAAACTACTCTGCTCACCACCTTAATTCGGGCACCAATAAGCTTAGGTTAATTGGCCCTCAATCCACCACTCTCTCCCCCCCCCTTATAATGGTGTTTTTCACCAACTAGGGGTCCCTATTGGCCAACAAGAGACTAAAGACAATGGGAGATCCCCCATCAAGATCATCCTAAACCTTGATGTGATATAAAACCGAAACATCAACCCATATTGCCTCATCGGTGCAGCTTCCACCTTCAACCAAACACCAAGGCACGACCAAAACAAATGCTTAACCACCTCTATTTCCCAACCACAATGCGGGTGGGTTGGGTTCATCACCACCCACTTTGACAGCTTCCCACACAAGCAAAACCAAAGGTGCATTGCCTTCCAAAACAAAACAAGCCAAATTGTTAATGATGGTAATTAAAGTATTGGATTACAAGAAAATCGTCACTAGCATCCAAGCAAGATCTCTTATGGCCTCTCTCTCAACTTCAATGGCCCCTTTCCTACCTTACCCATAGGCTTGACATAGTGTAATGTCAAACTAAGAAACTGAATTGACTTAGCACAAGCGTTGCAAGTTGTGACACTTACATTGCAAGAGCACAAACCTATTCGGACTATCTACCTAATGATGTGTGTACTAGGGTGACAGGGGTGCCACCCTTAGCCTACCTTACAATTAGGCATGGTTAGCTCACCCCATCTTATGCAAAAGTCATAAGCAAGGGTCGACACAAGGTCATAATCTCATTTAATAGCACCCAAATGACATGTTTTAAAATATGACCCTTGGTTATCGACATCAAGTGTTGAAATCTGACATGGACAATTTCCATCACTTTACTTCTTACTTTCATGGCGACCTCCCTTTACTATGGCATTGGGTAAAGATATTTGAAAATGTCATGCAGTGGCTCCCACCACTTACTATTTTGTAAATAGGAAAGGAGTTCTCAAGGCCCTTTATCAAAGCATGCACCCTCATGCAATCTAAGGAGGCTAGTAGTGTAGGGCCGTAGAGCACCACGTGTCTGCACCAGGTACGAGGGGTCCCACACCCTCACTCCATAGCCATGCATGCCCTCTCCCACTCCCAAAAAGGCCCGCATGACAAGGGATAGGGGTTATGACCCTTATTATATCCAAGGAACTCAAGAATACCATATTGCTTATGGGATTAGTCCAATGACACTTGTCATCCAGAGCCCAAAGCCCTTCATATTCTTCACACGACACAAGGGGGTTGGGCCATATTCCAACAAGTAGGATGCTTCAGTTCTTTATAAAATATGGTGTTTCCTCTAATTTCCTTAAACTTCCCTATCATTTCACCAAGCATCACAAATTTTGTGCACATTAAGTGTACAAATAGGGCCAAATTTCTATCAATGATTGAAATTTCTCTATGAACCTTTGTCTCCCTGCCAAAGAATCCATATAAAACATTGACTATTATAGCTCCAAGGAGTCTGTAGTATTCTCACAGAAAGTATCTATTCTCGGGCATAGGTTTTCATGGGTTAATGCTCTAATTCATGATGAGCCTCCCATAGGGTTAAGCATGGACATAGCCCAAAAGATGAATCCATCTGCGAGGCTATTCTTATTGCAAATGTATAATAGAGGAAAGGTATTGAAACCACGAGGGTGCCTATTCTAACACAATTTTTTGGCAGCCATTGTACGAAAATAATACAACATCTGTGCTCAACAGATAATAGGATCTCGTACGCAAGAGAGAAAACAAGATAGTATGGAGAATCAAAAATTTGATTACTGTAGAACTGATACAATAGATGGCACTGCCTCCCAACCGTGCGCTCCTGTGAAAGAAGCTTCGATGGCATGCCAGAAACAGTAGAAGACGGAGGCTGGATGCTAAGGAATCAGGGTTGCTGTAGCCAGTGATGAAATGGGCTTCACGGGCTTGCTCTTATATAGCCACCAGTCGTAGTCGGTTAGGCTCAATCGGGTGGCCGACCCAGTCCGCCCAAAACGGTCGACTGGGGTTCCTACGGACATCGTTCGGCCCACAGCCATCCGGGATCATCTGAGGCTCCAAACGGGCCCCGCAACTTGAGAGTGGGCTGCCCCTGGAAATGCTCCATCTACCCTCAGTGCGATCAGTCAAGGGATGCCTTCCCACACTTGCATGTAGCTTAGTTGGTGGTGTGCCAACTCTATCTGAAGCCATCCAACCATCAGGCCACACATGGCCCCCATCTAGTGTCCAAACCAAGACCTACCGGATAACCAAGCTACTCAAATGCCTTCTCCTCATATGGGGGGCCTACAAGTAGAGTTAGCTGGTTCCCGCGTAGTTACACGAGAGTGGTGCATTGATATCTAACACCCCCCACCCGCAAGTGAACTTACTTTTTCGGCCCAATGCCAAGTCGATGAAGATGCCTCTCTAGCAAGTCTCTTCCAAGAGCCTTCGTGAAGATGTCCGCAGCATTCTCTGTAGTCGGACAGTACACCAAGTCGACCTCTCCATCCATGATCAGCTCGCGTACAAAGTGATATTGAATCTCAATGTGTTTTGTGCGAGCGTGGAACACCAGGTTCTTTGCAATCGCCATGCAACTCTGATTGTCACATGATAACTGCGTAGGCTTGTTCTGCATGGCACCCATGTCCCCCAAAATCCTCCTCAACCACACTGCCTTGCAAGAAGCAAAGCATGCAGATTTGTACTCGGCCTCGGTAGAAGAAAGAGCAATTGTGGGTTGCTTCTTACTGACCCATGACACAACTCCAGATCCAAGTGAGAAATAGTACCCTGTCACTGATCTCCTGCTGTCCATGTCTCCTGCCCAATCCGAGTCACAGAATCCGGTCAAGATGTTGCCCTTGGTATAGGTGATGCCATAATCAAGTGTGCCTTTGATGTATTTCAGCACCCGCATCCCTACCCTCCAATGGTTCTCCCGAGGCTTATTGGAAAACCTGCTTAGTACACCAATCACAAAGCTGATGTCCGCCCGTGTGTTGCACAAGTAGATCAAGCTACCCACAAGTCTTTTGTACTGCGCTTCATCCACCAGTGGTGATGAATCCTTGCTTGAGAGCTTCACGTCAACCTCCATAGGGGTACCAACTGTCTTGCACTCAGCCATGCCAAATGCCTTTAGTATCTCTCCAGCATACTTCAGCTATGAAATGAAGATCTGTTTCGGCTCCTGCCAAACTTCAATCCCCAAACAAAAATTCATCAGTCCGAGGTCTGTCATTTCAAACTCTCTTCCTAGCAAATGCTTCGTCTGCGAGATCTTCTCTTCATGGTTCCCTGTTATGACAAGGTCGTCCACATAAAGGACCATGATCATACACCTGCCTCCTTCTCTGAAGATATACAAATTTGCATCAAATGGGCTCCTCCTGAACCCGTTTTGCAAAAAGTAGGCATCAATTCACTGGTACCATGCTCGTGGGGCCTGTTTCAGCCCGTAAAGTGCCTTCTTTAGTTTGCAGACTTTACCATCTGAACCGGGGATCTCAAAACCTGGTGTTTGTTCCACGTATACCTCCTCCTTGAGATCTCCATTTAGAAAGGTGGATTTCACATCCATCTGAAACACGGGCCAACTTCCTTGGGCAGCTAAAGCCAAAACACTGCGAATTGTGGTTAATCGAGCTGTGGGAGCAAATGTATCTTGATAATCAAAACCATGTACCTGTGCAAATCCTTTTGCCACGAGCCGAGCCTTGTACTTATCCAACGTGCCGTCGGACTTGTACTTGGTCTTGTACACCCACTTGGTTTCGATTACCTTGCGTTTTGGTGGTCGATCCATAAGGTCCCAAGTGTTGTTCTTCATTATGGAGCCATACTCCGACTGCATAGCCTCCATCCACCTATCATCACCCTATGCCTCTTCAAGACACTTGGGTTCATCAGCACAGATCACTTCTGTCATCAAAGCATAGTTGACCAAGTGTACCTACGCCCTTCTTTGCTCCTCTAATCTCTTGGATCGGCGGTGTTTAGATGGTTCCTCCTCAATGGCTGGAGGTTCTCCGCCGTCCAAAAGCTACTTTACCCACTTCGGGAATGGCCATTGCCATTGTGGTTCTACAGGCTCTTCTTCATCTTCTTTGTCTTGAATCCTCCCAAGCACCATTGGGGGAGTTCGTTCTGCTGTTGGTGGCGGTACTGGATGGATATCCTAGTCCTGGTTGTCTGGGAAGGAAGCATCCTCCTCCAATTGATGCGGCTGTTTTGAGAAGACCACATCGCGACTTACAATTACCTTCTTGGTAACAGGGTTATAGAGACGGTAACCCTTCGCCTCTTCAGTGTAGCCTAAGAAAATACAGCTCCGGCTCTTCGGTTCCCATTTGGTCCTAGTAGCATCAGGGACATGCACAAAACAGTCACATCCAAAAACTCTGAAATGTGCAGCTGAAGGTTTCTTACCAGAAAAGGCCTGGAGTGGAGTCATCCCATTCACAGCCTTCATGTAGCTACGATTGAGAATGTAAACTGCAGTGTTACATGCTTTAGCCCAGAAAATCTTTGGCAAATCTTTCCCTTTCATCATACTCCGACCCATTTTGCAGATGACGCGCATCTTGCGTTCTGCTACTCCATTTTGCTGTGATGTATGTGGCGGGGGTTTCTGCCTCTTGATTCCGTGACTTTTGCAGTAACTTTCGAATTCAGTCGATGTGAACTCTCCACCTCTGTCTCTTCACCTTCCTCCCTGATTCTTTCTCGACCATTACATGCCATTCCTTGAACCTACTGAAAGCCTCATCTTTCGTCTTCAGGAAGTATATCCATATTCTTCTACTGTAGTCGTCGATCAGTGTCATGAAGTAGTAGGAACCACCCAAAGCTTCCGTCTCCATCTTTCCGCAGAGGTCCATGTGAACGAGCTCTAGAGGAGCCTTTGCCCTGCTGGCCTCTTTAGGAAAGGGCTGCCGATGCTGCTTGCCCATCATGCAAGCTTCACATACATCGGGCAGATCTGAAATTTCTAGTAGGTCTGCAATCATTCCACTTTTATACATCTCCTTCAAAGAACTAAGGTTTAGATGACCAAACCTCTCATGCCACAGCTTAGTGTTCTTCACATCCGCTCGAGCACTGAAAGCTGAGAGTTCGTAAATGTTGTTGCGCTGTGTACCTTTACCAACGACCTTTCCTTGAAGATCCAGGATCTGTGCACCATTCTTATCGAATTGAACTTTGAGGTCCCGATCCGTGATCACAGAAACGGACAACAAGTTCCTTTTGATATCTGGCACATAAAGAACATCGGACAACTGTTTTACAACTCCATCTGACTTGAGAGCAATCGTACCTTTTCCTTTTGCTAGACATTTTGCATCATTGCCGACTGCTACCATGATGTCATTCCCTACCGGCTGTAGAGAGGTATACCAATCCTTCCAACTGGTCATGTGGCGCGATGCACCACTATCAATGATCCAAGGTTCATCTGCGGGTACATGAACTGCCTCCGTGCAAATCTCCTCAATTGCTATGAACAGCTCTATTGGTATTGCTTGCCTGTTGTTGCTGGACTCTTTCTTGACTCTGTTCTTCTCATCTGCAATCTTCTTTCGGCACTCATTCTGCTTGTGCCCTGCCTTGTTGCAATAGAAGCACTTGATCTTCTTCTTTCTCTTTTTATCATCAGAAGAAGATGGGTTACCAGAGTCCTTACCCTTACCTTTCTTTGATCCAGTCCAGAAAGCCGAATCTTCTCCAGTCCTCGTCTTTTGACGCATCTCCTCCTCCAGAAGTATTGCACTGAAATCCTCAAAGTTGAGGGGCGGATTTCTGTTCTGCGTATTCAACGCCATAACAAGACTGTCGTACTTTAGTGGGAGAATCCGTATGCACCTTCGTGCTAGATTCTCGCTGGTGATGGTGATGCCAATCACAGTTATCTAATCATGCAGATTCTTCACCCTGGTGATGAACTTCTCTGCCGCTTCAGACTCAGACGACTTCTCGTTCGCAAGTTGTGTCTCCAGATTTTGAATCTGTGTCTGATTCGTGGTCTCGTACTGATTTTTCAAGACCATCCTTGCCTCCTCTGCTATGGTGACATGTTGAATTAACGCCATGACGGAATCACTAACATTGCAGACAATAGAACACAGCGCATCTGCATTTCTTCACGTCCACCCCAGTAGCAGTGTCCCAAAGCTCATATGCGCTTAGGATGGTCTTTATCTTGAACTTCCAAAGAGGATAGTTAGAGCCGTCCAACTTTCCGCTTTCGTCGAACGGTGGGATTCGCAGTCTTGCGGGTTGGGCCATCTCTCACAATCTACTTGCAAACAGAAACACACTACCAAATCTTCTTGCTAGAGTCCAGGCTCTGATACCATGTAAGAAAAAAATACAACGTATGTGCTCAATAGATAACAGGATCTCGTACGCAAGAGAGAAAACAAGATAGTATGGAGAATCAAAAATTTGATTACTGTAGAATTGATACAATAGATGGCGCTGCCTCCCAACCGTGCGCTCCTGTGAAAGAAGCTTTGATGGTGTGCCAAAAACAGTAGAAGACGGAGGCTGGATGCTAAGGAATCAGGGTTGCTGTAGCCAGTGATGAAATGGGCTTCACGGGCTTGCTCTTATATAGCCACCAGTCGTAGTCGGTCAGGCTCAATTGGGTGGTCGACCCAGTCTGCCCAAAACGGTCGACTGGGGTTCGGTCCCAAAATAGGCCACCGACCATATGAAAGAACCAGTGCGTAAAACAGAGTAACTAACCTACAGTCTCCGTTCGGCCCACAGCCATCCGAGATCATCTGAGGCTCCAATCGGGCCCCGTAACCCGAGAGTGGGCTGCCTCGGGGAATGCTCCATCTACCCTTAGTGCGGTCAGTCAAGGGATGCCTTCCCGCACTTGCATGTAGCCAAGTTGGTGGTGTGCCAACTCTATATGAAGCCGTCCAGCCATCAGGCCACACATGGCCCCCATCTGGTGTCCAAACCAGGACCTACCGGATAACCGAGCTACTCAAATGCCTTCTTCTCATATGGGGGGCTTATAAGTAGAGTTAGCTGGTTCCTGCGTAGTTACATGAGAGTGGAGCATTGATATCTAACAGCCACAACACCTTTTTTTAAAGCATTCACACATGCCACATGAAGCAATGACTTATCAAAACTGAGATGTGGCCACATGCACTATCATGGGTTCCCATGGCTATGCATCTTGAGCCTAAATGTAACAGGTCAAGGGCATGTCATCCCTCCATTGACTCTAAAAATAAACACAAACAATCGATCCAAGCCATTCATTATTATTTGAGACAAGGGTGGAGATAAAGGTGACCGATACAATGTCAGTTGGTATTCCAACTCCTCATTTCACTAAGAAAACCTCCCAAAGCTTACCTGTCACTCATCCTTCCTCCTCTCTCTTCCAGGTATCTAATCTTCCTAAGCTTGCCACCCTCTTGCTAACCTCCCAAAGCTAAGCCATCACTCATCCTTTTTCCTCTCTCTTCGAGTACCTTATACTCCCTTCCCATGTTACCTTCCTCTTGCTTGTCCAATCTGCCTCCTTTCCCACTCAACTACTTTCTGCTTCAATCCCTCCACCTTGTCCTTCCCTTTCCTCCCCTCTAGCTTCAATTCCTTCCCTTCCTCTCTTCCCCACCTTGCTCAAGGTTAGTTTATAAAGACTAAAACTTGATTTACATGAATCACCATCTAGAACTCACCACCCACACCCAAGCATATAGAGGTCACAAGTAAGGGACGTGGCATAATCCTAATCTAATAGACATCTAAATCCCATACCATGGGATGCCCCCACCATAAGCGGTAATTTAACTAGCTTGTTGGCTTGCCATACAATTGACCAAGATCAACTATCAAAATACAGGGGGGGGGAAAAGGCCAAGATCCACTATCTTGATACTAATCAATGAATTCCCATGGCCTAAGTCCTCAAGCCATTACATAGCCTAGCCATGGCTAAATATAGCTTGGATGCTTTTCCCCCTTAGACCTCTACTCCCATTGGTTTTGTTAATGTCATTGCTATGGCCTTCTACCTTAGGCTGATAGCCTCACCCTCTAAGGTCTCCCCTAACACTAAGGCTAGCTACTAGTAGTCCATGGTTATTTAAGGAATAACAAATATTTATATCACATAGATTTGTTCACGACAAGTCTCCTCTCATCAACCAAACAAGTTTCTATGTGTGTGTGTGTGCGTACGTGTGTGTGTGCGTGTGAAATAAAAAACAACATGGCACATGAAGCTCAGATAAGAGTGGATAAAAATTTATTTATTATATGTTTGTTCATAAACCAAAAGTGGGTACAAAAGTGTAAACAAAAATAATGTCGGTGAAGTCTAACAAGCATCTTATTTACTGAAGAGGAGAATCTTCATACCTGCCACCATCCAACAAGAAAACATGATAAGAACCAGATTAACTTAAATTGGTAAGACAGGTGTCATAAACCCTCCTCCCTTGTTATCGGGGTCACAATAAATTAGAAGCCTAGCCATAAACTTAACCAGCATTATATAAAAAATTGAAGTGTAAAAGATGGGTTGAAGAGGAGAATCTTCATACCTGCCACCATCCAACAAGAAAACATGATAAGAACCAGATTAACTTAAATTGGTAAGACAGGTGTCATAAACCCTCCTCCCTTGTTATCGGGGTCACAATAAATTAGAAGCTTAGCCATAAACTTAACCAGCATTATATAAAAAATTGAAGTGTAAAAGATGGGTTTTATAAGAGTGCTTGGCTACAAATAACAAGAAAGTGGAGGGTGGGAAACATTTACTTAGGGGAATAAGTAAGGGGCAAATTGGTTTTTGGGGGGAGAAGGGGATTTTGAGAATTAGAAGTACATATATGTTGAGGAGGGTGAGAGTTTCATATATATGGAGTAAATGAGTGCATTTGTAGAGGAGCATTATGGTTAGAGAGGGAGCAAAAATGTAGAAAGAGATAAGGGAATATAGTTAAACATGGAGAAGGGTGCAGGAAATACGAAGGAGTACTAGGTTAAGGTAGAAATTGAAACAAACCTTTAGGAAGGGATTAACTATCTGGGAGTAATGAGCGTAAATGCAAAAAAGCATAATCTTTAAAAGAAGGCTTAAAGTTAAATGTTAGAAAAAAAGTTAAACATTAGGAAAAAAAGTTAAATAGACAGAACCTAAGAAAAAAGGTACGAAGAGAAAAGGTTGGTGAAAAGTATCAAAATAATAAGGTACACATTAGGAGTAGGGATGCTAAGGTGCAGTAGAAAGTGAATACATCAACTAGGAAAGGGATAGGTACCAAGGAGTTTGAGAGTTGTAATTGTAAAGGAGAAAAACGTCTATAGATTAGAGAGGGGAAGAAAATATATAGAGAGAGAAGATGACATAGTTATACAGAGAAAGAGGGTTAGAAGAAAGGTTTTTTTCCAAAAAAGCTAGGGAAAAAAGGATTTAAATTAGAGAAAATACTGATAAAATGAAAAGAAGGGGAAATAGCATAAAAGAGTTTTTATTAATTAAGTCGCTAACCAATGAAAGGGAGAAAAAGGGAAGGGCGGTCTAATAATTAAGACATATAAAAAGGGAGGGGAGAGGGGGTCTAATAATTAAGACTTATAAAAAGGGAGGGGGTCTAATAAATGAAGGAAGCAAAAGGGAGGGGGGAGGGGGTCTTTGAACCTATGAGGCCATGGTCGCCGACTCGTCATGTAGAGCGGAACAAGAGGAGCGCGTCAATGTAATTCGAGGGCCATGGGGGTTGAAGAGCAATACGAGCAATAGAGCTCCACATGGTCAAAGCGGCACCACCTATATTGTCATCCAACATGGGAGCGTATTGCGAGGGAAAAGGCTGTCCGTAGGAGGTTGCACAAAACGAGGTAAGGCGTGGGCTAGCACTGCAGCAGCAATTTCAGGGACTAAGAGGGGAAAGGAATGCACGTGTGAGTAAAGGCTACATGGGCATTGGGCACTAGGTAGCGGGCAAACTTAGCGTAAGTGAGGGGGTATTTGGTAGAGGGGGTTTAAATAGGGAGAGGTGAGAGAAGTTGGGAGGGTCGAGTAGGAGAGGAGGGTGAGGCCCGAGAAAATTGGGGTAGTAGACACCATGTAATGATGAGGTCATGTAGATATCGAGGAGTGGGGGGAAAGTCGGCTAGTATGTGTGGCGGCGACGGGTAGGGAATAGGCAAAATAGAACAAATAGAATAGGTTTATAAAAATAATTATTGGAAAATTTAGGAAAAAGAATTTAATATGAAATAAAAGGAGCAAAGTAAAAGAAAAAGTTAAAGGGGTTTTTTAAAAAACAAAGAATAAATTTACGAAAAATAATACAGGGGAATAAAATTAAAGTTTTAGGAGAGGGGGAATAGGAAAAATAGGGGAATACTTAGGAAAAGTTTTAGAAAACATTAGAAAAAATGAGGGAGAAATAGGAAATAATTAGGAAATAAATAGGGGAATAATTAAATTAGGAAAATTTAGGAAATACTTAGGGAAAATAGGAAATAAAAGGAAAAACTTAAGGAAATTTGGTAAAATTTTGAGAAAGGAGAAGTATTAATAAAAAGTAGAGGAAATTAGAAAAGAAATTAAATGAGAAAAAAGAAAAAATAATTGTAATGAAATTAGGCTAAAATAAGAAAAAATTCAAGGAAAAAGGAAATATTTAGAAAAAAGCTAGGAATTTAGGAAAAAATATAAAAAATTAGGGACAATGGGAAAAATAGGGGGAAATGGGAAATTTGGAAAAGAGGGAATTTAATAGGAAGGTAAATTTAAAAAATAAAATTGAACGGGATAAGGAAAAAATTACTACTCAAGGAAAGTGGAGTTTAATGAAAGCAAAAAATAACAATTAAAAGATTAGATAAAAATTAAAAATTAAATAAAATTAAATTTAAATTTAAACAATTGAATTAAAAAAAAAAGTGAGGGGGGTAAGATGGGAATATAAGGGAGCTAGGGTTGAGCTAGGGTTCAAAAAGGGAGAGGGGGGTAGAACGTGTGTGTGTGTGTGTGTTCGAACTATAAAAAATCTACCCTACTACCCTACTGGATCAATTTCCATTGGTAAAGTTTATCAATTACAATCATAAGTTATTACCCTTTAACACAATCCAAGTGAGAGTAATCTATTTTTATTTAGTCTAAAATGAACCTCCAATCAAATGTAAATTTCCATCAAAAGAATTTAAAACATCATAAAGTGGAGAGATTAGTGTATGATTTATGAAATCAACAACCTATAGTATAATGCATAGCTTGTCATGTCCATAGTTCTTAATTAATAAGAATCCATCGTAATGCATAGCTTGTGAGTTAGTAAAATGTGACAGTAATAAGCAGATACATAATCCAACCATTAGGTTTCACATAGAGTCATCCCAAAGTGCCAAAGTACAGCAAATGTCAAAATAACCCTACAAGACAAACTGCCATTTCTATTGAAACCATATATTAAAGTCTCTCTAAAACATACAAGGTACAATGGGGAAGCTTTAACCAGTCCTACATATCTCAACTATTCCCTCGTAGCAGTTAATCATGTTCGAGGAATGAGGATCAATGTTTGTAATGTTCCTGTACATGGAGCAACATCTACCATATGCTCCTTGTGTAGACTGGGTGTTGTACCCCTGCTATGTAAGTGCTTCTTTGCATAATTATTCCCCATATGCAAAGTAGACTTCGTCAAGACTGTCCCATCCCATTGTTATTGGAGAGATAACTAGAATCCACGATCATAAACTTGTTATAATCCAATCTATAAATAGCATAATGATCCTTGTGCACACAACATGCATTTAGATGTGGGTTGTGAGCTAGAGAATGGATACATATATTGCCAAAATACAGAGCCAGATGATGACTATAGCGTTCAAACTTGGAACAAGCTGCTTGGCGCTCAATGTTTCTTCTTCTACCACCACATTGGAAAAGGTGTACTGGGCAGAGAGTAGGAAAGCAAGGTACTCCTAGCATCCAAAGTATAACTATTTCATAGGAGAATAATAAGTCTGGAACCTGCGTATGGGTTTTGATACAAAGGGCAGCTACCTCGTAAACACTGACAAGAACCTGTGGGTTCCGATCCATTTCAAAGGGATCTCCTATGTTATCAACTATAGCCCGATCGAGAGGATAGAGTCTTGCCAAGGAGGCAAAGACATGTATAGGAAGTTGGCTCCTTCTGAGTCTCACCATGTTTCCCGACAATTCAGAATTCCCCACGCTATGGCTTCCTCTAGTATCTCAGCCAAAAGCTCAATCCGTTCATGTAGAGTTAAATAGCGTTGAGGCAGAGAGTCGAAGAAACCTGAGCAAAGTAGTAGACAATGGTTTTCCTGACTGCATGGGAGCTCTACAAAGGTTTTATCTCGGCATATGCTGAGAGACTCCCTCTAGCATAAAATGCATACAAAGTAATTTTGACTTGTTGTGAGATTTGAAAGTAGAAAGTGCGTTAGGAATAACTGGCAAAAGGAGTCGCAAGGGGTGGTATATGCAGAGAATAGAGCACGCTCTACAATGCACTACATGTGCACCTTATAAAGTGGTAGCTACAGGTTGAGAGGTCCTGTTGGCTCACGTAATCGATGCATGCACTCTTATAAGTATACCCATTAGTTAGAAGACTTTTGGTTTCTTACAATGGATACAAAAATCTATCAAAAATCTATCCTACTACATTATTGGATCGATTTCCAATGGTAAAGTAAATCAAATACAATAACAAGATATTGCCCTTTAACACAATCTAGGTGAGAGTAATCCATTTCTATTTAGTCCCTTTTGTCATAGTGTCAAAGTGAGAATTAGCTTACATACTCACATTGTTATTGCAAATTATAGTACAACATTTATGACTAGTCTCCAATAGAAAATTCCGTCCTAAATTACAATAGTCGGAGACAATCTGCTACATAGTACTGTTCAAAGTACCACGATCATACACCTGCCTCCTTCTGTGTAGATATACAAATTTGCATCAGATGGGCTCCTCCTGAACCCGTTTTATAGAAAGTAGGCATCAATCCACTGGTACCACGCTCGTGGGGCTTGTTTCAGCCTGTAAAGTGCCTTCTTCAGTTTACAGACTTTACCTTCTGAGAGCCGGGGATCACAAAACTTGGTGGTTGTTCCATGTATACCTCCTCCTTGAGATCGCCATTCAGAAAGGCAGATTTTACATCCATCTGAAACACGGGCCAACTTCCCTGTGCTGCTAAAGCCAAAACACTGCAAATTGTGGTTAGTCGAGCAGTGGGAGCAAAGGTATCCTGATAATCAAAACCATGTACTTGTGCAAATCCTTTTGCCACAAGCCCAGCCTTGTACTTATCCAACGTGCCGTCGGACTTGTACTTGGTCTTGTACACCCACTTGGTGCCAATTACCTTGCGTTTTGGTAGTCGATCCACAAGGTCCCAAGTGTTGTTCTTCATTATGGAGCCATACTCCGACTGCATAGCCTCCATCCACCTATCATTACCCTGTGCCTCTTTAAGACACTTGGATTCTTTAGCACGGATCACCTCTGTCATCAAAGCGTAGTTGATTAAGTGTTCTTGTGCCCTTCTTTGCTCCTCTAATCTCTTGGACTAGTGGTGTTCGGATGGTTCCTCCTCAATGGTAGGATGTTGTCTGCCGTCCAAAAGCTACTTTACCCACTTCGGGAATGGCTGTTGCCATTGTGGTTCTACAGGCTCTTCTTCCTCTTCTTTATCTTGAATCCTCCCAAGCACCGTTGGGGGAGTTCGGTTTGCTGTTATGCTTGTACTGGATGGATATCTTGGTCCTGGTTGGTTGGGAAGGAAGCATCCTCCTCCAATTGATGCGGCTGTTCTGAGAAGACCACATCGCGACTTACTATTACCTTCTTGGTAACAGGGTTATAGAGATGGTAACCCTTCGCCTCTTCACTATAGCCCAAGAAAATACATTTCCGGCTCTTCAGTTCCCATATGGTCCTATTAGCATCAGGGACATGCACAAAATAGTCACATCCAAAAACTCTGAAATGTGTAGCTGAAGGTTTCTTACCAGAAAAGGCCTGCAGTGGAGTCATCCCATTCATAGCCTTCGTGTAGCTACGATTTAGAATGTAAACTGCCATGTTACATGCTTCAACCCAGAAAGTCTTTGGAAAATCTTTCTCTTTCATCATACTCTTGCCCATTTCACAGATGACGCGCATCTTGCGCTCTGCTACTCCATTTTGCTGTGGTGTATGTGGGGGGGGTTTCTGCCTCTTAATCCCGTGACTTTTGCAGTAACTTTCGAATTCACTTGATGTGAACTCACCACCTCTGTCTGATATCAACTTCTTCACCTTCCTCCCCGTTTCTTTCTCGACCATTACATGTCATTCTTTGAACTTACTAAAAGCCTCATCTTTAGTCTTCAGGAAGTATATCCATATCCTTCTATTGTAGTCGTCGATCAGCATCATGAAGTAGTAGGGACCACCCAAAGCTTCCATCTCCATCTTTCCGCAGAGGTCCATGTGAATGAGCTCTAGAGGAGCTTTGCCCTACTGGCCTCTTTAGGAAAGGGCTGTCAATGCTGCTTGCCCATCATGCAAGCTTCACATATGTCGGGCAGATTTGTAATTTCTGGTAGGTCTGCAATCATTCCACTTTTATGCATCTCCTTTAAAGAACTAAGGTTTAGATGACCAAACCTCTCATGCCATAGCTTAGTGCTACTCACATCAGCTCGAGCACTGAAAGCTAAGAGTTCATAGATGTTGTTGTGCCGTGTATCTTTACCAATGACCCTCCCTTGAAGATCCAAAATCTGTGTGCCATTCTTATCAAATTGAACTTTAAGGTCCCGGATCCGTGATCACAAAAACGGACAACAAGTTCCTCTTGATATCTAGCACATAAAGAACTTCGGACAACTGTTTTACAACTCCATCTGACTTGAGAGCAATCGTACCTTTTCCTTTTGCTGGACATTTTGCATCATTGCCGACTGCTACTAGGATGTCATTCCCTACTGGATGTAGAGAGGTATACCAATCCTTCTGACTGGTCATGTGGTACGATGCACCACTGTCAATAATCCAAGGTTTATCTGTAGGTAAAAATCTCCTCAATTGCTACGAACAACTCTACTAGTACTGCCTGCGTGATGTTGTTGGACTCTTTCTTTACTCCGTTCTTCTCATCTGCAATCTTCTTTCAGCACTCATTCTGCTTGTGCGCTGCCTTGTTGCAATAGAAGCATTTGATCTTCTTCTTTCTCTTTTTATCATCAGAAGAAGATGGGTTACCAGAGTCCTTACCCTTACCTTTCTTTGATCTAGCCTAGAAAGCCGAATCTTCTCTAGTCCTCATCTTTTGACGCATCTCCTCCTCCAGAAGCATTGCGTTGAAATCCTCAAAGTTGAGGGGCGGATTTCTATTCTACGTATTTAGCACCATAACAAGACCGTCATACTTTGGTGGAAGAATCCGTATGCACCTTTGTGCTAGATTCTCACTGGTGATGGTGATGCCAATCGCAGTCATCTGATCGCGCAGATTCTTCACCCTAGTGATGAACTTCTCTGCCATTTCAGACTCAGACAATTTCTCGTTCATGAGTTAAGTCTCTAGATTCTGAATCCGTGTCTGATTCTAGTCTCCTACTGATTTTTCAAGACCATCCATGCCTCCTCCACTGTGGTGACATGTTGAATTAACACCATGATAGAATCACTTACACTATAGACAATAGAACACAGTGCATCTGCATTTCTTCTTGTCCACGCGAGAATCTCATCCGCAGTTGGTACTATCTATTGTGCTGCATTGGCCGGATTCAGTCTCGAAATTGGGCTTCATGTCCACCCCAGTAGCAGTATCCCAAAGCTCGTATGTGCTTAGGATGGTCTTTATCTTGAACTTCCAGAGTGGATAGTTAGAGCCATCCAACTTTTCGCTTTCGCCGAACAGTGGGATTCGCAGTCTTGCGGGTTGGGCCATCTCTCACAATCTGCTCGCAAATAGAAACACATTACCAAATCTTCTTGCTAGATCCCAAGCTCTAATACCATGTAAGAAAACAATACAATGTCTATGCTCAACAGATAACAAGATCTCGTATGCAAGAGAGAAAAGTTGATAGTATGGAGAATAAAAAATTTGATTACTGTAAAACTGATACAATAGATGGCACTGCCTCCCAACCGTGTGCTCCTGTGTGAGAAGCTTCGATGGCATGCTGGAAACAGTAGAGGCGGAGGCTGGATGCTAAGGAATCAGGGTTGCTATAGCCAGTGATGATTATGGGCTTCACAGGCTTGCTCTGATGTAGCCACCAGTTGTAGTCGGTTTAGACCCAATTGGGAGACCGACCCAGTCCGCCCAAAATGGCCAATTGGAGGTCGGTCCTGAAATAGGCCACCGACCACATGTTAAAACCATGGTGCAGAATAGAGCCATCTGGGATCATCTAGGGCTCCAAATGGGCCCCGCAACATGAGAGTGGGCTGCCCTGGGAAATGCTCCGTCTACCCTCAGTACAGATAGTCACGGGATGCCTTCTTGCACTTGCATGTAGCCTAGTTGGCACTGTGCCAACTCTATCTAAAGCCGTCTAGCCATCAGGCCACACATGGCCCCCATCTGGTGTCCAAACCAAGACCTACTAGATAACCGAGCTACTCAAATGCCTTCTCCTCATATGGGGGGCTTACAAGTAGAGTTAGCTAGTTCCCACGTAGTTACATAAGAGTGGAGCATTGATATCTAACAAGTTTGACTTTGGTCTTCATTGTGTACTTTCAAGAATTGGAATAGAAGATTTCTCTTCTTCTCATTCTCTTGTACTGAGTCTTCTTGTTATTTCTTGTGAGCTGTCTTGCACGACAGATTATAGCAACAAATAATGCAATAGGTGAATAAAGCAACGACTAATAAAGCAATGACTAATAATTATAGTAGCAATTGATTATAGCAGCAACAATCAAGATTACAATAGTGGGTGGTTATAGCAATGGGTCACAAGTCACTGTGTTAGCAATAAAGTGGCGAGTTACCAATCGTTGTATTAGCATTAAAGTGGGTGTTGAACTCTAAAGTGATAGTTGTGAGTACATTAACTACCACGTGGTGTTAAGTGAGGTAGGTGGGGGTGGGTGGCCAACTGGAAGTCCACGTGTTAGTCGTTGTGTTATATACCAGAGACTAACTAAGTCGTCGCATTAATTTTATAGCAGCGACTCCCAGTTTGGCACAATCATCACCCATTGGTTTTTGGTGCTCTTTGATAATTTTAAAGTTTTTGTTCAAGATTTTTGAGCACAAAGGGAAGTTACACTACCTATTCCACCCACTTAAATTTAAAAAAACACAAAAAACAACCACTTAAAAGCAAGATTTTTGAACATTGGAGCTGGAAATACACTCTTGTGTCAACTTACACTGATCCAAACTCATTTTTTAGTGTTTGCAAGGGAAATGTGCTCCACTATACACACCTTAGCAATCATCCCTACTAGCTACTTTTACAACGTGTCAACAAAAAACATAAAAAAACAAGCTCAAATGAGCAAAAAACACTCTATGGATAGAAATGGTAACTTCTACCTTTCCTACTCCAAAATCACACCTCTCTCCTTCCAAACTAGCCTATACTCCAGTAACAACACCTTCCAAACCAGCCTATAATCCACTAACAACACCTTTAGATAAGCTAGAAGAATTGTGCAATGGGTGGATAACAATAGAAAGCTTGTGCAATATAAAAGCATACCTCAAACTCTTTGGTAGTTGTGCCAAAAATGTGTAGTCTCCGGTGGTAACTCACGTGTCATGGGGATCTTGGGGGAATGCCATCAAAGCCTCTACTTTGAACAAATCCTTGTGGGAGCTTTGTATGCATAAACCATCCACTTGTGTCACCTGTGTCTACTGGATTGTATGCAAGTGATTCTATGAGGGAAGGGAAGAGAGGGGAGAAGGGAGGGAGAGGGGAATGAGAGGGGTAACAGTGATATTTGCTTCTAATATGAACCATTGAAGATGGTCAAGTGCTAGAAAGTTTCATTATTATCTCATTTATCTTTGGGAATTTGGATGTTTGACCATTGGAAGTGATATGAGGCATTTTTCAGTCTTATCTTTTGAGCATTGTCCTATGGTTTGACAGTTTTGGTAAATGCTCATGATGCATTTATGATATATTTTGAATTGAACATGTTTGAATGCTACTTTGTAAGAGTATGTACACTACCACATATCAAGTGGTAAGACTTACTCAATATCATGTCTTCACAAGGTGAAGGAGTTACCTAAAGGTACGTACTTGTTCATAGTGACATATATAGAAGATCATCACTTTTCATTGGGTGCTCTACCCCGACCTTGATGTCTAAAAATATTAAAAGTGATGAGCTTGGATGTGATATAATCAAGATGATTTTTGACTTATAAATGCTTTCAAGGCCAATAATTTTATTTTTGAACAAGAAGTTTATTACAATAAGTTTGAGAGACACATGGTGTCTCAAAAATATTAAAAGGCAAAAAATGTGGCATATGTTGCAAGCCTAAGGGCAAGAGACATCTCTTCCATAGGCCTCATAGCCAATTCTCCCTCACATTCCACTCTCTTTAACAAATCACTGGTCTCTGCAGGCGGCTTTCTGTGATCAGCAATGCGATGCATCATTTGTTCATGCACATGATGTTTAATGTCATTAACAACATGAGAGGGAGGCATTTTTTGATCATTCTCAAGGTAACCCCAGGCATCTTTAAAAAATTGAATCATCTCAACAATGATCCATCCCAATGCATAGGTATCTGCATGGCATGTATATCTTCCTCTTAAGGCTACTTCTTGTAGCTTGGGTGTAAGCCACTTTTTTCACCCATGCTCTTCCTCTTTCCTATGAACTCTCTTAGCAAAGTCAGCATCTATCTCCAAAGACTGCTTCTTCATATGCTCGAATGCATTTTGACTCTTCGAGAAGTCCATGGCCATCCCCCAATCTATGATGCCCACTCGGCATCTAGACTTTCCAACAAAATCCAATAAGATGTTGCCTGGGTGCAAGTCTGTGTGCATCCACCTTCTTGCATTCAGCTTGCCAAACCATCCACAAGTGCATAGATGATATGGAGGAGACTCTCACAAAAGACATTGATCTGAGCAATATCTTCCTTCTCCAATGTAGATGGGACTTCCTTGCTTGTTGTGGCCATCAGATTTGCTCCTTCTCTTAGAACATGGTGGAAGTAGTGTGTGAACCTGCCCTGGTCCATTGGTAGAATCTGAAGAAGCTACAACAAGCTACTGCTATTAAAGTAAGGTGTGATGGTCCATAGTGGCTCTTCTCGAGTTGCTACAATCACACGTACAAGGACTGGGTGTAAAATCTGCATGACTTGTTCTCTCCTTGCTTCTCGTGTATGTGTCCCAATATTGCCCTTGTACTTCTTTTTGGCATATTCCAAGTGATATGGCAACCCTGCAGCTCCTACCAACCGCACTTTAAAAATAGTGCCATAGGATCCTGAGCTGATTTTCTCGCCTACATGGATCTCCCTCTCTGTGACATAGGCCAAGAATGACACTGTCTATGTTACTAGCTAGGTGTTGTGCCCTTTGAACCTCATCACCTCTCAATGGTTGAGAGGGTGTAGAGGCTGGCTGCTCTTCTCATGCAGCCAAGGAGGTAGCTCGCCCATAAGCTGCTATAGCCTTCTTTTCCCAGCTCTGAGCCACTATGACATGGCGATCTGATGCAATGACCTTACTCTTGTGCTTGGCCCATACACTCATCCATTGTGTCAATTTGAAGACATCAAACTCTTGTGCAAGAGTAGGGTCTGCATTGCATGCTTCATTGAAGTGGGTCTCTACATTCCCAATAAAGCTATCAACCCAAAGCATGGCATCTGCCTCCCATTGCACCCAGCTTGCAAGGTCATCCTGACCTTCAGACTGCAAACTGATGGTCTTAGCATCACCAAGAATCCTCCTCTTCATAGTGCTAACTCCCTCTAAACTAGATACGGTTGATTCCGTCTCACTCTCCTCCATGTTGCACACCCTAATAAAAAAGGCATCGCGAATGCTCCGCATCACTCTCTTGCTCACCCTTACTTAGCTCTTCCCCTACTTTTCGCTTAGTGCTAGTGGTTGAGGCCATGCTTGCAATTAGATCTTGCTATGTGTGTGCGGAAAGCTTTCTCGCATGACACTAGCAAATAGCTGCTGCAGTTGCCACACAATAGTGAGCAGGCATGCATCTAACAATAACCCCCACCCTATGCATGCGTGAAATGCAAATGTAGATGATTTCAATGCATGCATGCAAATGATTTCAATGCACTCATGCAAATGATTTCAATGCAAATGTTTTAATTACATGAAATGCAGTGTGCACGCATGTAAGAAATGATTCTTTCAATGCATGCATGCATGAAATGCAAGATAATTTCGTAAAAAATTTGCTTTAAATGCTTGCATGCAAGATAATTTCGTAAAAAAATTCATTTCAATGCATGCATGCAAGAAATGCAATATAATTTCGTAAAAAATTTGCAAAACTCCCCCCCCCTTTACGTGGAGGGCCAAGGAAACCTAGTACTAGGTTGTGGTCCCAACTAGCCCCCCATCCTATTCAGGACGCGGGACCAGGAAACACTTCCAGGACCAGGCCCCTCGGCCAAGAGATGGAGAGAGGAGGATTTTTACCTCTTCTCAATCCATTGTTAGTGGACAATGACACTGGCGGTTAGCATATATCTTCGAGCGGTAGTACTACCATCTTGGTAGTTGAAATGTAACTGCCGATAGAAGTTCTACCACTGGTGGTAAAATTATGGATACCATCGATTGTACTACTACTACCGGCAATTATACTTTAACCACTGGCAGTAATAAAAGTACCACCAATATGGCCATAGTCACCGTTGGTAATAATGTGTCATTTTATCGATGGTACTATTACCACTACCGCCGGTAGCTAGATACCCCTGGTAGTATTATTGTTACTACCGGTATGTATCCGATTTCTAGGTCAAGACCACCTAATAGCGCAAAGCCATGATTGTAACCGTGAATGTGTGAAATACGTCATCATGACATGTAATCACAAGAAAATTCATGTGATTACGTGAATATGAAATCCTTGCTCCCACTCCCCAACACTCTGCATCTTCCCATTACTTGTCTATAGACTGCCTTGCTGCAAGCTCGCTTTTATCCTGCTTGGACATACTCCTCTCATCTAACCAAAATTGACTTGCAGCCCCATCCTGATTCCTCAACAATTTCAGCCCTTGTGCAGGCGTATTCGCATTTGCAAGTGCATCGTCATATATTTATCCTCTGTCTGTATTTTTTGTCAATAATTGCAAAACTCATATTGTAGGCCTATATGTTCTTCCCATTTATGTGAATGACCTTGCTCCCTACAAGACTTAAGGTGTCAATAGGGAAACCATTTAGTCAAAATTTTTGAGTAGACTTGCCTGCATATTACGATTTCCATTTTATTGATACTATTCATAACATTTTAAGACAATAAAATCTCTGCCTATTTTTTACTTTTGCAATTCAAAATTAACATTTAGAAAGCATAATTGCGACACTTGAAAAAATTAAAATTTCCTTTTTTTTGGTTAGGCCATCCGATAGCTTCAACATGCTCTTATATGGATAAGGGCATGTCACCACCCACTCCAAAGTTAATGCCTTCAATTTATGCTTCTCCAAGCAAACCCCCTACAAATAAATTGTTCAAGCATTCGCCCATCAAGAAAAATCAACGATGCTATTTGAAGCATCCATTTCAGGAAGTTGCTCAAGAAGCATATGCTCAAGGTATAAGATTATGTTTATTTTTTGTCTTAAGATTTCAATTTATATTGTTCTTTAATTAGTTTTGTTTTTCTTTTTTAACAGTGAAAAAACTAGTATGAGACTACCCAGAGTATGTTTGTTTTAGATCCATAATCACCACTCATGTCCATCAAAAATCTAAAGTAAAATATGAGAGGCAATTGGAGGTGAAGGCACTCACAACTAAAATAAATCTTAATGATGTTATAAACATCAACTGTGATTGAGAAACATTTGATTTCTAATTTCCTTACTTCCTTTATAAGTGTTGTTATGTGTTTGCTTATAAACTTATGTTATATGAAATATTTTTGATATTTTCTATGGTATTATGAAATTTTGTTTTGCTTTATATTGGAAATTGTTGATGTATTATGATCATTAGAATAAGAATTAGCATTGTTACTAGTTATGTTTGTGTAATTATAATTGTGCTTCTTTTGATAAAAGTTTAAAAAGCAAAAAAAAAACAAAGTAGTTATATTTCTTCATTAGTATTGTAATTAGGTTTAAAAAAATCCATACATGGAAATTTACATTAAAGTAAAGTTATTTGTATCATAAGTTTTAAAAATGTACTTTGTTAGTTCAAAATCTCATTTTTACGCATAATTGTATTTACAGCCAATAAAGAACTTATATGCAAAGAAGAGAACGATGAAGTAAATTTTTACAAAGCATGTAATGAGGCTACCAACTTTGTCCCCTTGCCATACAATCCATCAATTACAAAAGCAATCATTCCATCAAAAGAAAATTTCCTGGATGGAGGCAATTCCTTGATTTCTTTAAGCATCACTCAATTATCTGATTGTGCACCCCATAGATTTGTTTTCGAAGGAAAGCTTTTATGCAAGTATGGCACCTAAAAAGTCATTAATCCTAATTATCCCACTTATTTGAAAGGAGATCTCACTGACAAATGTTGGAGCCACACGGTTACATTGCTCATCCAAAATGCCTACATTCACCAATTTGTGAATTTCTTACAAGTTGGAGAGTTTTATAGGATAGAGGGGGCAAGCGTTGTGCTAAGAGGAATAATAGAAGGTGGAACTTAAAAATTCTCCTTGCTACTTGATGCAACTACATGCATCATTAGAGGCGAGCCATTTGATGGCAACCTTTGCTTGTTGCCTTATCATTCCTCAATCATTCATTGTGCACTTATGTCCCATGGGATTAGAGATGATGAACTTCAACAAATATTCCATGTCAAATATTATGGGCACAATTGCTATTGTTATAATTAAAGTTGCGAGTGAGGAGGGCATGGGTGATCAAATTATCGTAGTAGATGGGCCTCGAGATGAAGATAGAGCTGCAGTGAGTTAGTCCAACAATTCATTTCACTTACTTATTTATTTTTGATGTCAACATTGTCTTATTTTACTTCCTTGTACTTTGTGCATGTCTATTGCAATTGTCCTTTGTAAATGAGAGAAAGCCAACTCTTACTCAACTTATCCAAGAATTCAATGAAGAAGGGGTGGTTATGTATGTTCTCGAAAATGTCTCATTTTTGAAGGCAAAGGGTATCGTTTGTGTTTTTGACTTCACTATTTTAGCTGAAGTTCTAGATGGTCCAACAAAGGATGACTTGAAAGCAGTATTTGTCAGCCAAGCTTCACGATTAGGATATGGAACGAAGGTGGATACCTTGGCCTTACCACCTCATGAAATATACTCACAATTGAAGCTCACAAGTTTGTCCTATTGCAGGTGTTTGGCATTCTACACTTTACAAAAGTTAATGCACCGACTTGATCAAGCATGTTTGTGAGGCTTGTGGAGGACTACATGTTAGCAGAGATCCGCTTTGACCTTTTTGCTACTCCTCCAGGGTCCTCAAAACATTGAACAAGTTCCTTCCCTCACAGGAGACATCATACAATGTGGAGGTGAGCTAGTGCTTGTCCACATTAGAGGGCCATATGTCGACATTATTCTTGCCTTGTCTTTTCCATTCATCCAATTGTACGAGCAAGACTTGATAATGGCATGAAGCAAACTCAAAACTACTAAGCCTAGTGGGAGCTTTACCATAAATAGCTCTGGATTTGTAATTGCATTTGAACCAAATGCTTGATGTACTTTGCATTGTATTGAAATATTAGTTGTACTTTCCTATGCTTCTTACTATTTTGTCTTTAATTTTTCTATACTTACACTTGTAGCAAATTTGAGCCTCTTATATATTCAAGTCATTTTAAAAATCTCAAAATGAATGTGACAAAACTCCTCCAACACAAGCACTTAGCAATGAATCCAACATTCACTCTTTTTAATCCATTTAATACAAACATTCTCATGTGTGTCTTACATTTCTTCCCTAATTTTACATATGAACAACTTCTTCAAACCATGTTTGAAAACATTATGTCGAAGGGGGAAACATAAAAAACACCATGGATCATGTTTGCTTCAATCCAAAAAGAAATTGGATTGACAATTGAGAGCATACGAAATTCATTAATTACTTAATTCAACGACATCTCGTGCATTAGTAGTGGACATTCTTCAACGTTTCCACACAATGTTTAAAACATTCTCAAATATTCATCTACAATGGAGTAAAGCTCTCTAAAAAAATTACAATTGGCAAGAACAAGAGGAAAAATACATACACATTGCTCCTAAATGAGTCACTCTATCCTTGCACAATTAGTCCATTGATTCATTTGTATGAAAAGCGTGCATATAATGTATGGTCTTCTAATGATGACTTGCTTCTACAACAACTTGTGGTGCAAAATCCTACCCTTCCAACTAGAGAGATTTCTACTTTATTCCTAAAAGATTCTCTAAACATACAACACAAAATGCAAGTAATAATAAACAAAGTGTACAAATTACGTGCAATTATCATACAACCTATTGCCTTTGCTACAATCTCAATATCACAACCACAAATCACAACCACCAATAAACAAAAGAAAGGAAAAAAGAGAAAAAGAAATTTTCGTTTCACTACAAGGCACAAGCCATTTTTCGACGGAAATACCAACCTTTTTTACACTAAAAAGTTTTTTTTGACATGGTTTGATGCCCCACTACTAATTCTAGTTCTACATGATGTAGATGCTGGCGTTTCTTGATTCCTCAATTGAGGTATGGTTGCACCAACACTACTGAGATGGGGCTAAGTAGCCTTACTACTTATGGGAGATTGTGTGGTTAAAGTCTATTCATCTATTTAGATGAAGAGACTTTAACGTCTATTTTGTGCAATGTTGGAACCATCACTTATAACTTGGCAATATGTTCTTTTTCACCTTTTTCCACTTGACTATACTTTATCTCTTAATTGTCGAGAAACTCCCACTACCCCAACACCGGTGCAAAGTCTAATGGATTTGTTTGAATAGTCAAGTAGGTGAAGCCTTATATGAGGGGTACCTCTAGATCTCACAGTAAGTGTCCCTATATAGCGACACTGATAAACATCGCTATATAGCGATGATTAACAAAAGCTTAAAAAAAAATAGTGGGGCTAAACAGGGCCATAGTAGGCCCTGTTTTGCCCCACTAATGTTTTTGTTTTAGTAATACAAAAGAATGTTATTTGTTACAAAATTTCCCTTGTGAAAGGGGTGATACAAAATCGCTCAAACGAGATGAGCGACAAAAGCATATACATGCCAAAGATATACAACATTGTTTGTTACAAAATAACCCTTTCAGAAAGGGTGATACAAAATCGCTCAAATGAGCCGACATACAGAAGCATATACATGCCGAAGTATATACAAACTACTACTAATACAGTTACTACTACTATTGCTCATCCAAATCGTCATCCTCGTCCTTGTCATGGTCGCACTGTCTGACCCCTGGCCCTCGTGAGCTACGCCTGATCCCTGGCCCTTGTTGGAGCCATGTAAGCCTAATCCCTCGTCATCACTACTCACCTCCACTGATGGGATGTTCGAGGTTGCACTCTAAGAGTGAAACCATATTAATTGGAAATTAGATTGGAACTTAAAGAATAAAACAATTTAAAAAGTGAGATTACAAGTAGGAGTATACTTATACCGTGCGAGTAGCCACCTCAGCCCAATTGACCGTCGCTCCCATGGCCTCCATCTCAATAAACCACGGCTTTGTTCCTATGCAAAACGTGCATCTCGTCTCTGTGTCTATGGAAAGGCAACCCATCGTAGCTTGTTGTGGGCCCAATTTACGAGAGTTAGATAAAGCACATGTAATATGTAATAAAAAAATAGAATAATAAATCAAATGAAAAGAAGTAGACTTACAACTGTTGCCTTGAATGGCAACCATCTGCCTGCACCAAAGTGTGAAGTACCTACGAAGTCTAGCCATCTCCTCGTGGCCCTCCTCTAACCCTCAAACTTTTTGAGATGGTCCCTATACCACTTCTTGAAAAACTTCCAGTGTACTTTGTCTACTTAGCTGGGTTTAGCCTTCCCCTTTGCGATGGAAGTACGGAAGGTGGACCTACGATGCTTCAAGACCAAACCCATGTGCTCTTGCATGCAATTCTCATTGAACTCCTAATTTGGGGGGTTAGGGTATCGTCTTTTCAATTCATCAATGACTGCCTGCTTCTTTTGGTCATCTCGGTATGGTCAATTAGTAGCTATGCCACTCTTGAAGTGGTGGCTCATCAACCTCCTCATGGTGGCCATCACTGTTGAGCCCTTTTTATTTTCTATTATCTCTCCAGCCACCATGATTTCATAGGATAGGTCCTCATGTGGGAAAGGAGGAGTATGGGAGTGGCAGAGCTAGAGCAAGGGGTGTTACTGCAAGTGCTTATGGAGCGAGGAGTAGTAGAGCGAGTGGGAGAGAGCAAGGGACCTGACTGGTACTAGGTCTCATGACCAAGTGGAGACCTATAGGGATGTGAGTGTGCTTACTCGTCTACATCTCCTGAGTTAGCATAGCATAAGCAACCCTTCCTACTCTTCCTTGCCAAGTATCCTAACAATCTTTGACTTGGCCCATTTATATGTGAACTAAACATTGGGGGGATTGGGATACCTAGAGTGAACATCAACGAGGGTCTCATCAGCTATCTTTTTTGGATGGTCTTTGTAGTGAATAAAGCAATCTCTATAGTTGTTAGCAATTATAGAGTGCATGAAGGCCATGATGTCCTTCCCCCATGCATTCATCAAGATGCATCTTGTCTGAGTGATGTCATAGAAGATCGTACCATCACCCTCTGTCACATCTACATCATCTGAATCATCCCCGCCTCCACCATTACCCCCCCCCAAAGCACTGTGCCATGCATCCCCCACCGCTCTCCTTGCTACTACGCTTGCTGCCCTGTCGTGTCGTGCTAGTATCCTAGCCACTCGTAGCTGGAGAAGCGACTCTCGACTACACGAGAGTACGTTAGCCACTTGTAGCTGGAGAAGCGACTCTCGATGGCACGGGAGTACACTAGTGGCTCTATGAGGCATAAGGACCTCCTGACCATAGGGGGGAGAAGGGGCTCGGCTCTGTAGCCGGTTGGTCTATCTCAACTCCACTGGGGTAATCTTAGCTGGTGTGGGATTGGGGTGGTTTGGAGTCTGTACTGCGGACTCCTGGGGTGTGTTTGTAGTACCCATCATGTATAACTCCCCAGGAGTGGGAGGGTGCCCCAAAATGTTATATAACTCCCGAAAGATGGCATCCCAAAGATTAGGTGAGGCTGAAGAGCTTCCTAGCCACATGATGAACTAAAGAAAAGAAAAGAAGAAGATTACCATCGAGCATGGCCTCATCACGAGATGCAAAAGAAAAAATAGTGTGACAGCCTGACATTGAACAAGCATTTATAGACTCGTGCATTCTTTGAATTAGAGTGATAGAAGTCTATATCTACTTGCTCAATGTCAGGCTATTGAAGCTTCATGTGGGGAAAAAGAGAGAAGGAAAGGGACAAAAAGAGAGAAAAAGAGAGGATAAAAAAGAAAGGAGATAAGAGAGAAAAAGAGAGGAGAAAAGAGAAGGAAAGAGAGGAGAAAGGAGAGGAAAAGAGAGGAGAAAAAGAGAGAAAAAGAGAGGAGAAAAAGAAGAAAAGAGAGGAGAAAAAATAGAGAAAAATGAGAGGAGATAAGAGAGAAAAAGAGAGGAGATAAGAGAAAAAGAGAGAAAGTGAAAAGAGAAAAAGTGGGGATAAAAGAGAGAAAAAGAGAGAAGGAAAGAGAGGAGAAAAGAGAGGAAAATAGAGGAAAAGAGAGGAGAAAAAAGAGAGAAAGAGAGAGGAGATAAGAGAGAAAAAGAGAGATGAAAAGAGATGAAAAGAGAGGATAAAAGAGAGAAGGAAAAAGAGAGAAAAGGTGAGGATAAAAGAGAGAAAAAGAGAGAAGGAAAGAGAGGAGAAAAGAGAGGAGAAAAAGAGAGAAAAAGAGAGAAGGAAAGAGATGAGAAAAGAGACGAAAAGAGAGGTGAAAAAAGAAAGGAGATAAGAGAGAAAAAGAGAGGAGAAAAGAGAAGGTAAGAGAGGAGAAAAAGAGAGAAAAAGAGAGGAGAAAAAGGAGAAAAGAGAGGAGAAAAAATAGAGAAAAAGAGAGGAGAAAAGAGAGAAAAAGAGAGGAGATAAGAGAGAAAAAGAGAGAAAGTGAAAATAGAAAAAGTGGGGATAAAAGAGAGAAAAAGAGAGAAGGAAAGAGAGGAGAAAAGAGAGGAGAAAAAGAGAGAAGGAAAGAAATGAGAAAAGAGATGAAAAGAGAGGAGAAAAAAGAAAGGAGATAAGAGAAAAAGAGAGGAGAAAAGAGAAGGAAAGAGAGGAGAAAGGAGAGGAAAAGAGAGGTGAAAAAGAGAGAAAAAGAGAGGAGAAAAAGGAGAAAAGAGAGGAGAAAAAATAGAGAAAAAGAGAGGAGGTAAGAGAGAAAAAGAGAGGAGATAAGAGAGCAAAAGAGAGAAAGTGATAGAGAAAAAGTGTGGACAAAAGAGAGAAAAAGAGAGAAGGAAAGAGAGGAGAAAAGAGAGGAGAAAAAGAGAGAGAAAGAGAGAAGGAAAGAGATGAGAAAAGAGACGAAAAGAGAGAAAAAGAGAGGAGAAAAAAGAAAGGAGATAAGAGAGAAAAAGAGAGGAGAAAAGAGAAGGCAAGAGAGGAGAAAGGAGAGAAAAAGAGAATGCAATCCCTTATTTCCTCATGAATGCAATCCCTTTCTTCATTTATGCAATCCCTTTCCATCATTCATGCAATCCCTTTCTTCATTCATGCAATCCCTTTCCATCATTCATGCAATCACTTATTTCCATCATTCATGCAATCCCTTTCTTAGAAGGGGAAGGAGAAGGGAAAGGGGAAGGGAAAGAGAAGGAAAAGGAAGGGGAAGGGGAAGGGGAAGGGGAAGAACACATAAGAAAGATTATCGTTGCACATCTATAGACATGTCTACCAGTGCATCTATAGGTGAGGTTGTATGTTTTTCCAAAAGTCAAACGCGCTATTAGATGCATTTATAGACGTGCTTGGACATATGCCTTTTTCAAAGAAACTGAAAAGGACATGCACTGAACCCCAAAAAGAACAATGCTAACACCAAAAACATCCCTTCCCTACATACGACAAAGGACGAATCCAAAGAGAGCAACTTTCAAAGAAGATCAACCGCCAAGAGACTTACCTTGGATAGAGGTATGGAAGTTTCTTGTCCTTCTTCAAAGCTGCTTCTCTTTCTTCTCTTCCTTGTTCGGGCCTCTTCTCTTGTGTGCTTGAGGATGATTGTGTAAGCTTGGAGATGAGTGTGGGTGCTTGGAGATAAGTGTGGATGCCCAAAGCTATGTCTGTTAATAGGAAAGCAAGCCGCGTGATGCTAAAAGTATGTGAAGGAAAGCAAGCATGCTAAAAGGAGGTTCAAAAATCAGCTCGCAGTCTGCACATCTAAAAGCACATCTATTAGCACATCTAGCAGCATGTCTAAAAGCGCATCTAAATGCACGTCTATCAACACGTCTATACTACATTTTAGACGTGCCTATAGACGCGTTTCATAGTACAGATGTAGTGTTAGATGTGCTTTTAGATGCTCCATAGAGTTTTGACATTTACAACTCATGCAAGAACAATTTTTTTGGGTTGTTTATCTATAGGATGTCTTCATCTTCAACAAGTAGCTCTAGTGAGAATGAATCCCTCTGTATCCACCATCACGAAATGTGGTTGGAGCAAAAAATCAAATGTATGTGTGATCGATGTCGAGGAAACATGTATCATGCATGCAGAATTATACTCAATCACGTCTTAAAGTATGGAGAATGGGATGCGACTGTAAACATTGTAAGTGTTAAAGATTTAAGGTTGATTGAGATACCTATGGGTATTCATGTGTTTGAGTTATGATCCCATTTTAATTTGATACAGGATGCAGTGCCACACCCGCATATGTTACCCTATGCTCGTCATCATGAGGAGGTGAAGCGTTGGCGATATGAGGTGGGATCTTTAGGAGGGACCATTACGGATGCATGGAGTGATGGTGATAGTAGCCCTTCACCATTATCTCACGAGCCCGTGGAGGAGGACATGTTTGATGATATGGTGTGGGATTTATATGTCCATCAATCTTCAGGTAGGGATGATAGCATGGAGCAAGAGGAACTTTTTACCACAGCATCGACTCCACTGTCTGAGGGGTATACATTCTCTGTTCTATGTGCCTCCCTTGAGTTACTAAACTTGCAGACCATCTATGGATGAAGCAATGCAAGTTTGAATGCATTACTCAAGTAAGCTTTAAAGTCTATTTTGCAAACATGGTGAATTATGCTAGTGGGTCAATTACTCGAATGCTTTTTCTCATTTATGGTCTTCACGTGCTTCACGTGCAAGCTATTGTGTAAAATGCTTCCAAGGGAGAATAAATTACTGATCTCAAGAGATATGGCAAGGCAACATGTGACCTCTCTTGGAGGATTAGATTGGAGGATTAGATTACAAATGCATCCATGCATGCGTTAACAATTGCATTCTATTTCATGGACCACATAAGGATGCAAGAGAGTGTCCTACTTGTGGAGACGCAAGATATAGAGCAGATCTCAAAACTTTGGATGTGCCTCGTAAGTCCTACGACATTTTTCCATAATCCCTCGCATCCAACATATGTTCAAGTGCAAATTAATTGCATAGCTCATGTCATGGCATTCCTCCCATCGATCAACCGATGGCAACTGGAGAACTCTCACAGACACTCCTGTGTGGAAGCATATTGAAGACACATGGCCAAGCTTCAATGAAGAACCTAGGAGCTTGAGACTTGGATTGGGTATGCATGGTGTGAACCCATTTGGTCTCAAAAGCACCTCTTACAGTGGATGGCCAGTGATATTGGTGAATTATAATCTTTCACCCTATATGGCGATTAAGAAAGGACATGTTATGTTATCCCTTCTAATTCCAGATATTTATTTGGAGCCTTTGATTGATGAGCTAGATACTTTGGAGAGGTATCAAGGTGCATGATGTGAGTAGGCCTCCCTCGTCACCACGAGACTTCAACTACAAAGCAGTCTTGATGTGGAGGATGCATGACTTCCCAAGCTATGGCGAGTGTTTAGGTATGCATTGCACTTTTAATTATGAGTAGGCAATTGATGTGGCACCCTAAACCCACCTTCAACTCTTAATTGCATCTATTATTCAGGTCTCACTACATCGGGTTACCATGCATGTCCTGTTTGTGGTCCTTCGCTAGTTGCCTCATGGGCAGACGCATTGAATACGGTCATCTATGAGAATCACCATCGATTTCTTCCACCTAATCATCCTAGATATGTTACCCCTTGGAATGAAGTCCCCCCACAGTCACTCACTGCAGGAGATTGGATGAGAATTTGGGATGGTTCCACGACTCCTCCACCACTTGGCATGAGACGATAAGGGTTTGTAACTATTATGTGCTATATTGAATGGAAATAAAGATTGCCTCTGCTAACACCAGCTTTTGTTTAGATACTCCATCTTTTATCGTTTACCATATTGGTCCCAACTCAAGATCAATCACCTGCTTGATCCCATGCATATCTTTAAGAATGTGGCGTCTACCATTTGGGAACATTTGAATGGGACACGAGATTCCACAGGCATAAGGGAGGATCTACACACCACAATGAGGATGCATGAAGCTTGGCCTCACAAGAGAGGCCAAATGGTCGTGTCTTTTTACCTTGTGCACCATGGAGGTTATCAAAGCTAGAGATGGTGGCAGTGAAGCAAATTATTACTACAATTCGTACTCCCATTGGATGCATGAGGTGTTTAAAGGGGCCTTCACAAAGAGCAAGAAAAGAGGTGTAGAGCAATTATATGGCTTGAAATCTCATGATTGGCACAAGATGCTCCAAGTAAGTATTTTATGTGCATAATATCTTTTTCCTTCCAAATCTGTGAGTGAATTAGAAGCAACTAATCAACCATTCCTCGTGTGTTCAGTTCATACTACCTAGTAGCGTTTCTCATAGTGCATCAAAGGACGTGAAGGATTGTATTTACAAGATGGGCGAGCTTGTGAGGTACTTTATAGGATACAAAATGTGAAGTTGATCAATGCTCCATGCAAGGTGTTCATATTGCTAATATGGCATACTTTTTCCTTTCTAGGTATGCGAGCTCAAAGGAAATAGATCCCACCACGCTTGAGAATGCTCGAGTTATGTCAGCAGATGTGGTTTGTTTGGTGGAGGAGACATTTCCACGTTCTATTCTCACAAGCCAACTACATCTCATAGTGCGTTTGGTGGATGAGATTGCTATATGTGGTACTGTACATGCACGATGGTTGTTCTTCCTCGAGTGCTTCATGAAGACCTTGAAGAGTTTTATGAGACAAAATGCAAGACCCAAAGGTAGCATGGTTGAGGGTTGGTTGGTACAAGAGTCACTTGTATATATTTTTGAGTTTCTTGTTGATGTGGATAGCTCTCTCCCACAACTATGGAGAGATGATGAAGACCTAAGGATGACCTCTATTGTGCCTCAAGTGAAAGGATGTAGCAAAGTAATAGACACGGAGTTGCTTAATAATATCAACCTTTATTGCATGCTTAATAGTGATGTGATGAAAAGATGGGTGATAAGATACGAGGATGCAAAGGCAAGAAGACAAGGAGAAAGGGCCATCTTTCGTACACACCACGGATCTCGTGTGCCATACCCTCAGCATCTAAGAGCACTTCCAAAGGATATTCATGTGGATTGGCTACTTAAAGAAATGGAGAGAGCAGAGAGAGACTTGGGGATGCATATCACAATGGAAGAATGGGAGTATCCTGGTATATAGAATGTTATGCATAAGTTAGGAGCTTTCAACAATTTAGATTTCTTATTTGATTGATTTTGTCTTGGTGTAGTGTACTATGTTCAATGCTATATGGTGTGAGGGCAAGCATTTTCGAACACAACGGATTGATGATAAGAGAAACACACAAGATTGCGGCATCATTGCTAGCTTTGAGGGAGCCAATGGAGCCATGGATGATTATCGTGGAATAATCCAAGATATTATTAAGCTTGACTTTCAACGCTTCTTTGTGTATGTTTTGGATGTAAAGTGGTTTAAGGACGTGGTGGAAAGAGGCCCTAATGCAATAATCAAATGCCATGCAAGTGGCTTTGTAACTATTGACTCCACAAAGTTTTGGCAAAGTAAGAAGGACACACTAGTACTACCGCAACAATGTGAACATGTATTGTACACACATATAAAAATACTCACAATGTGAACATGTATTGTACACACATATAAAAATACTCACTTTTAAATATTTGATACCTTCGATGCAAGGAAAATAACATGATTGTATTTGTGTTTGAATTAGGTTGTCTATCAACCAATGGTAATAATAGGTGGTGGCATGTCATACCTATTACGACATGTTCCAAAGTGATGTATAGTACATTTACTAATATGGAGGATGATCATGGCCATGGAGGTGATGATGACTGTGATACGAGAGAGGAGGATGATCATGAGATAGGAGATACAGATATTGAGGCCATTACCTGTGAGGACAAGCCTACCATTGGTGATGCTGATTTTGATGAGCACATGAGTAGCACAAGTAGTAGTGGACTAAATGTATTTGTAGATATCAACACTAGTTTGGATTTTGAAGTAGATAGTTTGGCAAGGGTTGATCTCATTGAGGATGAGATTGAACCGTAGCCCATCATTGATATTGGCAAAACTATTTTACATATTGTCTCATTTTCCTCACCTCACTTAATTTTTGTATATGTGGGTTTGCCAAAAAGCATTGATATTTTTGTTAAAATTATGTGCTTTGGTAATCATGGGCAATGTTTGGAAAGCAGTGATGTACATTTATCAACCTACACCAAAATCTCACCTTCTATATTCTCTATTTTGCGTCTAAATCCACGTCTAATTCACAATGCAGATGCACTAATAGACACGCTAATAGACACACTATTAGACGTGCAAATAGATGCGTTATTAGATGCCCTCATATTTTTACTATTCTAGCAGTGCCTATAGACGTGCTCGCTATTTTGTGCATCTATCAAGTGTGTCTATAGTTGCTTTGTCTTGTTGTGCATGTGGCCAAAACTTGAACCCTTATTTGAAAGTGGTACTTCGGAGGATTCCCTAATATGGTGTTTTGGATGGATTCCACTTTCAAGTAATGGGTTCATATTTGACCTTGTGGCCAAATCTTAACCATATTGGGAAGTCCCAAACTATTTGAAAATTCACAAATTCCCTAATATAGTGTTGCATGATAAATACAACAACAACAAAAACATTATTGAGTGAAACAAAGAAAAATTCAACAAGATAATTCCAAAAGTAATGGCAAATTCAACAAGTAATTATGCCAACACAAGCACATCAAATATTGAGATGAACAATAACATTGAGGCCTATGACATTGCAATAGACATGCCAAACCAACCCAAACCAAAGCAACTCCACTTTCAAAAAATATATAATGGCACCAAATAATGATTACTACATTAACTTCAGAGCCTTGAACAACAACCAATGTTTGATTATAGAAGACAAAAAAGGATTTCCCCCTCACAATCATTTCACCTCTTCTTGACAGGAAATGCAAGAACATGGAAAACATTCACACTTCTGATAATAATACAAGCACTTTTGCGAAACTACTCACATAAACAAACACATAACATAGACTCCCCAAAAGTTCTTCTCCTAGCATGTTCGGGAAAAGTTGCTTTCAACATTGGTGGCACCACAATCCACTCCGCACTACACTTGCCACTAATGGCATCAAGTACACAAGTCTTTCGAGTGAAAAATTACAAGAATTGTCTTAGATCTACAAAGACCTTCAACTTGTTGTCTTTGACAAAGTATCTTTGATAGGGCACTCCACATTAGTGGTAGGGCTGATATGCGACTTCAAGAAATCAAGCACAACCACAACAAACCCTTTGGAGGTGTTGATATTCTCCTATGTGGAGACTTGTGCCAAGCTAGTCCAACAAATGATTCATGGCTATTTATCACAACCAATCAACACAAGCAACAATGCAAACTTTTTTTTGGAAGGATAATGTCTTGCAATATGAATTAACGGAACTAATGCGCCAAACAAATTCTCAATACGTTGAAATACTCAATAGAATAAGAACAGGAGAACATACAACAAAGAACATATCAATGTTGAAATACTCAATAGAATAAGAACAGGAAAACATACAACAAACGACTTATCATACATTAACGAAAAATAGCAGAGACACTCGATTGAGAAAGAGAGCGTGCTACACCTATTCTACACTAATGCCTCCAAAGATGCTCATAATGAAGAAGTATTCCACTTACTCAAAAAAAATCCTCATATTCTCAAAGCAATAGATAAACGCCACAAGACATGCAATAAAACTATAACAATACCTTCAAATCCAACAAACATAGCAGGACTACACTAGAAACTGATCCAGCTAAAGTTGGGTATGATAGTCGAAATATGTCAAGGAAATCTCGACATCCTTGATGGCTTGGTTAACGGTGCAGACGGTATTTTCCAAACTTTAAACATAACACATGAACAATAAGTTGTTTGGATCTTATTCAACAATCCGACAATAGAAAGACAAACTCGAATCAACAACTCATCTCTTTACAATGTACAAATTTCAAAACAATGGACACCAATACTACAAATCACAAGAGAATTCCAAATTAGTAAGAACGACCTAAATTCAATTACACGTAGACAATTTCCAATCTAGCTCGCAGCAGCTAGGACAATCCACCGTTCACAAGGACTATCAATGGCTCAACTTGCATTTAACCCATCAAACATGTAGTCATATGGATTGACATACACAACACTATCATGTATAAGAAACCTTGAAAACCTTTACATCATCAAACCATTACAACCCAAGCACATCAAAGTTGACAACAATATCTTAAAAGAAATGGAAAGACAAAAAAAACAAACAATGGCCTCCCCTTCAACGGAACTTTTCAAAAGAAGACCAACAAACCATGACATTGCAATCACTAAATACATGCGCCTTAAACTCTCATCATGTAAAAATAAACGACAAAAGCCTACTAAGTGCAACAATCCTTTGCCTCCAAGAATTACGTAACAAAACAGCAACAACATTAACCTTGCCAAGTTTCACATGCTTACAAAAGTCTCACAGAGTAGGCATTGCAATATGTTACAAAGACAACCTCGAACTCATTCTAGATGATTGTATTCAAGATCAAGGATCAAAATGCTACCTCACAATCTTCAAAACAAAATCATAAAAAAAAATTGCAATCATAAATGTATCCAATTCCCCATTATCAAAAAAAGAAACATTCCTTAAGTCACTACAAAGTACATTAGAAAAAATAGATGATGGCACAACAACAAAAATCATAGGAGATTTCAACATCAACCTTGCTAATTCAAACAACAATAACAAACAACTCTTGCATTTCAAAAAAAAAAAATCAAACAATTAATTGATTAACCAACTACTATTCATGGCTCAACTATAGACCACATATTGACAAACAATTACAATAAAAACTATATATTCTGAACAACTTCATTTACAGTCGGAGCACTCACTAATTTACACTAGATTAATAACATTGACTGGCAGGCCTTATGAATGTAATTCACTTGTTTCGCTAAGGTGCTATAAGGATTTTGTATATACGCTCTTTCTCTGCTTAAAGGAAGAAGAAACGGAACTACGTCAGGCTTCTTAGGAGCCCATCTTACCTATGCTGTTTTCCTGTTTTTGTAGTTACTTTTGTAATATGAATTCCCTTCTTTCCTTCGGGAAAAGAAGAAGAAAAAAGAAGAAGGTCAAGGCGACAGGCACAGTTTAAAGCTCCACGAGATAGCGATGGAGAACCGTCAACGGCGATGCTTTTCACAGTGCGACTTATCGTTGAGCTTTCTGCAGAGTTTGTGAGGGTGCTCTTCGTGTTTGCGCGGTTGGTGAGCCATGGAAATCGTCTCTTTCACCTACTTGCAGCCGTTCTTGCAGCCTCGAACTGCACCTACGAACATAACTGGAGAGAGCTCGACGGTGCTTAGAGACGCATTTGATCCTCCATTTTGATTCTTCTACACCTGCTTATCCTCTGCAGTATGGTTCTCGCTGATCTTGACCCCAAAGCCGAACGCCTTGTGTGCGTCACCGGAGCTTCAGGCTTCATTGCTTCATGGCTTGTCAAGAGACTCCTGGAGAGTGGGTATCATGTGCGGGGGACTGTACGCGATCCCGGTGTGTGACTCCCTTGCAATTTCATTTGCGCACTAACGTCACTCTATTTTGAATGCTGTTTCTGGACTCTGGGTCTTTGAATCAGGAGATCTGTCGCAGGTGATAAGGCGCGAACAGCACACCTATGGGCTCTTGCTGGGGCGGAAGAGCGGCTGGAGCTTGTGCAAGCAGATCTTTTAACTCCGAGCAGTTTTGATACTGCAGTTGCCGGATGTGAGGGTGTTTTCCACACGGCAACGCCCGTGAGGCTCGTTCAAACTGATCCACAGGTGAGGCCAGATCACATCCCAGAGACGACACCAATCCCCCACTGTCCAACTTGATGCGGAAGAGATGATCTATACGCTTCTGATCAGGACCTGTTTGAATTAACAGCTGGAGTTGATTGATCCAGCTGTGAACGGAACTTTGAATGTTCTCGAAAGCTGTAAGAAATCAAGATCAGTTAGGCGGATTGTTCTCACATCATCCTCCGCGACTGTTCGTTTCAGCCAAGACATCAAGCCTAATGAGCTACTCGATGAGTCAAGATGGAGTTCCTTGGAATTGTGCAACAAAGTCAAGGTATTCCGAATTCGGTTTTAATACCAAACGTATTTAGACGATCAATGAGTGCTAAAGAGTTACCAAAGCTATTAATACAAAACGTATTTAGCCGATCAATGAGTGCTAAAAAGTTTGACGCAACCCTTCAATCACGCTTCCCAAATTGTTTTCGATTTGTGCTGCAGATGTGGTATGCTGTGGCAAAGATTCTTGCTGAGCGAGCAGCTTGGGACTTTGCAGAAAAGAACAACGTTGATCTCGTAGTCGTTCTTCCGAGCTTTGTTGTTGGACCCGTGCTACCGTCGGATCTTGCATCCACGGCCTCGGATGTCCTGGGTTTGTTGACGGGTCTGGCTTTCAAATGCCTATCAATCGCTTGTGTGTAGCGTAGCGCTCAGCAGAGATGAAAAATCACTTTACTGCCTCGTTACTTCTGTGAGTAGACCATCTATGTCATGCAGGTGAAAGCTCAAAGTTCGCATTGCACGGTCGATTAGGCTACGTACACATAGACGATGTCGCAACAGCACACATTCTGGTGTATGAGGAGCCGTCAGCAAGAGGCCGATTTCTCTGTTCTGCTGCTGTTCTGGAGATCCAGGAGCTGGCGAAGCTGTTAGCGGACAGATACCCAGACCTTAACATCCCATCGGAGTAAGCTTTCGTTGATCCATACTCCAACTGGGCCGAGGATATATGCAGCCGATCGCTCGAATGATTAGAATAATTTAACGTATCCTAAGCAACGCTTTGCCTAGAAAAGCCGGCATATCCATTTGCTCGTTGATCGCCGATCAACTTGTGCAGGTTCGAAAGCTGCGGCGAAAGGCCTCGGTATCTCCTCAACTCGTCAAAGCTTGAGAGAATGGGCCTGCGTTTCAAAAAGGTTGAGGAGATGTTCGACGACTGCATTTCTTCATTTCGAGCCAAAGGTCTTCTCAAATGAAGCCAATTGCCCCTACTCAACAAAAGACACCAAACCAATAAGAATTTAGAAACCAGTCAAGGTTTTGGGATAATCCGGGTGTCTCTCTTACCATAGCTTTTCGGATGTTATAACTCCAGTTTTTGTTAATCAAGGTCTTTTTTGGTGTGACCAACCTCTCATGCAAGCTCGCAATTTAATAAAAAAAAAGTGTGTCAATTGTAATTTTTCATCCGAGTAGATTAATGTCGTCCATAAGAAGATCCACCACTTAGCCTTGGAGACATAAGCCTCTAGGAGTCCATTCAAATGTATGTACGAGTACAAGTGGGCTCAACATGAAGGATTTGTAAATGTAGACTTTAGAACAATCTCCAAAAGTACGTTTTTTGAAATAGCTTTTAGTCAATGTCTAAAACAAAGATGTGTATAATTAATACTTGGTATTTACAATTAAGGGGGTTTAAAAATGTGTATTATTACTACTTAGTATTTACAATTAAGAGGTTTTTGAAAATAGCATTCAACAAAGAAGCTCCTAGAGTGGTTTGTGGAAGAAGGTTTGTGACTGGAGGAGAAGTAATTCTTCTTTTACTTCTTCTAAAAGTCTTCATTCTTTAAACTTCTTCTAAAAGTCTTCAAGTTTTTATGTCGATAATATATTTTTTCTTTGGTTTATGGGAGACCTTCATGTCAACAATCCTTGTTTTATATTTTTCCCCTTGGTTTATGTGAGACCTCATATTGAAGCAACTCATGAGTTATTCAAGTCAAGGACTTTCAAGGCCTGCGTATCTCTCCTTCACATCACACTAACAAACTCACATAGGTTGCAAACTTAGAGAAAATACTACTGCTATCTAGGGTGGGAACAACCACATAGAAGCTCTCACTCATGAGATGCCCTAAATCCTAACATGAACATGTACATATTTCTTTTTCTTTTCAATGTAGGGTGGGAATGTAGTGGGAAGAGAACATAACGTACATTATCCATCTTGGTTGTGCACTCCTCTCTCTCTCTCTCTCTCTCTCTCGCTATCTATCTATCTATCTATCTATCTATATATATATATATATATACATATACATATACATATACATATACATATATATACATATACATATATACATATATACATATACATATATATACATGTATATATATATATACATATATACATATACATATATATACATGTACATATATATACATATATACATATACATATATATACATGTACATATATATACATATATACATATACATATATATATATATATATATATATATATATATATATATACATATATACATATACATATATATATACATATATACATATACACACACATATATATATATATATATATATATATACTTGTGGCTTTGCCACTGGAGTAAAATTACTCACACAATGCAAAACCAAAGGACGTAAGAAAGAAAGATCTAAAGCCTCAAAGTGTAGGTCATCGAAGTCCCATTCAAAGCAAAGCAAATCAAGTAGAAAATCTCAACGCTTTTCAATGGAGGACAGTTCTCAAGAAACTTGAATCAAGCATTGCTTTAAACTCGCTCCAATTGTAATAGAGTACATTACGAATTGTTGAGATAAGGACAGTATGAATTGTAATTAGAAACTCACGCCCATAGGTGATCCAAAGGTTTAGGATTCTATTCTTCTTCTTTCCTCTACAAAAAGATCAAACATAGGCAGCATGGACTTTGTGGATGGAGTAATGTAGACGAAGAAGATGATGGGGAATGTAGGATGAATCCAATGGACACGAATTGAATGTACACTAAAATGTAACTGGTTTTGCATGTAAACAACCACGTTTGCCACATTTGCAAGAAAAGCGTCCAATGATAGACATTTTTCACATCTAATCTAACGATTGCGAAATTCCCAATCATCCTCTCCCTATCCTTGAAGTCCTTCATCAACTCTTCAGCAATTTGCACACGTAGACGCTTGTGTCTTGGGTCCCTTAGTATCCCAATGACACCGCTTGACTTCAATAAACTAGCTACAACATATGAACAATCAATATCATCCCCGTCCGTTCTTCCCATCACACCTTCCATGAAGTTCCTAAAGAAGAACACAATAAAAATTTAGTCACAAATAGTGTAACACAAAAGAGTGTAATCTCATTGGAACATTTGATAACCAACCTTATAGCCCAGACTCTCCTCTTTCTAGCACCACTAGTGGGTGCCAATGCATCCATGTTATGTAACCTCTTGGAAGAGGAAATAAATAACAAACAAAGAAGTGATTACAAAGAAGGGGCATATTTGGCCAAAAGCAACTTCACGGGAAAGAGCAAAATGAAGTGCAACTTTTGTGGCAAACCTAGACACTTTGAAAAAGAATGTTATGCAAAGAAGAGATGTTCAACCAACCTTTTTGAAGAAGGAGAGACAGAAGAAGAAGAAGAAGAACTAGAGAATGTTAAAGCTCTCACTGCTTACAACACCCAAGTCAATTCTGATAGGGGTGAGGATCCATGTGTTTTCTAAGGTATGTATGTGTGTTTGAGTCAATAATGGTTCTCTACCATGGATAGTCCATCCTTAAATGATTGTTAGTCTTTTGAGATTTTTCCTTGTTGGACTCATGGGGCTTTTCATACATAGTTAGAGTCTCTCTCCCAATTGTAAACCAAGAATCCTAAGAGTGAGTCACAGGTTGGAGCCATGTGTGTTGCCACATGATGGTGGGAAAGCCATGGAGCATCCCATGTACTATTGCTGAGGGATGAGGTCATCAATTTGTGGGGGGGAATGAAGGGGCACATTGATGTGTGTGTGTGTGTGTGTGTGTGTGTGTGTGTGTGTGTGTGTGTGTGTGTGTGTGTGTGTGTGTGTGTGTGTGTGTGTGCCTATGGGCTTGGAGTCCTATGCAAGGAGTGTGTGAGTGTAGGTGTGCTAGAAGGTTCTAGTGACTTGGCAGCTAGGTGTGTCAGGTTGGTGTGATATATGAGTGATCATAGGAGGTGACTGATTGAGCTAATCATGGAGATGATTGTGGATCTGGGATCTACCAACATGGAGACAGTTGCCTATATATGTAACCACTCATGAATAAAGATTTGTTCATTGTGCCTTATTGCTCTATCTTTGACTTAACAATTCTATATTTACAAAATAGCCCACGGTGACTTTAGATACCCTGCAGGGATCGCTTGTAGCTAGTAGTCCTAGTAAAAAAAGGCAAATATGCCATTTTAAATCGCTCCAAGACCAATCTAAAAATAGTTTCAAACATGTTAAAATGCCATTTTAAAAATATCACAAATCCTTGTGATTAAGACATCAACTCTCACTCTCATTTGTATACTTCAACCTCAATGGGTTCACCTCACAAAATTTTAGTGGACCCATTAGGGGAGAATTGGGGTCTCAAAAGGGCCTCATAAGGAATGGATTAAGAAATGGATTAGTCCTAATGAAAGGGCCAAGGTAGGTCCCAAAAAGTCCTAACCCCCCCTTGCCTAGGTGGGTTAAGCCCAAAAGTGACCCCACCTCTTACACAACTCTTATTCCTAGGTGGGAACCAAAAAATTCAAAATTCAAAATTCGAATTTTGAATTCCCTCCCTCCTTCTCTCTCCTCCCTCCCTCCCCCCCCCTCCTCCCTCCCCCTGCCTCACTCCCTCTCCTCACTCCTTCCCCCCCCTCCCTCCTCACTCCCTCCTCCCCCTTCCTCCTCCTCCCCCTCCCTCCCTCCCTCCTCCACACCTGTTCCTCTTGCCCTCCCCCTCCCTCCCTCCTCCATGCCTGCTCCTCCTCCCCTCCCCCTCCCTCCTCCTCCACCACTGCTCCTCCTCCCCCCTCCCTCCTACTCCTCCCTCCCTCCTCCTCCATGCCTACTCCTCCTCACCCTCCACACCTGCTGCTCTACCCCCCTTTCCTCTTCAACTACTGGTCCTCCCTCCCCCATCCCTCCTCCTCCTCACCCTCCCTCTTCCTGCGTGCTACTCCTTCAAGCCTACATCTCCACACCTTCTCCTTCTCTACACTCCTTTAGTCATGGCACCATTCGAGGATGTCTCCAATAAGTACTAGGTTCACTTGGAGTTGGAGGCTGAATATGCAAGCACACATAGTCTAGGATTAATGGGAGCTTCCAAAATCCACAGTCTTCGTTCGCAAGGAAAGAAGCATCTCAACCTTTGGGTAGAAGGATCCTTGTATCCGTTAGATCCTACCAACCAAAAGAGCCCTCCTTTCCATACAATGCATGAGGTAGTTTGGTTTGTTGGAAATGGACATGCGGGGTTGCTTGGTTATTGCAATCGGTTAAACAATGCTCAGTCAATGGCTATGCAAGCAAGCGAGATGCGTAGAGCCCAAGCAGAGATGCTAGCACATTTAGGAAATAGCACCATTGTTGCAATGCATAACTCTATGCAAGATCTTCAAAGGAAGAACTAGGATCTTCATGATAAAGCCAAAGCATTGGACTTGGAGCGAAATGCATTGGACTTGCAGTGACATAAATTAGAAGAGTCACTCTATAAGCTAGCTGAGTCCAAAAAAGGCTTGGAAAGATCTATATACAATCAAGTTCGATGAGCCATAGAGAAGGAATGAGAGAAGGCAAAATAACAAGTGCAAAAGATGAAAGAAACACCTTTGGGATTGAAGGAGAGGAAAGGCAATTACAATATCTTCATCAAGATCCAACAAGTCATTTATTGCATGAGATAGAGATGAGACTTTTCCAACACATGTCATCAAGAATACAAAGTGCATATCTTTGGATTTCAAAGTGAGATATTTTGCAAATAATATCATTTGCAAATAAGAATGTAGCAGAAGGTCATGTATTGAGATTTGAACAAGTGGAGTAGTGGTCATTTGCACAGATGAGGATTCTCAAAGTTACTGATGGTATGGATGATAACCTTGCCTCATTGGATGGTCCCTACTATGAGGTATGTAAGTATTTGAGACGGAGCATGCAATTTTTGAAGAATAGAAAGAGACATGTGGTTATTAGTGGATAAATACTAGGTGTACTATAATATTGATGGAGTTAAAGAATATGCCAACATGGCAAGCTTTGTGTATTCGGACCAGGATGAGTTCATGGATATTGATAAAGTTGGCATCAAACAAAGTTGTGGAGCTAGGAAAATCATGCGAGATGTGTCAATGAGTGATGGTGTTTCAGGAGCGGAGGAGTTCAAGGCTCTCGACACTCTCAGAGTATAGTTATAAAATCTATGGAAGATGCATCAATGAGTGATGTTCTCTCAAGAGGAGGAGTTTCAAGGCTCTAAATACTCTCAGATCCCAATTACTTCAAATGGTCCAAGATGTGGAGTTATGAAATCCATGGAAGGTGCATTAATGAGTGATGTTCTCTTAGGAGTAGAGGAGCTTTAAGGATCTCAACACTCTCAGAGTACATTTACTTCAAATGGTCCAAGCTCTAGAGTTATGAAATCTATGGAAGGTGCATCGATGAGTGATGTCCTCTCAAGAGTAAAGGAGTTTCAAGGATCTCGACACTCTCAGAGTGCATTTACTTCAAATGGTTCAAGTTGTGGAGTTATGAAATCCATGGGAGGTGCATTAATGAGTGACATTCTATCAAAAGTAGAGGAGTTTCAAGGCTCTCAATCCATGACCACGGTTAATGAAAATTCTCATACAATTGTATCAAAGGCAAGGATGAGTTTAATGAAAGACTATTCCACATTTGACTTTGATTGTGATAAGATCAAGGACGTCACATCACGTGAGAACAAAGTGATGAACAATCTGACAGGGAGAAGTGCACGGATACAGATAAGGATGTACATAAGAAACAAAAACAGACATACAGATGCATGAAGAGGAAGCGAGAGATCCAGAAAAGCAACCAAAGAGAATAAGAGTAATGAACAAAGATTTTATGCTAAAAGCAATGCGACTTACATGTTGTAAGCATGGATGAATGTGCTTCATTAACTTACATGACATCAAAGGGTGTAGAGAATAAGTGTGGCAAAGGAGAGGGAGCAAAAGAAATGAGCACCTCACGAGACTCTCTTGCTTTCTTTTAAATGATACCAAAAGGCCAAGTTCATGTCAAAAGATAAAGCCTCTTAAAAATGGAAAACGTACTTGCAAAAATGCATATCGCATTATTACATGACTATTACATGGCACATATTGAGATTTGGCTAAAAAAGCAAAGGATGTCCAGAGTAAAATTTAGCATTCACAATGATAACACAGGAAAGCCTAAAATCAGAGCCTCAAATATTGCAACAACAATGGTTTTTAAAGATTTCATTCATGAAAATGCTTGACCTCAACCCCATCTATCTGAAATGCATCTTCTGATAGGGTTGATAAAAAAAGAAGTATTTAACTATATTGGAGAAACATAGAGGCAATGAGGGCATGCTCTTGCATCTTTTCATTCTTTGTATACTCTTTGGAAGAAGAGATTTGGACATGTTAAAATCCCAAAGAGGCAAAAAATGTCAAAGTGTAGTGACTGTGACAATCTAAAGTGAGCACTTGAGAGAAAAAAGTCTCTAGAACAAAGAGAATCATGCAAAAAAAGAGAGAACCTCATCATGGACTCGTTCGGCATTCTAGAGTAAAATATGCATTTTGGAAGAAGCATGCTATTTCTCATCCCAATGAGTACATGTGTGTTATTGTACATGGTATGGATCAAAATGCAACAACATTACCTCAATTCGTTAACGCTCCACCTAAGGCTACAAGGAAAATAATTTTTGAAGACATATCTATGTGGAGTATAAGTGCATGGATTTAAGTTTTTTGCACACATGGATTGATTCCTTGCATCTACATGATAGCAATCAAGTTGCAACATCCATTATGAAGGCACTTCACAGTGTACATGCAAAAAGAGGTCACCTACCAAAACAACAAATTTGAGAATATAGGCAGACAATTGTGTTCGAGAGAATAAGAGTGTATTGTTGTTTGCATTTTTCTCAATGATAATATTGAAGTTGTCATTTAAATTTGTTGGTTGGGCATACACATGAGGATATCGATCAGGTTTTTAGCATATTCTCAAGAGAGTTAAAAGATAAGGACATGGAGACGATGGATGACTTGATAAGAAAATGTGGGAGGCACATTGGTGGCCACAAAGAAGGCATCGTATGCTCCATGGTTGAAAGAATGTATGATTGGAAAAGCTTTATTCTACCTTTCATACAAAAAGGTGGTGATGCCCTAATAGGTCATAGGACTCCACACTACTTTTGCTTTTTCTTAAGGGATGAAAAACCAGTGATGCACTAGCAATACTATTCTCATGATACAAAATGGAAACCTCAAGAACCTTACAATCTCTTAACTTAAATTTTGAGCAAAGAAATGCATCCAAAATGGGCTCCTATAAAAGAATCACATAAGAAATCCAAAGGTGAAATAGAAGGCTTAAAAGCTTTTATTACACACAAAGAGGAAATGATTTGGAGATTTCTGGATTAGAACGATGTTACGGAAGAACAGCCTTCCTTTTGGCCAAATGTTGGTAACGACTTGCACCCAGCTTGTGGTCTCTGTGAAAATGAGTTTGAATTGCTACTCCCATGTCCATATTGTGTACCAAAGAAGAGAGAATTTATGCCACAAGTAGACATAGAAGTCCATTGTTTTATTGTAGTCTAATCATTGGATGATGAACATGAGAATGTGAAGTTCTGGGTTGCAAAAGTGGTGGACATGAGTATGGATGGCTAGGGGAGAGCTACAACATTTTCAATGGTATGGTATGAGCCAAAGGGTAGGAAGGAGAACCAAGATAACAATACACTGTATACTAATTATTTGAAAAAGGAATGGGTCCCAAACCATGAAGCAGTTGTTGCAGAGCTTTCCACAGAGTTAGTCATAGTATCCTAGAAATCAAGGACAAAGAAAACAAAGAAGCACATGGGGTATGATGTAGAAGAAAAAACAAAAATACCACTACCAAATATATCGCACATTATGGAGTTTTCAAAGATTCTCCCTAAGGAGGAAGTAGAAGGAGATAGCACAAATGAAGAATGCCCATGATAACACCATGCAAGCATTAATAAAGATTGGAGATGACGATGGTCTCACTAGAGTGGATGAAGATGGCACCCAAGTGACAAGTGACGATGAATCGGACCTTCAAACAAGCATATGTCAAGATCACCCATTTAGTACTTAAGTCATTATAAAGGCAGAATTACATTATTGGAAAGGCTATGATAGACTCCTTTGTAGAAAGAGTCATCCACAACAATATTTCTTATAAACATATGATAATGTAAAATTGCAATCAGAGTGCAATCATAACTATTTCTATTTTTTAGAGTACAAAAGAGTCTTCCATGTCTCTTCTCTATTTAAACATTCGATTTTTTTAAATCTTCAAGTGTGTTATTGTTTTCTACATTGAACTTTAAGTGCATTTTCATGGATTAAAGTAATTTAATAATTCTTAATTTTAAAGTGCTTTTCCATGGATTTAAGTTAATAACTCGAGATTTTGAAAAAACAAGAAATAGGATTCTTAGAAACAAGAAATACAAAACTAGGATTTAATAGTAGTTTTTGCATTATTAGTGCAACATCATAGAGACATATTATGAAATTTATTATGTGGAAATGACAGTGCCAGAAAGTAAACATTTGAATCTTGAATGATGTTTTCATAAAGTAGACTTTCCACTTGGGAAGGAATTTTTAGGATTAATCCAAAACTAGATATATGAGTCTAAAATTAATTAAATGTGTGTTTGGCTTCTTAGATTCTCACAAAGACGTTCTTTACTACTGTTGCTTTTCCCCTTGGGGGCTACTTTCCTTATGTAAACAAGGCTTTGTAAATACTGATCTGATGATCTAATATAATACAAATACTTGTTTTTGCACAAAATTGTATGTGCCTTTGTCTGATGGATACGATACTTTGCACAAAATGAATTTGCACACAATTAATCTTATTTACTTTAAAACCTTTGCAAAGTGTCATGCCCATCCAATACCGGTGCATGGTTGGGCATGCATCTTTTAAGGTTTTCCACCATGTCATCATACATGAGTATAAAAAACTATGCATCGGTGTGCTCCCATCTTATGTTCCTTTGTTTGAGGGTTAAGATAATTTCCACACATCTTAATATTATTCACTTTAAGGCCCATACAAAGTATCATGCCCATATGATACCATTTGCATCATTGGGCATGTGTAGTTCCTTTTTTTTCACCATGCCTCATACATGAGTCAAAAAGTACACATCGTTGTGCTCTATCGCATGTGCATTTGTTAGATGGCTACCAAATTTACACATGCCTTAATATTATTTACTTTAAGGCTCTTGCAAATTATTATGCCTATCCAATACCTTTTGCATGGTTGCATATTTTCTTGCTTTTCTCATACATAAGTATAAAAAAATATGCATCAATGTGATCCTATCTCATGTGCCTTTGTTGGATGGATATGGAACTTTGCACACATCTTAAAACTATTTGATTTAAGACTCATACAAAGTATCATGTCCTTTCAATACCATTTTCATGTTTGGAGATGCATATTTTCTTATTTTTAACCACATCTCATACATGAGTATCAAAAAATATGCAGCAACGTGCTCGTATCATATTTGCCTTTGTTGGATGGGTACAATACTTTGCACATGCTTTAATTATTAGTATTTTAAGGCCCTTGTAGAGAATCATGCCTATTAGATACCATTGCATGGCTGGGCATGCATATTTACTTGTTTTTCTCCACATCTCACACATGAGTATAGAAAATGTGCATCAATGCTCTTCCATCATATGAGCCATTGTCTGATGGTGGGTATGATAATTTTCACTTACTTAATATTATTTACTTCAAAGATCATGCAAAGTATCATTCCCATTGGATATTTTTTTGCATGGTTGGGCATGCATGTTTTGTATTTTTTAACGTCTCATACTTGAGTATCAAAAAATAAGAATCAGCTTGCTCCTATCATATGTGCCTTTTTCTTATGGCTACAATGATTTGCACATGCCTTAATAGCATTCACCTTAATTGTCATGCATGGTGTGATGCCCATCAGACACTGTTTGCATGATTGGGCATGCATCTTTCCTTGTTTCTACCATGTCTCATAAATGAGTATTAAAAAATATGCTTTAGCATGCTCCCTTTTTTTGATGGGTACGGTTCTTTGCATACACCTTAATATTATTAAATTTAAGTCCCGTTAAAAGTATCATGCCCATCCATTACCATTTTCATGGTTGGACATGCATATTTTCTTGTTTTCCACCATGTCACATACGTGTATAAAAAAATATGCATCAACGTGTCCCCATCATATGTGCCTCTCTCTGATGGGTACGATGCTTTTCACATGCCTTAATATTATTATTTTAAGGCCTATGCAGAGTATCATGTCCATTTGATACCATTTGCATGATTGGGCATGCATATTTTCTTATTTTTCACCGTCTCATATGAATATCAAAAAATGTGCATTGACGTGCTCCCATCATATGAGCATTTGTTTGATGGATACAATGCTTTGCATGTCATGCTTAATATTGTTTACTTGAAAACCCATGTAAAGTGTCATGCCATTGGATCTCGTTTGCATGGTTGCGCATGCATGTTTTGTACTCTTTACATTGTGTCAGTCCTAAGTATTAACAAATACATATTGGCTTGCTTCTATCATATGTGCTTTTATCCTAGATGGGTACGATACTTTTTTCAAGCCTTAACATTATTTAATTTAAGGCCATAAGTCACCGTTGGCATCATGCGACATGCATCTCTTCTTGTTTTCCATCTTGTCTTATATGTGAGCATTAAAAAATATGCATCACTGTATGTTCCTTTGTCAGATGGGTATGATATCTACAAAATCCTCAGTCTTATTCATTTAAGATCCATGGTGTGGAGTTTGCATGGTTTGGCATGCATGTTTTATATGTTTTACCACATCTCATACCTAAGTATTAGAAAAAATATGCATTGGCTTGCTCCTATCGTATGCGTCTCTATCTAATGGGTACGAAACTTTGCAAATTCCTTAATCATAATTAATTTAAGGCCCTTGCAAAGTATCATGTCCATCAGACACCGTTAGCATCATTGGGCATGCATCTTTTCTTATTTTCAACCATGTCTCATACATGAGTATAAATAAATATGCATTGGCATGCTACCAATAAGTGTGGGAAATTTATATCTTCTACTACTTGTTAACATATGAAACATGAAGTTTAAAAAGTGCTAGTATATAATATCTTGTCCTATGAGATATAAGTTCTCCTTTCCATATTCTCCAAGACATTCCCTACATTCTCATGAGGTGCACATTTTGGATCTAATACCACTAAGTTCCAAGTAAAGATGCTTGAGGAAGTGTGGCTCTTCTAGGATCTTCAAGGTATGTGTGTTTGTGGGCTTTAATTAAGGTAGTAATCCGTACTCTTCTAGGAACCTCAATTTTCAAAGCATGTACTTGGTTCACGGCCTTCTATCAGTGAAGTAACTTGTTGTGGGTTCATGGTCTTCTGTCAACGTAGTTTATCATGGATCTTCTCACGTCTTTAACATATGTGGGTTCATGATCTTAATTTTGTCAACATAGTCTGTGCATCTTTCCCACGATCTTGTTGCCTTCCTTGTCTTCTATCAGCATAGTAAACCATGATCATTAGGATCTTCAACGTATGTGTTTTGTCAATTAATAATTTATGGCCCTTCTTTTTTAAACAATAAACTATGATTGTTATATATTTTGGTGCTAGAAAATGTCAAGCATATCTAAAAGTACACTAAATTTTGAGAATAGGAAAGTAATATTTGAGAATAGAAAAGTAATATTGAAATTACAAGAACTTTTCTAAACTTGAATCGAAAGATTTGTCATAATAAGTCCACACATATTATAAAACTCAAGAAATTTGTCATAAAGTAGTTGATAAATATTAAGATTGTTATGAAGACAAAAAATAATTTTGAAGATAACCTGACGAGGACATCTTCTAATGAAATTTTAAAGTGTAGTTAAATGATTTAAGATAAAACATCTAATGAGGCATGGAATTTATTATTTAAATTTAAATTGTAGATTATTTTATACTAAATCATACTTTTCCATAGAGGTTTGCTTTATCATCTAAATGAATTAAACACATCAACTACCAATTGATTTATAAAATATGATTATTTGTGCTAGGATGTATTCATATGAGAGAGTGTGTGTGTGTGTGTGTGTGTGTGAGAGAGAGAGAGAGAGAGAGAGAGAGAGAGAGAGAGAGAGAGAGAGAGAGAGAGAGAGAGAGAGAGAGAGAGAGATCTACGTTTATGATTGTTTCCAAGGAGCTTCTAAATGCAATGTCCCACTATGTACCTTAAACTCTCCTATAGAACATTCCTTACTATGGAATATCAATGCTTAGTCATGCATTAAAGGTGATCTTTAAAAAACTTATTCCCGTAGTATATTGGTTGATGAATTAGAAGCTATGCCTTTGGGTTCTCGTAGTGCATGGTTTTTTCCATATAGTTTTTTTTTCTATATTCATGATTGTAATTAACATGAATTTCATCTTTGTACCTTGGAGAATCTCTATGATTTTGAGCTCATATGTTGATTGATCTATGTTTCACCAAAGATTCTCTTGTGTTATGATGTACTCTTGAACATGTTTGACATAAGTAATCAATACAAAACTAAGTCAGGCATTTTTGTTTTTTTCCTCAAATGAATTGGCCTACTTATCCAAGAACTAAGTTTAGGTATTTCTCATTAAGCACTTGAAAAGGCAAAAGAAAAGTCCTTCATTTTTTCATAGACATTATGCCCACAAACATTGGGAGAGTTTTTGTGCTAGACACTTGTTAGCATTACCCTATTAGTGCTTTGTATTTTATTTTTTCCCTCCTTACCTTGATTTAGCTTGCTCTTGTTATATTTCATGTTTTAATTGTAGAATTGGCTTTCCCTTGACCGTGTTCCTTGTGGTAGGGCCTTTGGTCTATATCAATTATTGGAGGTTAGTCAGTACACTTTGGTAGGTTGGTATGTTTTGGGCTTGGTTTTCCCAAGTCGATTCTTTATTAAATCAAACCTTATATTTGTAAGCTTAGTTTAGACGTCTTATTAGCCTATGTCCTCTTCAAAGTGGTGCGATTGTTAGCAAGATTTCTCTAGAATGGTTATTGGCTATTATGTGTGTTAGTAGATTTTGGGAGTATTAATGCTCTTAGTATCATGTCATTCTAGTTTTCTTAGGGTTTTTGAGCTTCTAGGGGTCATTGAATGTAGACTACCATGTAGTTGTTAGCTTTTAAGCACTAGCAAACTAGTGTTCTTTACATTAGCACTAGTTTTTTTGCATTAAGAACTAGCTTTCATACTTTTATGTCTTTAATATGGCTTTATTGTAATAGTTGTAAATTGATGTATGCTAGGTACCTCACAGCAATGAGTGAGATTTTGGAAAGGACCATCTTCTCTTCTTGCTTTGTATTCATCTTGCATTAGTTACTAGGATTGGTTTAATAGCTTGGTTTATCTTTGTATCTTTTCCTAAATGGATCTATATCGCTTTGCAATTATTTTTGCCTCTCCGTTTCGAAAAAAATTCTCTCCTTGGCCATTTCTTTCTATCTCCTTTCTATATAAAGTACATATGGCCTCCTTTGTGATTAAGACTTTGATCTTATTTAGTAATGGATACATATGGTATGTTGTTTGGTATTGAGTCTCATTTCTCATTAGTACATAATGCCACAAGGTGGTTGCAAGCTAATGTTATCCACTTTTAGTTCCTTTCAATCCAAATGGAACACTCCAAATACAAATGAATTGCAAAAATGAATACCTCAATGGACTTATTTCAATGAATTAAAGCACAAAACATGGTAGCTTCTTCTCTAAGATTGGATGCCTACAATAGTATCCCAGGTGGTGGATTGTGATATCTCAATTGAGGTATGGGGCTAGGTGACTACCTAACACATGTGACATTCATTCCATACCATGATCAATGTATGGGGACATGCGATCACCTAATACATGTGGCATTCATTTCATACCACAATCAAGTCATTCCATACCACAATCAATGTATGGGGACATGTGATAACCTAATACATGTGGCATTCATTTCATACCATAATTCATGGAGTGTAATTTGGTAATCTATTTTTCTGTACATGAGGTGGAAAGTGCATGAAAGAGGAGTTGCATGTGTGGTAGAACGGGTGTCATCCACATACCTTGATTGCGATATGAGGCATGAAGTCGTATGGTGCACATAGAAATTGACGTATTCATATGAAAACATTGTGTTCATTAACATTGGACTATTTTTTTGTATCCTTTTCAAATGAAAAGTTTAGTTTGTGTAATATCCTTCCCAAATCAAAACTTGAATTTGTGTCACCTTTTTTTCCCCTTTTTCCATTTTCTTTCCCCTCCTTTTTTCTTCCACTGAGAATCACTTCAAATGTAAACTTTAGTGCAAAGAACAATGACACTCACAATATTCAGAAAGATATAGTATTATGAAAAATATTTCACAAGAGGTAAAATATGATTTAATTCGTAAATTCTCTATTTAATTTATAAATTCTTTGTTTTGATATTATGTGCTTCAAAATTCAAGAAGAATTGAGTCTCTCTCTCTCTCTCTCAGGAAGAAGTTCAAGTGGCTCTTGTGGAAAATGTTTCAAGTACTGTAAGAAAAGGAGATCGAGCAAGAAAGGTTATGTGAAGTATTTCTATTAAAAATTTGTATTTTTCCCAAATATATTAATTTTTTGAAAATAACTTTGGTTCAAGTTTTTCATTTCAACGCATTTATTATGCTTTTAAAATATAATTGTGATTTTATAGATGACTGATAGGATGCAAGTACATGTCCAAGAAAGAAATGCTCCCAAAAAAAATTCAAAAAAATCCAAGAAGCAAAAGGTATGTTTTTTAAAACCAAAATAAACAGCTCTAAAGGATTTCCTTACCACAGGAATTAAATGTTTTAGTACATTTTCTTTTTTTCAAAATTTGAATGTGGGATGTAACATGTTTTGAACTGCCCAATTTAATTTGATAATAGGACTTAACACAAACAATTGGATCGAGAATCAAATCTACTTCCTCTTTACCAAGCTATAGTAAAGTAATAAACTTCTTATTGCATTGTCAATCAATAGAATCTTATAATTATTATTTTTTATGTTACGTTTTCTTTATGATATTTTGCTAAAGTCTGAGAAAAGAATACTGGATGTTTGTAGGTGATAAATATGAGTGAGGAGGATGAGGAAACAATCCTCTTAAAATATATGGATGTGCCTACGATCGATGACATGTACAAAGGGCTTAAGGAATTGCATGCAGAGTTTAGAAAGACTTATGTTAGTCTTAATAGTTTTGCTTGAACTAAGAATAGTCATAGTATTGATACCATGAGAAAGGAGTTGGTATCTTGGTTGCTTGCTCATGGCAAAGTTAGAGTACATAATACTTGAAATTTAAGTGTGGATGATGTAGTAATCTTACCTTAGATGCATGTGCATCTTGCTAGTGTAAGCATTATTCTACAACATTTTTTGTTTTTAAATTGATACAATTTAACTTACATCTAATTAATTTTTATTTATTTTCTTTATTTCAAGTTTTATTAAATAAAACTTTTCCTCTTTGTCATATATATGATTTAAAGTTTATTTATATGTGATTATTATGAAAGTTGGAATTTGCTTATGTTTATTTAGATCTGATTATTGAGGAAATTATGATTTGCATAAAATTTATAATCAATACAAAATGCCTTCTCTGATTTTAATGTCAAGTGGAGAGCATCAGTGAAGCTCAATGTCATATTGTAAAAATGGCTTAACATGCGATGGCATAATACCCTATCTTAGGACTAAGAAATTACTTAAGAGAAAACAAGCTTAAAAATTGAATAAATACCTCTATTAAGAAATTCAATTTAAAAAAAAAACCTGGTTACAACCTCTATCGAAAATCCACTCTGGAAAATTTTAAATTTAGAGAATGGCGTAGGAAAATTTTGTATATAAAAACATCCTGCTTTGGAAGACGACTCGACAATCCTGCACTGAATTGGTTACTGCTTTACTATTACCATTTTATTATTTGTTTCTATGAATGTCCAAATCATTTGCAAACTTAATGCATTTACCAGTTGCCTCTTGAGTCAAGACTTTAGCGATCCCACCTTCAGGACCAACAGCTAGTAATCCGTAATATGAGTCTGCCAAGTAAAGATTTGGATTGCTCTTGTGAAACCTAAGGTCTTCCGCATAATTATTCATCCTTGTGCTTTGATCTTTTCATAGAATTCTTTTCAATGCGTCTTGCCATCCTGAAAAGAAACGATTATTGTTTCTTTATTTGCTACGCTATATAGGTCTAAAAGCAATTAAATTCAAAGAAAGGAACCAACAAATCCTAGATCTGTTTGAAGATTTTGTTGAAATAGGTCAATGGTAGACATTGATGTGAAATAGTCCTCCTGTGTAGACAGCCTTGACAGTAGTTGGATAAATTGCTTTGTTGGTAGGCGATTGTCAAGCAATTGTTGCATTGTATTGATCAATCCTGGATCCACAAAAGAGAAGCTAAGTAAGTGAAAGGCAAGTTGATTCTAATGAAAGAGATGTGAGACAAGGATGCAACTGGAATAACTAGAAGGAAGAAGGTATGGCTTAATCCCAGGTGATGAATGAAGGCAACATGAGGGATTTGTCAACGTGATGTCTCTTGTTTTTAGAGCTAAAAACAACTTTCCCAGCCTCATCTCTTGAGGAATAGCTGTTGTGGATATTTTGCGGAAGGCGCGAATATGAGAGACTATGCTATTGGGTGGGTTAATATTCAAAGTTTATGTTGTTGATGAGCATGTCCAGTGCATGTGTAGTAGATCAATTCTTGATGTCGATGAAGATCAACTCAAAAACTCAAGAGGACCTATCTTGTTTAGCCAAATTTCAAATACAGCTTCATCTGCTGATATAGATGTTCCATAGGTTGAGCTTCCTCCTACTAATTTCATCTTGAGCATTGAATTTGATCTCAGAAAAGCGCTATGCTTGTTCAACTTTGACATCGTCTGAGACGTGAAAGTTGGAAATCAGTATTACAATATTGATATAATTTTTTTTCCTGAGCTACTATGCAAAGAAGGCAGACTATGATTTTTGCAGAATGGGTCACAGTGGTCAAATATATTGATTAGGAAGAAGAAGAAAAACTAGCGAAAATTGAGGCCACAAGTGTAGATTCAAAATGCAAGATGCCAACGTGAACAGGACATATGATGATTTTATTATGGGTGACACGGCTATGCTATGAGGTGTCATGAGCCACAAGTTCATCCTTTTAGGCCCATTGTAGCACATATATTTGGTCAATTACTTTATCAAGCTCCTGATTATTTTATTTGTGAATGGACCTAAGGCCTAGCATTCAAGAAGCAAAAACCTCCGAACATAAAGCAGAAGAGCTCAGAATAGGAAGATCAGATACTACAAATCTAAGTCGTTGCCAAGAAAGAAGTAGAAGCTCTCCAAACAAAGAGCAGGAGAGATAATACGAAGAGTTGTAATACAAATGGAAGTTGTGCTACCAAGAAGTAATAGATGTTGGTAAGGGCTTAGGCTTCGAGATTAGGAGGGTTCTTGCCTGAAATTACTAGGCAAATTAAATGACACGAATGGAGATAAACTTGTCTCTCACAAAGTGCAAGCCTACTGAGGAGTCAAGCTTCACTAAAGATATCTAGAATTTGATCATTATGCAAGGGTATTATTGATTGCTTACAAGGAAGTGCTTGTGGTAAAGAAAGATTGAATTTTTAGTTTGCAATTTGATCTGCCATGGTGACTTAGATCTGGGGGTCCAATTGCAAACAAAACATACATTGAATTGTGGATTTCAAATCGATTTTCCAAGTGGCAAAAGACAAAGCAATTCTTAGCTACTTGCCTTTGTTCAAAGAGTATGGGTGTAGTGGGACAAGGTTGAGCATGGAGAAGGAGCTCAGGTGCAGAGAGCTCCTTCTCCAATACTAATTTTAATAAAAGCAAGACTAATGATTTATTGTTCAATAATATCGTATCTTAATATTGTTTCCATTTCAGACATGTTTTTTGCATCATTTCAGAAAGTGAAGCAGACGTACATACTTGGTGCATACATGAATTTGGATGCTTAACTTGGGAATACAAACACACCCATTGAGATTTAGGTAATGTGTCAGTCTCTTACATATTCGTGATACTCAATCTCGGCACTAATATTCTCAGCGATTCCAATCTCGACACACGAGGAAGGGCCTGTTCCCTTGGATTATAACTCTTTGGGGAAGGAAGTGCGTCGCCTCCCCACCCACATTGTGTGTGGTTATATAAAGTATATTATATGTATGTTTTGAATTTAACCTTGTTTTTTGACGTTTGCTTTTGCATATTCTAAATTCTTATATATTTTTGTGTTGAGGTACTCGCACAAAGAGAATGCTTAAACACACACGACATTTGCTCAGACCTACTATTGCATGCTTAGTTTATAGTCAGGTATTTTCCTTTCTTGACTTTCAAAACTTATAGAAATCATATCTTTTGATTTTCTTCCATCTCCTTGAGCCATGTGTAATGAATATGAGCCCCTAGATTGATTTTAGCCCTTACGAATAGGAGCCCTTAGATTGATTTTAATTAATGTCAATCATGAAGGTTTTTTTCAAATAACGTAAACACTCGTGGGTAAAAGCATATCTTTTCTTTTTAAATGCAAAAAAGCAAAAAGCATACAATTTTGATATTCTCAACTTACTTTTTTCATTTCAATTTAAAACATTGTTAATTTAAAATGACTTATTATAAATTTCGTAATTCATTCCGCCTTTCCCCTTAGGTGGCCTCCGCACCCTAGTTACTACTATTATTATTATTTTTGGGCAGAAAAAGCAGTTACTACTATTATTGTTCTCTTGCATCAATGCTCTTAGTGCCCTCTACGTTCTTCTTGACCTTTCCTTACCCCTTCTTAACTCTTAATCTAAAATTATCTTTTTGGTTAATTTGATCCCTTAACTTTTGGCTACCCTTAATTTATTTCCTTAGGTGTCAATACTTCTTAATTAATCTAGCTGAGTTGACTTCCTTAGTAATTATCTTAATTGATATTTTCTTTTTTAATGGTTTTTATAAAATTCTTTTTAGTCTAGGTATAACTTATATTTACCTTATTCATTACAATCGTGTATATACATAGTTCAATTATTTGCTCATTTTAGAACTTTTTTCATATAGGGTCTCTTATAATTTCAATTATGTATATACACAGCTCAATTATTTGCTCATTTTAGAACTTTTTTCATATAGGGTCTCTTATAGTTATGATGATATGTTCATAGATAACTATGATTTCTTATAATATTAACTCTAAGCTTTGATTTGGTTTTTTATTAATAAATTATATTTCTTAATTGGAATTTATTGCATTCATGTAATGCATTTCTTTTATGTGAACTTAAATAATGCAGCAATGTCATCTTTTAGCTCATGTGAATACTGTAATTTTTTCTTCCAATAGTTCTAGTATGTCTTTATGCTGTCATTTATATACTTAAAAAATATTTAGTTAATTACATGTCTTTCTCTAGCATAAGGGTGCTAGACCTCTGCTAGACACAATTATTCATGATAATAAGTGAAGGGATTATCCTCCAGTGGTTAAGTTTTCACAAATATAGTAATCCTTACTCAAATACACCCGCTACTTCCTACATGATTCACATTTAAATTTTGAATATGGAAGGTAGTTTGGTTCTTTGGTAAAACTGATAACAAACCGGGGGGAACATGCATTACATGTCTACCCAATCAAAGCTATGATGTTCTAACATGTAGTTTCTCTTGGATGGTGGCAGGTAAGTTAACCCCAATCTTGGATCTTGGGCTTCCAGAAGGATTTCACACTTGGACTTCTTTTCTACCCTTTGCTTATGATGGATAATTATTTTCTTACTATATCTGACGAGCTCATGGTCTTCTTGTTGGTATTTTGTATCATCTGAGGTATTGGACCTGAGGTCCCATTGTCGATTGAGATGACTGAGGTCTGACTATCGTTGGTTAAGGTCATGGAGAGGTCATGGTGTGCTCCCGCTAACCAATTTGGTAGTTAAGAGCTGAACATCAATTCCTCCCAATGATAATGTATTCGCCCATAGCACCTATGGCATAACATAGCATCTACTAGCCACCCTATGGTTATTAATAACTGATATCTTCATTTCACTACAACCTATTGCGGGCAAGATTTTTTTGTTCACTGCACATACCATGATAGGCGTAGGTTCAAGGGTTATCTTAAATGTCAGGAGCTGGGTACACATCTTGTTTGAAATCAAGTTTGCACTAGGGCCAATGAAGGCTTTTATAGAACAAATAGGTTCCCTCCACAATTGGAAGTCCACTTGTACTCTAGCTAGGGCAATAGTAAGATCCTCCATGGGGTTTAACCCTTCCACATTGATGCCTTGCAAATTGTTATTAGTCTTAAGTTTTTTGCTTTAGCCTGCCAAGCTCTCATCTATCACTTGTCACTTCATATGAGCAACTTCTTTCTTGAGCTCCTTTTCCTAGTGGATGGGCTACAACGTTCAAAGCCCTAATGGACCATAGTAACATTTAAGCTTACTGCCATTAATGTACCCATCCATTTCAATACCATCAAGGGTCGCAATTTTGCATGACCCTTGGGGTGTGATTTCCACGACATGGTATAGACCCATTCCTTGGTGTTACAATTTATGATTCATGTTCCTTACACTATATACTATATAACAACAGAAGCCATCCTTCTTTTAGGTCCTTGTTCTGGAGGTCACAGTCAAACCACTTTTTGTGGTGTAGTCTTTCAACCATTATGCCATATGCCACTCTCAATATCATTTCATCAAGCTTTTTGAGCTCTTTTTTGGTATTGCCTCTTTGGATATTCGATCTCTAATTGCAATTTTGAGGCTTAGAACAATAAATTCCTTAGGCATGACTGCTTCTACCCCAAATGCTAGGCTAAATGGTGTGCAGTTTGTAGCGACCTTATAAGTTGTTTGGTACACTGAAGTGTGACGGTGAGTTTATGCTCCGAGTCATTACAATTTGTTTCAACCGTGCATGTCATTGTGCAGAACAAGGTCTTATTTGAGCTCTCGGCTTGTCCATTAGATCGAGGGTAATAAGGTGTCGATATTTGATGAAGGATAAGGAAATCCCTCATCAATCTGCAATATCATTAAAGAAAGTGTGTTCCCTGATTACTTACAATTTCTAGTGGGATGTCAAAGCGAGGTATTACATTCTCCTACAAGAATTTAGTGATTGACCTTGCATTCGATTTCCTTGTGGCTTTGGCTTCTGCCCACTTGGTGAAATAATCTATGGCCACTATAATATAACAGGACTAGGATCCATTAGAGGCTAGACTAATCGGTCCCACAAAGTCAATACCCCATGTTTTGAAGGGTTGATCTATAAGGACTTTGGTTAGGGCATGTAATCTTGGTTGTGGGGTATGGAGACTCGCTGGCAGGGATCACAATGTTTAACAAATTTGGCAGCATCTGTGAAGAGCATACGCTAGTGTAATCCATCTTGCAACACCTTGTAGTCTATAAGATCTCCAGCAAAGTGATCACCGGTGATACCCAAATGAGCTTCATCCAGAAGCTCCACAAATTCATCCTCTCAAACACAGCAATGCATTATTCTATCCTTGCCCATTTGGTAGATTTGTTTGTCTATTAATTGATACATGGCCGCTTGATAACTTTCCTAACCCTAAATCCATTGGCTAAAAAGTGTCCGATGTCTTGCACCGATTTTGAAACTAGGTCATCCAAGAATAATGGGGCATCTAGGAGATCATCCTCCACTCCTATTGCTAGTTCACCATTAGGAATATGGGACATGTGATCAGCCATAAATTGCTTGCGTCCCTTCCTCGAGGGGAGGGGTCACTAAAAAATATATGTGACTATCACATAAGTTCAACATAAGGGCAAATTTAATTTCATTTTTTCTTATGTTTTCACAGACAAAAGGGTGTTGTAAGAAGGATTTTGGGAAAAAAATTCTAGATTGAATAGGAAAAAGGTGCATTTTATTAATGAAAAATTCATATACGTAAGGGATTTTATAAATAGGCCTTGATCGCACATGATATATAGGGTTTATACATAGTGATCCCCCCAAGCTCCCTTGAGGTCTAGCATCCACCACGTGATGTATCCAATCATACATGGCTTATTAACAAGATACAGGAGAGCCTCGTGAGTCATGATCTATGAAGAAAACAACCTTGTTTGAGACCAACAAATAATGCCTAAACATTTTTACTACGTACACCATGGCAAGTCCTTCTCGCTTAGTCTCGTAGTATTATTCATCTTTGCATCATTCAGTGGCAACCAAAGTATATCAGGTAGTCCAAATTGAACTCACTTGGCTATGCCAACACGCACGCTATTGTGAACTTTGAAGCATCAATATGGAAATGAAAGATCAACTCCCAATTAAGTGCTCGAAAAATTGGGGCTGATGCCAAGATAAGTTTGAGGGTCTCATAGGAAATCTGGCATTCTTCTATCCAGTGAAAGATGGCCAGTAGCTTATACAAAGGGTGTGTAATGTCAGCATAGTTGTCGATGAACTTGTGATAGTTTCCTGTGTGCCGAGTGAACCTTTATACGCCCTTTGCATTGGTGGGTGGGAGTAATACCAAGATAATTTTGATCTTATTATAATCTGGGGAGATTCCATTCTTGGACACGATGTGTCCAAATATACCCCACGTTTCACCCAGGATTGGCATTGCAAGGGATTGAGGGAGATCCAATAGAGACAGTATCTTTTGAATGCCCGTATCAAATAATTGAGGTGATCATCCCAATTGGAATGAGCACACAAGTCATCTAGGAAAACCTCTAGGAAATCCCTCAAATATTCCTTGAAGAGACTGATGATCATTTACCTTTGGAATGTTGTAGGAGCCTTCGTGAGCTTGAACAGAATCAATTTGGAAGCATAAACTCCCCATTTTGTGGTGAAGGTGGTTTTGTGCTATTTCCTAGGGTGCTATAGACACTAGGTTAGACAAGAGGTAAGAAGCCATAAACTTCCTTACTAGCAACTCTTCTGGGACATGGTCTATAAATGTCAATGGGTAGTGGTCTTTGCGAGTCATGGCATCTAGTTTTTTAAAATCTATGCATACTATGATCTTGCCATTATTTTTTAGGAACATAATGATGGGGAAACCCGGTCCATCTACTCAATCTCATAGATGAGTCCAAGATCAATTTGTTTTTGTATCTCTTCTCATACAATCATCGTGTACTTTGGATTCATCGAGTAGGTTCTCTACCACACTGATCTTATTTCATCCATCATAGGAATGGTGTGTCGTATGACCTCGGGTGGCATACCCTTCATATCAGTATACTTCCAAGAAAGGAAATCTTGGAATTCATGTAGTAAAGCAAGTAGTGGTTGTTTTTACTTAAGGGTCAGGTCATCGGCTATATAGACCAGTTTAGTGTCTTCGCCTTCATTGGCAAGGTCTAGTTCCTTCACCTTAGCTAGATCATCATAACCATATATATTTTTTGCCGAAAAAACAGTGCTAATTATATTACTTCGAAAAAACAAGATACATGGGGTCAGTTTTGCAGCTGACGGGGCTGCGTTCACAAATCGGACGCAGCCCTAAGTGGAAACAAAAAGCTCTCTCTCATGGAGGGATCAGGCGGGTGTGAATAAACAGCCAGAGAGGCGGTGAATAGCGCCACTGAAGGCCCTGAGAAGTATGCTCGAAGAAGAGGCCCTGCGTATCCCAATCTCAGAGGAAACGTCTCCGCTTCTCCCGGCCAGCCCGGGAATCCCCCTGTATCTGGTCCCACTGGCCTCTAAGTGTGTGGATAATCTCACTCCAGATGTCGGCCATGACCTGGGTAGTCGAAAGAGAGGTACCACCGAGGATCTGCGCACAGCGCGAGGTCCAAATGTGCCATCCAACGATGCTGCTAAGAATCTCCCAGACTGGCTGCCTCTCTTGAGATCCTGTGTTCGCCTCTGCCAAGTGCTGCGGGATGCCCTCAAGCGGCCCCCAAGTCCCCTGTGTGATAAGGAACATGGGGTCCTGCGGGCCTACCTCGAACAATTGATGATAGCCAAGTGTGGTGCTGCACCAGCAGAACACACCCCAGGTGATCAAACCTAACTCTAGTGCTGCGTGAGTAAGGATCCCGAAGGTCCACCTCCACACTTCCTGGGCGCAAGTGCAGCTCCACAGGTAGTGCTTTGGTGACTCCTCGTCCTCATGACAAATCTGACAAAGTCCATCCTAACCAATCTGCCGCAACCAGCTCCCCACTGGAAGACCCTTGTGGGCGAGTAGCCAAAGGAAGTAGGAAATCTTCCGCAGCCGCCAGCTCTCCCACAAGGCCTTCCAGAAGGCCTGTAAAAATAGCTTGGAGATACCCTGAGTTTACCAACTGGGCCACTAGGTGGGTGGGCGGCTCTGCATCCTCCCGAGAACTCTCCTGCCCAATGTCATGCTGTAAGCGAAGAAAGGGGTCGGCCCCTGGCCTGCCACAACCTCTGGCCATCTCCACTCACCTGGGTCCCAATCAAGCTCTGACAGGGCCCGCCCCTCCCAAAGCCAGAGTCACCATAACTGCAGCTGATCTTGCTCTATACTAGGATCGATCTACCAAACCTTCCCCACAAGGCCTACGACACGAACCCTCTACCACGAGAGAAGGGGGTCGATGAACACACCCTCTGTCCTGAGTCGGTCGTCCCCCAAAACCGCGAAGGATACAGAGGTGTCGTCCATCGGCCACCAGTGGGATGCCACGGGGGTGAACTGTCCAAGCCAACGGGCATCACCAGGCATGAGGATCTGAATCTCGGGTGGAACCAACCAACCAGCAGGAATCGCTCCGTCTATCTCTATGCATCTCGCCTGAGCTCCAGGACACCTCCGGCTATGGCTGCTAGAGCAACGGTCTCCAAGTGTCTGTGTCTCTCCAAACTCGAAGGGACCGGGCTGGCCCCCGCATCCAGTCGTCCCACGGGATATGTGACCTCTCCCCAGCTGAAGGCCCAAGGTATCTCTGACCTGATCATTCCAGATGAGCGGCTGGCGGTCGATCTCCTCCTAACTGCTAGGAGAGGGCTGGAGGAGACTGAGACGGAGTCGCCTCCAAACCGTGAGAAGGCTACAAATGAGTGGGGAGCAGGGGTTCATCATAACCATATAGGTTCCCTTTCTCTACTGATTGTTTAGCTTGATCAAGAAGTATCTTGCAATCCTAGACTATGTAAGCTTTCAAGTACATGGGGAATTGGAACAAATTAAACTCCTCTTCCTAATCCTCCTCCAAGGCTTTTAAGGTGGATTGCTTCTCCTTCCAAGAAGTCTTTGCATCTTTGGCCTTTGAGGCCTTACTTCTTCGTGGTGGCTTAGTTTTTGAATGGACCTTATCCTCATCCAAAGGGGCTTTCTTTGCTTTAAGGGATCCTATGGGGGCCTTAAGTCTCTGTCCACTCTAGCTCCCCAATTGGGTGAGAATTCATGGTGTGCTGTAACTGCACCCATGTATCTCAACTAGTGAAGATCCGTATTTACCTTCCATACCCATTTATCGTCACTGATTGTACCATCAAGATGTTTATAATATTTAAAGGGACTTAAGTCCCTAGCACATTGGGATCATGGGACGTCATCTTTTTTCCTATCTTCTCGACCGTATCTATGGTTGCTTGGACATGTATCAAGTTCTATGAGAACTGAGGCTCTTACAACACCACACACAAATGTTCATCTAGGTCCTCATGCAGGTCCTTCTTGTTACATGCTTGGAACACATTAATGGGGGTGTATGTGTAGTGTCGAACTCAGCTACAAATAAGTTGCTAGCCATTGGTTGGGCTTTCCATGTATATAGATCGACCATCACAATCTGCTCATCATTGTGTAGATAGATTCTATTAGAGGCCTAGTCGTGTACTTGACAGCATAGCCATTTGGTTGCCCATGGAAATCCAACACCACAAACCAAACACGATAAGTAAGATCGAAGGTCTTGATCTTTATCTCCTTCAAGACTCCCATCGGCTAGACTGTCCTACCATCTGCTAATGTTACAATCAGGTTAGTGCTTTCCATTTCAGGCTTTTCCCATTTAGCCCAACATTGCTTAGTGATAGTGCTGACACCCACTCCTCCATGCAGTATTGCCAGGGCCTTCTTATTTTGGCTTGGGAAAACAGGAGCACAAGATCATATTGCCACTCTCAAAGTACTGGCCCAACTTGTTGATAGATATCTTTAGCAAATTTGGCTCTTCATTGGGGGCTTCAACTACCTCGGCGGCCTCTTCCTCTAGAGTGACCATTTTCCCATTCATCAAGTTTGAAAGATCTCTCTAAAGGATGGGGTTCCCTCATAATAGAGCTGGTATATGCATTTTCACCTTTGTGGACAAGAATGCAACGAGACCTGCAGAGGTTGGCTAATCAACTCTCGACCCTCAAACTGAGATTCTTCAAACCCATAAAAGGAGACATGGTCCTTGTTTGCAGCTTGGTGCCAAGTAGGATCCTCTTCAAGCATGGATCAGTGTTACCACTTTAGGGTCCTGTAGAGTCTGATATGCTTAGCATTATGATAATAGAGCCAGTACTTGGCATTGCATTTGTATTGTGAGGGGATGACATGCCCTGTAGCTGCTCCAACCACTCCTATCCAAGGGAAGAAAACCTGGTCAATTGCATGGCATGCTGTGAATGATTTTGGACATCCTTCATGTCCATAAGTTATCACTTTCGGATGGTGCTGGTAGTAGATTGTTGGGCAAATGGCTTAGCCTCATGAGTAGCCTATTGGGTAGAAGGATCCAGTTCCATTTGATTAGGGAGGGAAATGGAAATGGTACGGTAAGATGAGGGAGTAATGGAAGGTGGTAACACTGATGAGGCTTTGTTGCTTGGATTGAGCTCTTCTATAGAAAATAAGCCTTGGGTGATGAATGAATGTAAGGACGAGGCTAACACGAAGTGGGGGCTAGAGCTTTTGTGAATTTGGATTCTGGAGGCTTCAAAAATTCAAAGAAAAGTTTGGTAGACTTTTGATACATTGCCAAGTGAGATCCTATAGTATGAGGCTGTCTGCTTATATAGGGGACCTAGTAACATAGTGGGATAGCATTAGCATTAGCACAACAACTCAATATTAGTAAAGCAGTGGATCAACGTTAGTATAGCAATCACTAGTGTTAGTATAGCAACAATTTGTGTTAGCATGAAGGTGTTAGAATATGAAGCCAAAGTGAGTCAAAAATGTGTGTTCTAGGTGGTCTAGGTTGTGTTTTATAGTCTAGTTAGTCCTAGACGTGCCATGTGTCATATTGGGAGATATCCCATAGACATTGTGACTTTCTAGAGTCTAGTGTCATTGTATAGTGTTGTACTTGTCTATTGTCTATTACAACAGTCAACATCAAGCTATCAATACATTGTGAGTATTTTGGTTATTGCCTTGCACTTGTACTTTCTTTCCTTTCCATTCTACCTTTCATTATGCTTTCCATATTTCCATTAGCTTCCATGTCTCTTCATATGGTATCAGAGCCTTCCTTCCTAGCCCTTCCCTTCCTCCTTGCTTCTCCATGAGGTAGAGGGTGGCCGGAAAGAGAAGCTACCCTCTCTTCTCTTGGAGGAGCTCCCCTTCCCTACTCCTCTCCATTAAAGGCTTCATTAACATTGGGATTCTCCTCCAATGTTGTCTTCTCCAACTTGAACTTCTGCCCACCTCTCTTCCCTTTCCTTGGCGAGATCTTCTCCTTCCTTTAGCTACAAAGAAGTCTTAGAGTGGTGCTATTTATGTCGCTCTCTCTGTGACCTGCCGATGATGTAACGCTTCTATATAAATCTGGAAGCAGAATCACGACTTTATGTCTTCAAGAAAGTTGTAGAGGACCTTGAGTACTACAATTTTTGTTTTTACATCATTGCAATCTGAGTTCTCTATGAAAAGATATAGCTCCTGCAAAAAGTGACAAAATTATTCCTGCATGCGGATTTTGTTCTTGAGTTCACGGGATGATAGTTTCCAACCTATTGTCACTATTTTCATCTTCACCTCCATCTTTTGCTTCTCCAATTGGTGTCCATGAAGCTAAGCTATAGCCGCCCATGCAGCTTCTCTTGGTGCCCACGTAGCTATCCTTTGTGCCCAACATTTAGCTACACACACTGGTTTTAGTTGTCTACGCTACTGCTCCTGTTGCTCACTAGACTCCATACTAATTTGCCACAAGAAGATAAAGAAAAATGATCTTGATGTGAGGTACGATTACCTCCCGGCTTCTTCGATTACTTCTTTGATTGCCCGTGGTGCTAGGCTTGCATATTGAGTGACTCTACTAGTCCTTGTGGCACCTCCAGCCTCTACATTGACTTTTTGGTGACTCTCCATCTTCTATTTTGACAGTCATGCCATGACCGCTCCATGTAGCTACCCTATGGACTTCATCGACACATATTTTGGGGCATCCATGCCTAGTGCTTCATCGACATCGTCATCGACTCATAGGGATGTGCACATATGTGCAATGGCTACTTGGAGGACATCTCTTACTCCTAAGAGATCTATTTTTATTATTCCTACAGCTTGATGTATTTTGGGGTCCTCTGCCCTGGGTAGTAGTCCCCCTAAAATGATATGTAACTGAGTGTTTGGTTGTCATTGAGTCTAAAGGTCCTTTGCCTTGGATAGTCCTCCTAAAAAGATGTATTGGTTTTCCTATTTTGGTGTGTGGATTCCTAACATGTCCTATTATGAAGCCAAGGGGGGATGTACTATGGGAGCCATGTATTGGCATTAATAGGTCTATTTGTTTATCAGGCCTAGCTTGAGAGTTCCACGATGTTGGTGCATTGGTCTCCTAGACCTCTGAGTTGATCATGCATCCATGCATGATGAACCTCTGAGCCATGCTAGATGAGCCTTCTATGTTATGCTCACTTGCCTCTGAGATTGTGTGGGAGCCATGTCTAGTTCTAGATCGGCATGCACAATTTTGATGACCGTCATTGTCATGTTCTATTATTGGTTCCATTCTAGTAGTCTCTCACCTTGCCTTCATGGGGGGGTGTTGGAATATGAAGCCAAAGTGAGTCAAAAATGTGTGTTCTAGGTGGTGTTTTATAGTCTAGTGAGTCCTAGATGTGCCACGTGTCATATTGGGAGATATCCCATAGACATTGTGACTTTCTACAGTCTAGTGTCACACTATATAGTGTTGTACTTGTCTATTGTCTATTACAACAATCAACATCAAGCTATTAATACATTGTGAGTATTTTGGTTATTGCTTATAGTAGAGATTGATTTAATCATTGCATTATCAAATCATTGCATTAACCTTAAAGCAGTTGGAAGACATGTTTTGAAATTTACGACTAATTGACTGACTGACCAAGTTCTTGGACTTCACCTAGGTGAGTTTTGAGTGCATATGGAGTTACACAGAGGGTGTGGTAGAGTGAAATATTGTCCTTACCAATGTGTGACTCAAGACATGCACTTATGAGCTAGGGACCCTATGAACGTAGTGCATACAGATTTAATCACCTATTTGGACTATTGCGAAACCGTCATGAACAAATGAATTTCTAGTTGATGGTGGCAAGGGTCCTATTTCCACCTAAGGATGAGCTAGACTTGGTCGCTCCCTATTTTCACCTAGACTAAATGCATGAATGATGGATTCAAGAGTGTTAGGACTAGGAGTACCTGGCTGGTTGTCTCTAGGCTATGTTCTTGCTTAGAGAACCTATAAAGAGCATGGAGAGCTACGTCTTTGAAATATGCATGAATGGCATCAACATCACATTTGTGTCAAATTACTTAGACTAGGCACCACCATCAATCAATAGTGAGATAGCTTGAAGTTCCTCATAGACTCAAGAAACTACTCAAATTTTTGTGGTACTTGTGAGAGTATCAGTGTTTGCATCTGGTGCTTGCGGTGTCAAAGCAATGGCAGGTCCTTATGGGGATGCTCCACTTTTAGGAGTAAGTTCTTTTATTGCTACCTTTTTCATTGTCAATGTTGAGGTAGAAGTACAGCAACAAGACTCACATCTCCCCTTTACTATAGCAGCAGGTTCTTGTGTTGCCGCCTCCTTTTTAGGGATAGGTTCTTGTGTGACTACTCTAGCTGCTTGTGCAGCTATTCCATGTAACATAATCACTCATGGGAGTACCTCGTCATTTCATCTTAGACATATTTTTCTCCAAGGTCCTAGAAATAGGTTCTTGGGTACTGTGACATGAAGTTGGGGATAATAAACTTCACGCACCTCTTCACTTTCTGCTACTTTTGAACTAGTGATAGAGATATTCATCACTAGGAAAGGGACATTAAAAAGAATCTTTTATACCAAGAGACCACACCATACTATTCTCCCTAATATGAAAATGAAGATGGTAACATCCCAAGTGATGTTGTACTCAAGCATAGGGAGAAGGAAAGGATTAGCAGAGGCCATAATCTCAGCAAGCTGGTTTGCACCAAAGAGAAGAGCAATACGTTGTTTAAAGAACATCTTGCAGCTCAACATGACATGAATTGATATATATCGAGAAATTCGAATGGGTTGATTGGGTCGGATGGGTAGGTTCCAAGGAAACATTGCACCTCCTTCATAGACACCTTTACACTTAGCTCAAACCACTCTCCAAACTATCATAAGACACAAAGACCCATAACTTTTAATAAAGACATGATATAAAATATTAAAACACGATTGGACATGGGTAAAAACTATCTAAAAAAGAAACAATCACACAGAGAGAGACATATGTTTTTGTTTTGACATCTAATACAATAATAAAGATATATTATGATGCTCCTTAAAGATAGCTTCACGATGATATAAGTTTCGTTCAAATCAGACCATCGAGCGAAAAGTTATGAGCAAAATACTGACAGGAGGTCAAACTTTCATCAACGATCCAAGTCCCATAGAGGTCACCTAGGAGGGAAGAAAGAGATCCCTTTGTGGCTTGAGAAATAGATAAACCATGTATGCGCAATGAGCGGCCGAATAGACAACACTTTTGAGCACTTTGGAAGAGCAAACAATGGAAAAAGGAAAGAGACACTCAAGAGAGAGAACTTTAAGTGACCTTCATTACCAATAGAGTGAGACTCCACTCCAATGCAACTCTAAATACTACAAACATAAGGAAGAAGAAGAGGTTTCATACGTACAAGAGGGGGTGGAAACTCCAAGACTACTCATAGAGAGAGAATAAACTAGAGAGAGATGGACTCAAGAGTCTACATAAGAGAATATCTACAAGGGGAAGAGAAGGCTCATGGAAGAGGCTTGAGGAGACTAGAGCTACAGCAACATGAGGCCTAATGGTGGAAGAGATGATGAACAAGGGAGAGGAGGGCTCCTTTTATAGAGATTTTGTCACCCTCCTTTACCCATTTATAATTGCTACCTGTAGATTCTTTTCCCCATCAATCACATAAGCCCGTATGTCACCATCCATGTCCTTTTTGGCTACTCTTGCCATGTGTCCCATCAAAAGATGCTCAAGAGTCTTAAAATATTGAGAAAGTGAAGAGTCTCCCCACATGGAGCCCATAGGGACCCTCTCTTTTCCATATGTCCACATCCTCCTTATTCCACATAGGAATTCTAGAAGGATTCCTCTTGACTCCACACTCCTCCACATGCCTTCCACATGCTTGGCATGTGATCTCTCTTATATTATTGGAACGCATGGACGGGGGTAAAAACTGTCTGAAAAAGAAATAGTCACAAACAAAGAGTCATAGATTTTCGCTTTGACATTTAATACAATAACTGAAGTATAGGATGATGCTCCTTAAAGATAGCTTTGCACTAATATAAGTTTCGTTCAAATTGGACCATCGAGCAAAAAGTTATGAGCAAAATACTGACAGGGGGTCAAACTGTCATGAAAAACACCTACTCCTTCTACTGGTGTCGACTTGGGAGAATACTATCTCCACATCAATGATCCAAGTCCCATAGAGGTTGCCTAGGAGGGAAGAAAGAGCTCGCTTTTTGGCTTGAGAAATAGATAAACAATGTATGCGCAATGAGCGGCCGAATAGACAACACTTTTGAGCACTTTAGAAGAGAAAACAATGGAAAAAGAAGAGACACTCAAGATAGAGAACCTGAAGTGACCTTCATTACCAATAGAGTGAGACTCCACAACAATGCAACTCAAAATACTATAAACACAAGGGAGAAGAAGGGGTTTCATATGTACAAGAGGGAGCGGAAGCTCTAAGATTACTCATAGAGAGAGAATGAACTAGAGAGAGATGGACTCAAGAGTCTACATAAGAGAATATCTACAAGGGGAAGAGAAGGCTCATGGAAGAGGCTTGAGGAGACTAGAGCTACAGCAACATGAGGCCTAATGGTGGAAGAGATGATGAACAAGGGAGAGGAGGGATCCTTTTATAGAGATTTTGTCACCCTCCTTCATCCATTTACAATTGCTGCCTGTAGATTCTTTTCCCCATCAATCACACAAACCCGTATGTCACCATCCATGTCCTTTTTGGCTACTCTTGCCATTTGTCCCATCAAAATATGCTCAAGACTCTTAAAATATTGAGAAAGTGAAGAGTCTCCCCACATGGAGCCCATAGGGATACTCTCTTTTCCATATGTCCACATCCTCCTTATTCCACATAGGAATTCTAGAAGGATTCCTCTTGACTCCACACTCCTCCACATGCCTTCCACATGCTTGGCATGTGATCTCTCTTATATTATTGGAACACATGGAGATGAGCCCACCTCTTTATATGACTCACTCTTCCTATTTTCTAAAAACCCCATAATATCCCATACACAAATAACTCTCACCCCATACCAAGGTATTTATCATTCATACACATGGTATTTACAATGATCCATTCCACTCATCCTCTCAATCCTATACAATATCTTAGAAAATAGAAATAAGTAAGTGAGAGTTGCTAGGCTATCACTTGATACTCAAACTCTTATCAAACATAGAAGAAAACAATACCAATGCCAAATAAAGAATATCATATTTTGGCATCACATCTTGACCCCCCAGTAGATCCTCTCTAGTGGGACAGAAAGGGTCTGCTGGCCCTGAAGGTGGTCGAGCACAGAAGAACTTAAGGTCATACTCATTGGTGCATCTAGGTATCACCATGCCTTGGCCTCTGCCCACCGAGTCGCATAATCTGTGGCCACCAATAAATAATGGTTGCCTTGAGATGAGCGAGGGAGTGGTCCCACAAAGTCTAACCCCCACCTCTCAAATGGTCCATATGCTGGAATAGGCTTCAAGGGCCCAGGAATCAATTGTCGCCTTCCAAACTTTTGGCATACTTTACAACTTCAACACCATTCATATACATCCTTATGGAGATGTGGCGAAAGTAACCTACATTAAGAATTCTCTTAGCTGTGCTTGTTGAAGCAAAATGACTGGAGCATTCATGACACGTGTCTAGGATCCTCTGAGTCTCCATGGGATGGACCACCCAACGGAGCACCTTATCTTTTCCCAATTTATAAAGAATGTCATCAACAACAGTATAGGGACAAGCCTTCCTTACCAATCTCTACTTCTATTGTGGAGTTAACACTCGAGGAAACATACCCTCTTCCACATATTGCTGAACATCTTGCAGTTCATCCAGTGTCTACCAAAGAAACCACCCCCTGGTCTTGTACTACAATGGCTTGAGTAGCTAACTCATTTGCCCTTTGATTTTCTTTTTTGTTTATATGAACAAACTTGCAAAAATCAAACTGACTACATAGTGCCATAGCCTTTTGATTAAGATCCTTCAAATGAGGACTTCTTGTCTTGTAATGCCCTTGCATTTGCTTTATAATAAGCTGAGAATCTCCTCTTACTTCCAATTCTTTAACTTGACTTTGAAGACAACCCTCCACACCAAGAACCAAAGCATTATACTCAGCTGCATTGTTAGTTGTGATACCTGGAAACTCTTGTCCTCTTGCCCACACCTCGACCTTTAGAATTCATCAAGACTATCCAACCAGCTCCTTGTTGGTGTGAAGGACTAAAAGCCCCATCAAAATACAAGACAAAAGCTGTTGGTGGTGTCTCCCTTTCATCATTAATGTCCTCTTTATATTTCTTTTCTTCTTTTAGATCCTGCCATCCTGTGAGCAAATATGCCATAGTGGCCTAGTGGTATTTTCAATGACAAAAGAGAAAGAGAACTCTTGAAGCTCTGACAACCATTTTGCAAATCTCCCCCCAGGATTAGGCTTGCGAACTAGATATGCTAATATAGACTGAGAGGTAAGGAAGAAAAATGGCCGAGGTAATAAATAGGAGCAAAACTTTCTGACTAAAAACACCAAAGAGCGGGCTTGCTACTTTTCTTCATACCTTGTTTCCACCTTTGTAAGCTGTCAGCTGGCATAATAGATGGGTTGCATTCTACCTACCTCCCCTTTTTGTAGCAATACAGCACTAACTGAATGCAAAGATACACTTGGATTTACATAAAAGTCTTGAGACCAATTAGGGGGCTTCAATATTGGGCCCTTACTCATGGCCTCCTTAAGTTGCTGAAAAAACTCTTGTTGCTTCACACCCCATTGGAAAGAAACTCCTTTTCTTGTCAACAAGTGCACTATCTCTGTGAAATCATCACAAAAGTGTTGATAATACTTGCTCTTTCCTAGAATTCTGCGAACATTAGTGACACACTTAGGACTTGGCAATGGCATGATTGCTTGAACCTTGTTAGGATCCATTTGTAGGCCTTCTTCAGACACAATATGCCCCAACGTTTTGTTTGAGCCAAATGACACTTGCTAGGATTTAGACACCCTTTTGCTTCATCAATCCTAGCTAAGGCCATCTTTAACTTCTCGATGTGATCTATGTACCGAGAATAAATGTAAAAATCATCCAGAAACACCCTTATGAAATTTCCCAAGTAAGGCTCGAGCACTTGACTCATGAACCTTTCAAATGTAGTTGGTGCATTGGTCAACCCAAAAGGCATCACTCTATAAGCAAAAACTCCCCAAGATGTGACAAATGATGTTTTCTTTTGATCTTCCTCCTGAATACAAATTTGAAAGTACCCAGAATACCCATCACATATAGAATGCATCTCATGCCCTGCTACTTGGTGGAGTATTTCATCTTGGAATGGCAAAGGAAAATGATCCCTCTTAGTGCATGCATTCAAAGGACAAAAGTCCACACAAACCCGCCACTTATTTCCTTTCTTTGGTGTGACAACTACAGGAGATATCCATTTTGAATCATCAATAGGAAAGATGAATCCCACCTCAAGTAGTTGTGTTACCTCTTTCTTTAGTGCCTCAGCTTGGATCACCCCCAATCGCCTTAAGCGTTACACAACTGGCTTGCTTTCTGGCTTCAACTCAATCTTGTGCTCCACAAGAGAGACTGGTCGAACCTGTGAATAGCTTGTTGCAAAGAGACATGGAAAATCATCTAACATATCCAAGTATTGGAGCTTCTCACTACCTGATAGAGAATCACCAAGAAGCTCTTCATTGCATTGGCATCATTTAGTGTGCTCCACATCCTCCACATGGAGTGTCTCTATAGGATCTTCTTGTACCACCACCTTGTTCCCTCCTGACTCATCCCGATCAGCACCAAGACAAAGACCAAAGGCCACTCCTTCCACCTCACCCTTTGAGCTACACCCTATCTCTTCTTCTTCATCAGTTAATCGAACTCTCTGATGTTGAAGACTGCTCCTTGACAACTTCCTTTTTGCAACTTTTGATGTTGTAGCGCACCTTCTTATCATTTCCTTGTAAAATCAATTCTCTAGTACCCCACTTTTGAACAGCCTTCACCTTGCATAGCCAAGGCCTTCCCAAAATCAATGGATAGGCACGTGCAGGATGCGTTAATTTTATGAGCAAAAACCTATGAGTAGGTTTATCCGAGCATGTTTTTCAAGAGATTTAAAAAATAGTATTTATTTAGAAAGCATGGTTTTTACACTTTTATTTTCACTAGAACTAGATCCCTTTATCATAAAAATATACACTACTTGCTCATTCATTTTTACATAACCTAAATCTTCTTATTCATAGACATCCCTTTGTACCCTTGTTATCACCTAAAAAAAGTGTTGAAAAATAATTCCTAAGAAACATCCCTCATAATCACTCTCAATGTAATAATATTATACATAAATAATTACTTATTAAACACATTTATATCATATGGAAATATCTTTCTAGTGTTTTTATAGTATTAATAACAAGATATTTATGGACATGTTTCTAAAGAAGTTTAAATTACTGTAAATAAGTACTAACTTGGGCTTATATATTACTCTCATAAAATACATGTAATGTTTAATACTATATATGCAATATTTTCCAAAATATAACCTCATAGATGTGCTCAAATGGGGTTTTCCGATCTATTTGAGTGGCTCAATGACTATATTTGGACATTACAAGAGGGGGTGGAAACTCCAAGACTACTCATAGAGAGAGAATGAACTAGAGAGAGATGGACTCAAGAGTCTACATAAGAGAATATCTACAAGGGGAAGAGAAGGCTCATGGAAGAGGCTTGAGGAGACTAGAGCTACAGCAACATGAGGCCTAATGGTGGAAGAGATGATGAACAAGGGAGAGGAGGGCTACTTTTATAGAGATTTTATCACCCTCCTTTACCCATTTATAATTGCTACCTGTAGATTCTTTTCCCCATCAATCACATAAGCCCGTATGTCACCATCCATGTCCTTTTTGGCTACTCTTGCCATGTGTCCCATCAAAAGATGCTCAAGACTCTTAAAATATTGAGAAAGTGAAGAGTCTCCCCACATGGAGCCCGTAGGGACCCTCTCTTTTCCATATGTCCACATCCTCCTTATTCCACATAGGAATTCTAGAAGGATTCCTCTTGACTCCACACTCCTCCACATGCCTTCCACATGCTTGGCATGTGATCTCTCTTATATTATTGGAACACATGGATAGGAGCCCACCTCTTTATATGACTCACTCTTCCTATTTTCTAAAAACCCCATAATATCCCATACACAAATAACTCTCATCCCATACCAAGGTATTTATCATTCATACACATGGTATTTACAATGATCCATTCCACTCATCCTCTCAATTCCATAAAATATCTTAAAAAATAGAAATAAGTGAGAGCCGCTAGGCTATCACTTGATACTCAAACTCTTATTAAACATAGAAGAAAACAATACCAATGCCAAATAAAAAATATCAATTTTTGGCATCACAGTACACATCTTGTTTGAAAGCAAGTTATGGCTTGCACTACAACCAATGAAGGCCTTTGTAGAACAAATATTTTCCCTCCACAATTGGAAGTCCGCTTGTACTCTAGCGAGGGCAATAGTAAGATCCTCCATGGGGTTTAACCCTTCCACATAGATGCCTTGCAAATTTTTATTAGTGTTAAGTTTTTTGCTTTAGCCTACCAAGATCTAGCCTCCTCTATCTATGAAGTCCTGTACCTATCAATGGAGGTGATGAGGAAGAGATATTCCTTTTAGGATGCATTACAATGATGGAGCATTGAAGAGATTATTTGGTTAATGGGTCTTCATATCTTGTATGGTTTTCTATATGACTAGAGAAGCATGCATGTGAGGCATGTCATCATGAGGTCTCCATGAGGTACTAGTAGATAGGACAAGGCATACCAAAGTGTGTGTTATATTTTGTTTATTCCCATTGCCTTCTAAAAGCTATCCTTGTACAATACTAATTTATAGAGGCTTATCTCTATGATTAGTTAATCTATCCAATGCACTCGATAAATCATGTAGCCATTGAGGGGGGGTGTTTGAGAATTGTTGTCAGTACATGTAAAAGTAGTGATGGTTGTGCAATTGAGTTTGTTTCTTGAGTTCAAGCATAAGGAGAAGAATAGGCCAATGAGCATTGGAACTCCAATGGTTTCCTACAAACCAAAAAGGTCCATTATGTAATGTGATCAATAATAAAGAACTTATCATTTGATTCTGCTTGTGGTCCTCTATCACAGAACGCCACAACATTATTTCTTTGAGTGATCTGGAAGAGTATGCATTCCTATCTCTCTTTCTCAATGAATGTATATTGGTTACTTGATTTTTACTGAGCTCATTCCAATTTAGTGCAAAAGTTAATGAATAGCATAAAGTCAAAAGGTTTCATATGTGATTTATGGTAATTCTTTAAATTTCCAATTATGGAAAATAAAATACTCCAAAGGGGGCCTCCTAAGAATTTTTTGAAAGTTCACAAAAAGTCTACAGGCACTCTTTGGTTATCATGGACAACCTATATCTAGAAATCATAGAAATTTATTGAACTTGATATTTTGAGAATCGTCTCATCAAGAGATTTCTAGTAATATATATAATCTAAAGATTGGGCAATGTGTACTAGAGTCCTCCAAAATTAATAATTGAATCTTATGTGGCATTGGAGCTTATGTATCATGAATGTAGTATTGGCTTGAAGAATGTGACTAGGATGTGAACTTTTACCTTTCCCTTAATGGGCCCTTTGTGAACCCGTCCCCCCTAAGAAATAATGCATGCATACATATTAATTAATTTGATTGAAAACATTTCTATTATTGGATTTGGACCATTAAGAAACCTAATGGAATAAAATTTATTCCAAAGTCTTTTTAATGCTTAGGACATAGACTCACCTCTATCATTGTAGGCACTTCTCCATGGAATTTTAAAGGATGTGCAGCGTGTTTAGGGTTCTGAGGCTTTTTGTCACCCCCATATATATTGCTGTTGTGGTTGTTGTAGTACACATGTAGCTTAGGACCAGACGTTATATTCCATAGAGACTTAAGCTCAAGTGTGTAAAGTAGTCATTGCGCATGCTTACATGAAGGGAAAATTCATCATTATGGTTGGATTTTGCCTCCAATGGGAGTTTAAGGTTTAGAGGAGTTCAAGGTTCAAAAGGAGGATCTAGGGTTCATAAGGAGGTTCAAGGTTAGAAGGAGGATCCAGGGTTCAAAATAGAGTACATAGAGGAGAAATCATCTCCCTCATAGAATTTGGACATCAAGGGTAGAGTAAATACTCAAGGGGTGTAGGGGTTTAGGAGAAGCATAGGAGTGGGAGAGAGAAGGAGTAAGAGTAAAGGAGAAGAGATGGAGTAGGAGTTGCAAGGTTGGAGGAGGAGGGAGTATGAAACAAGGGTAGGACATGCTATTAGACATGAGAGTGCAAGGTAAAATGGAAATTCGGAGACAATTCCTTAGAATAGCAAAGTAGAGCTAATCACTATGTCTGAAAGAGTGGGGACTTCATTCCATCATGAGATATTTATACAAGTTGGAGATATTCTCTCTCTGCATGTAGGAATTGTAGGTCTTTCTCTCTCTACATGTAGGAATTGCATCTAGGATGCACATGTATATAGGAATGGCATATAGAAATCACATCTAGAAATTTCATGTAGAAATTGCAGGTAGGATGTGCAAGTAGGAATCACATGAAGGATGCGCATGTAGGAGTTTCATTTAGGATGAGCATGTAGGAATCACATGTATGATGTGCATGTAGGATGCACTTATAGGATTCCTATGACAGATTCTTGGGAGATTATTTATAGCCTCATGTAAGTATAAGCGGAGATTTGCTGCTACTCTACACACACATTCTCTACTACTTGAATGCAAGTTGACACAAAGTTAACATACCCGTCGTGGACCCATTTTATTACATGTCCTCAGTTATGGCCTATTGTGATCATGGAGTTGGGATGCCATGTGTGTAACCCAGTGGCTATGGAATTTGTGGCATGGTAGTCAATCATAGGTTTCAATTCCTTTGCACCATATAATTTTTTTTGAGGTTCCAAGAAGCTCGTATATGCCATATATTCAAAAAAACACATTGGCGAGCTTCTAAGAAGATGACTATTTTGATATAGTCTATTGGTAGTTTGAAAATCAATCCAGCCACTGGCATTGAAATTAAGTGTAGGTAGATGGCGAGAAATGTGGATGGGAATTTCAAGGATGTATTTCAAGGTTTTTCTAAAGATAACATGTTGCCAAAGGATGCAGCCAATGTTCCATTGCATGCATGTGCCACACTGCTAAAGTGCCTAGATCAATGTGCCTTGGATATTCTATTCTAGTTTAGACTATGGCTTGATCAGTGGCCAATTAATGGTATGATACTCATTCAAAGTGTGTATGTTGGCATCCCAACATGGCCGTGGTGGTACTTCATAGAACTTGGAATTGATTTTGAGGCATGGAGGTTCACTAAGTTATTCATACATGAAAGAGATTGGGCCATCTCTAGCTAGGTTGGGAATCCAACTTCAAATCCAAGTCTAAATAATCTGATGCAGGAGAATGTTGACTAGGAAGTTGCTCTTTAGAGTCCATCTGCCTTGAGTTTCATATCCAAGTTTTTGTTCCAAAAGTCCTTGATGGGCTTAATTACAAAAGGGATTACATCATAATAATCCCCATCATTGGAATCTGGCATGGGATTTTTTGTTCCAAAAGTCCTTGATGGGCTTAATTACTACTTCCTTGAGACCAGGGTCTATGAGTGTATCCCTATGGAACTTAGTGCCCTTGGTAAGGAAATGATGAATTTCTTGAAACTTGGCATTGGTAGGACTTGAGGGGTGTTTTCCCCTTTCTTTGGAAGTGAAAAATCCTTTTGGACCACTATAGTATCAAGAACAACATTAAGTGGTCTCTGATGTACAATGATGGTGCCGTATTTGCCAGCCTGTTCATCCCTGGAATGATATGAGTGGAGAAATTCCTTGATGTGTACTATCATGGTAGAAGTTTCCTATAGGGATAGTAAGCAATCAAACGATGTACCAAATCCCCTTTGCTCTAGGAAAGATTTTGTAGTATTGGAAGTGCATATGCCAATGGAGGTGGCCACTTAAGTTCTGGGGACTCGACTGCATCAATGGTCATGTACTTGGAAGGTTTATCAACTCCCTCTCTGCATTCTCTACCTCTATTTGAGTGTCATTGAGCTATTGCTTTGGTTTGCCTTTTTTCTATTGTAATTACATGGTATGATCTTAGTCTAGTTTCAGTATGATTCTCAAATTCAATTAGTCAACGTGCTTCAATGGATTGTTTATCCTCCAAGGCACTCCTATACTACCACTCTTAGATTAGAGATAATGGATTATATAACGGAACTATGGCATAAGATCTATGATGACCTTAAAAGTGGTTTTATACGCCCATAAGACAAAGTTGAGTTTTTCCAACCAATAAGAGCATTTGGGTCTCGGGGGGACTGACCCTAATGGCCTAGAACATATATGATGCTGAGATACGTAGGATAGAATAGAACAAAAGTATGACTTTGATCTATTCCTGGGGGGGGCGGGGGGGGAACTATGTAAAAACTCCATAATATAGCATATGCAATCAAGGAGTATGTAAAAAGCCCCTACCTATGGGTTTTATAACAAATACACACCCCTTCCATACATTTTAAGATGATTAAAGTATCCCTTATGTATGAAAGTTTTCACTTTTTGAATTAAAAAAACCTTGATATATTTATATTTTCTATAACTCCATAAAATTATAAAACCCCTTACATTTATTGCATTTGCTATCTTATATATTTCTTAGTGATCCCTCAGGGATCTATGACCTATCTACGACCTATGGGACAACATAGATACATATGTGCACATGAGGGAAAATTTTGAAAAAGACCCACATTAGCATGTCTTTCTCGTCAAAGAAACTTGACATTAGTCAAAAGAAATAGGACTTTAGAGAATATGTGCCTACTAGAAGAGAGAAAATGGAGATGTTGGAGTAGCAAGAAGGATTCAACAAGTGAAGCAAAAGGGAGAGTTTATTCATGAGAGACAAGCCCAATATATAGGCACAGGTTACATCTAGTAGTGACATCATATCTGAGCTTAGTAGATCATCTAGATCCACAAATCTCTCAATCAGTTTCATGATTATCTCAATCACAAACCACACACCTAGCTTCACTCAATCACACCTACTCACAGCTATCTAGGCACACCATGTCTTCACACACTCACAACCTTAGACCTTAGGACTCTAGGTATGATCCCATTACATCAATTTGTCCTTCATTCCCCCCCACAAATTGATGACCTCAACCCTAGCAGTAGTCCATGGGAAACCTCATGGCTTGCCCACCTCTAGTGGCAACACATATGATCCACAACCTGGTACTCACTCTAGTTGCATCAACAGTAGGCTCATTTGGGCATCCTCATCCCAACATGATCTCACTCTGACTTTGGTCTTTTGGTTTACAATTGGGAGATAGACAATGACTATGCATGGGAATACCCTTAGATCCATCAAGGTAAAACATAAGACTAATAATCATTTGAGGGGGACATCCTAAGGCAGAGAACCCTTATTGACCACACACATAAAATATACTTAAGTTGAAGATGTGGGGAAATACCCCCCTTTGATGGCATGTCTTGTCCTTTTCCTTCTTCTCTTCCAAGCTACCATAGTGTGAGGTACATTGTCATTGGAGAGGTTCTTGGTGTAGCCAATCTTGTAACTCCTTTTCTCTTTGTCCTTCTCCACACTCTTTAATGTATCTTGTCCATATTCAGCAATACAAGATCCTTGTAGTCCTTCACCTTCTTTGAGTGTCCAAGCCTTAAAACCATTTTGTGAATTCTCTGGACTAAAGAGGGTCTTACCACTTGTCATGCAAGGGCAGTGTCTACTCTTGTACAAGAGGTGGTCATGATTGTATGGCAAGGTATAGTCAATCAAATACAAGCTCATTCCATACATCATGAAAGATGTTGAAACCATAACTATGGCATCTTCAAAGTAACAATAACTTCAATCCTCAAAATAAAGGATAAAAAATGCATTCAACCTTCCAATGCTTACAGTCAAAGATCAGTTTGGTTGAGATTCAGTCAACACATATAGTTAAACTTAGTCAAAATATGCCTAAAATGGTCAAGCTTCATACAATGATCTGGGAGGCTAAAATTGAGGTGATGGAGAACAGCTCTTTGAGGGCATTTGGTGTGCAATAAAAGGTCTACTGATAGGGAAGACCTACAAACAAGCTTGGGTAGAGAAATGTGTCAAGTCGCCATAGCCAGAAGCTTCAATCCCGACTCATTTTTTCGTCCAGTACGCCTCAGATAGTGGACCATTGGTCCTCAAAATTCATCAACAGCTACCTAATAAGGTCTCCCAGTAGCAACTTAGAGCATTTGAGGAATGGTGGTTCCAGCAGGCTCAATTTCAAGAAATGGCATGGGCTGAAGAAGGAGGCACGGGCTATAGTGTCTTCTATCTTCTAATTCCTCCTAGCCAAAGGTTTGCCTCATCAAGGAGATACTTGAGCTGAAAGGGCACGGGGAATGGTTCAGAGATGGAGGAGAATAAGCTCAAGGACATTTCTGTTGAGAGTTATGGTGCCATGAGCACTTGTAGAGCAAAGGTATGAGCAAAGGATAAGCTGCCACATGGCATGGAGGAGATATCCCACATGTGACCAAGCAAATGGATGTAAGTACCCTCACCTATAAAAGGGAGGTTCATTTGAAGTAATTCAACCAAGCACTTTGCATTATCTCAAGATTCTTTTTATGAGTCCAAGCTAATCTATCTTGGAACCTAATTGACTTGAGATACATGTCATGAGCACTCTCTTCATCATGTTTCCACACAGGTTTCATCCACCTTAGAGCGCTCCATAGGTCCTGAGGCACATATGTTTTGTCATGGTATCAGAGCATAGGTTTAGCTCTCCTAGTTTAGCTCATTAGTAGTTCACTAGGATTGCTCCCATTCCTAGATTAGTTTCAGAATGTAAGATTAGTTTTAGATCTAGAGAGTTCTTTAGAGTGTTTCTTGAGTAGTGAGAGAGATCTAGATTCATTCTTCTTGTGAAAGAATTCCGTCCATGAGAGTTGAATATTTCCGTTCAATTGTTTTGTGAGAGTTCCATTGTGAAAAAGAGAGAGATCTTGTGAGTCCACTCTTTGTGCTGAGAGAGAGAGATAGAGAGGTGAGGGATTTTTAGTCTGAGTGATAGCGCTCCTTTCAACAAGCAAGACAGCGCTCCTTCCAATGAGCAACAAACTCTGCAGCTCCTCATCTCCAAGAGCAAGCTATCAAGTGCCTCCATAGATGGCTCTCCATTGACGTGCTGCAGCACGACCCCTCCTGCAACCAAGCTCCTACAATAGCGCCTTCAAAACCTTTAGAACGAGCAGTGGCCCAGCTGCCACCACAAATGTGAAGCCAACGAACGCCGACCTCCCGCTCCTCCACGGGCTGTAGCTCCCTGAGCCCCAGCAACCTCAAGCCTCACAGGCCGGCCCGACCTTGCAGTGGCTCCAAGCGTCTTGCCTCTCCGTCTAAACCTACGACCTTCAACTAGACAGAGCCTCTCCGTCACAAGCGACGCCTCTACAAACTACTGACAACGCTCAGTGACTACAGCTACGACCTTCCACAGTTCCAGCTGCACCAAGCCTCAGCTAACTCCAACGACCATGGACGGCCTCCATCGACCCGACTCAACACTCTACCTAAAGCTACACAGCTGAAGCCTCTCCTGCATCATGGGCTCACGGGATGACTACCGACGACCAACGAGCGCCCCCTCCACGACCTCTGCGCAATGATAACACCCAAGGCTCCATCGACGCTGCTTCCTCAGGCTCCCTCATGCATCGCAGCTTGACGTATCTACCTAGCAGCCAGCCTACGACCCCGCATCTCGCAGCTCCTGAGAGTCTACGTCGCCGTCGTCGCAGAAGCTTCAAAGATCTCCTTCTTCTCTTTCTCCAAGGTTTCATTGATTGACACGTGTCAAGATAGGACTTAACTGTGGTTACCTTAATGATCACCATGGTTAGGTTTAGTTGCGTGGACCATGGTTAAGTTAATCTAGACTTGGGTTAACTAACTTGGGTTAGAAGGTTGCCACATGGCACAGGGCCACCTAAGCACACAGCCCCTGCCAAGCACAGTCCTGCAAGCAGCATGTGAATAGCCCAGCCACATCATCAAAGGCCCCTCTTCTTCACAAAAGCTTCAACAAGCCATAACTTGCAATCCAGGAAGAATTTGCACACGCTCCAAAAAGGAAAAGTGATCGTCTTTTTGAGCTCTACGCGCCTGTCAGATCAAAATCATTGTATGCAATTAGACACTGCCAATATTGAAAGAAATCAATTGGTAAGACCTTTGCAACAAATGACAAATCAAAGCATGAATGCACACATTGCTGTCATAAGCATGCCAAAAGCACAAGTGCATGAGATGACCATAGCAGGAAGCATGGCATCCACACACAAAGCATCAAGGCACATGGAAGAACAAAGCATCATGCATGAAGCTCGGACACAAGGAAGAAGATTGCAGATTGAAGAATCAACAAGTCAACTACGTGGAGTCATCATCAAGCCATGAGCCAAAAGGTGACATCAATGGAATGTATTGAAAAGCAAAAACCTTGCCAACCTTGCCTATTATGTTTTGTAAATCAAACCTGACCACCTGAGAGTAGCTATGAAAGCACCCAGGGGAGGTATTGACATGGAAAATCCACACTTGACCACCTTAAGTAGCAATCCATGCACTAAGGGGAGGTGATGGAATGTAACTCACATCTGACCACCTTGCAGTAGCCAAAGGATTATGGCACCAAGGGGAGGTGTTGAGAGTTGTGGTGCCATGAGCACTTGTAGAGAAAAGGTATGAGCAAAGGATAAGCTGCCACATGGCATGGAGGAGATATCCCACATGTGAGCAAGCAAATGGATGTAAGTACCCTCACCTATAAAAGGGAGGTTCATTTGAAGTAATTCAACCAAGCACTTTGCACTATCTCAAGATTCTTTTTATGAGTCCAAGCTAATCTATCTTGGAACCTAATTGACTTGAGATACATGTCATGAGCACTCTCTTCATCATGTTTCCACACAGGTTTCATCCACCTTAGAGCGCTCCATAGATCCTGAGGCACATATGTTTTGTCAATTTCGTTGGAAGAAAGGGGAGAAAAGCTTCAAAATTCATCATTGTGAAGAAGATGATGACATGGCACTCAAGGAGGTCTCAAGGAGGGTGAACCAATGCTATGATACCACATGTTGGAGTAGCAAGAAGGATTCAGTAAGTGAAGCAAAAGGGAGAGTTTATTCATGAGAGACAATCCCAATATATAGGCACAAGTTACATCCAGTACTGACGTCATATATGAGCTTAGTAGAGCATCTAGATCCACCTTGGCCATCATGGCCCTCTCCTCATATAATTTGGGACTATCTGCCTGACTTAATTTCACATATGGAGGCAATGGAGTACTTACTGCCTTCCCTCCCTCCATATTGAAACATTGCAACACTTTTGTAACATACTTCTGTGAAAGCCAAAGGAGTTTCCTACTCCGGTCACGCATGATACGCATACCAAGAATATGACCTGTAGGTCCCAAATCCTTCATGTCAAAGGCCTCATGAGACTTGGCATTCAATGCATCAATCTCATAAGTGTTCTTGCTAGCCAATAACATATCATCCACATAAAGTGCTAGGAGTATTAGGCTATTATCCTGCAGCCCTTTTAGTGTAGAGGTAGTGACCAATATCACTTCTTTTGAAACCCTGGGATCGAATGAAAGCATCAAACTTGTGATACCATTCTCTAGGCGCTTGCTTAAGGCAATAGAGACTCTTTTTTAGCTTGCAAACCAAATGCTCTTTGCCCTTTTCTTCAAAGGCTTCCGACTGTACCATGTAAATTTCCTCATGCAAATCCCCATACAAGAAAGTTGTCTTGACATCCATTTGCATAAGCTCCATATCCTCTATTGCCACAAGTCAAAGTACACACTAAGTGTGGTCATCTTCACAACAACTGGAGAGAATATCTCATTAAAGTCCACACCCTTCTCTTGCTTGAACCCTTTAGCAACCAAACGGGCCTTGTACTTAGACACATCATCACCTGTGACCTTCATCTTGTAGACCCATTTACATGGCACTGCATTCTTTCCATGCGGAAAAGAAACCAAGTCCCAAGTATTATTTGTTATGAGTGAACTCATCTCTGATTGCATAGCATACTCCCACTTGCGTTGATCCTCATGCATCATAGCCTTTCTATAGCAAGAAGGCTCCCCGCAATCAGTAAGCATCACATAGTCTACCCCCGGAACAAATCTCTCAGGCAGTCTAGAAACTCTAGATGTTCTTCTCAAGGCCATTTTAGCTTGCTATCCCACCTGCATATCAGCCACATTTGGCTCATCATTGCCACTAATAGATGATCCATCATCTGCCCTTGATTGTGTACCTGTGGGAGTACCTGGTGGCACCATTTCTTGCACATTCGGTGCATGCACAGCTTGCTGTCTATCAACATATGCAGGTGGATTCACATCCTGGAAAGTGATTCTCCTCATTTCCACATCCCTCATTGGTGTCTTACACATCTTCTTCTCATTGAAGACCACATCATGGCTTCGTATGATTTTCTTTACTTTTGGATTCCAGAGACGATAGCCATCTCTCCACTTTCACCATAACCTAGAAAGATGCATTTCCTAGACTTAGGATCTAGCTTCTTCTGAAGCTCTTTTGGCACATGTACATATGTCTCACACCCAAATGTATGTAAATGAGAGTAAGAGGTCTTCTTGCCACCCCATGACTCTTCAGGAATACCACCATCCAAACTCTTACTAGGTGATCTATTGTGATCACATGCACTATAGTCTTCATTGCCTCAGCCCAAAAACCACCAGAAAGACTTGCATTGGAAATCATAATTGCAACCTTTCCTAAATGGTTCGGTTCATCTATTCTGCAACTGGATTCTACTCTGGAGTACGAGGGGATGTGAGCTCCCTCTTGATCCCATGTGTATCACAGAAATGCTGAAAGTCATGAAAGATATACTCTCAACCATTATCAAACCGTAGGCATTTAAGCATTCTACCTGACTGATTTTCAGCCAAAGCTAACTTTTTTTGAAATACCTGGAACACATTACTTTTCCGAGCTATAGCGTAAGCCCACACTTTCCTAGTTGCATCATCAATGAATGTCACATAGTATTCACGTACATCTGAATGCACCAAATCAAGCCTTTCAAGCTCTTTCTTTCCCCTTCTTTTATGGGCTGATTTAGTCTGCTTCCCATAGAGACAATGTTCACAAAATTCAAAATAAAAAAAACTCAAATGCGGTACATAACCGAAATGGAATAAGAGTTTCATTCCATTCTGGCTCATGTGCCCCAACCTGCAATGCCACAAAGAAGTACTTGGCTACTCGGTTATTGCAACAACATGATCAGACACCCTTGATACATGTAAGGGATACAAAGTCCCACACTTGGCACCCCTGGCCAAAACCATAGAGTCCTGAATTTTCTAGCTCTGAAAGCCAAAAGTGGTTTGAAAACCAGCATCATCTAGTTGACCTGCTAAAATAAGACTCTTGGTCAGCTTAGGCACATGTCTTGAGCACATTTTTCAAAACAAATGCAGACCCATTCGCAAAAGAAAACTTTATGTCACCTGCTCCCACTATGTCACATGCATAGTTATTTCCAAGATGCACACAACCTGTCTTTCCATTGTCATAAGTGGAGAACCATTCCCTATGGAGAGCAACATGGAATGAAGCACCAGAATCTAAAATCCAATCTTGGTAATATGCATCATTTGAAGTGGTAAGCAAGTCTCTGCATGTAGACTAGACATGAAGAGAATGTCATTGTCACTATCAGTAGTGACCGCATTAATCTCCTCGATCTTCATTTTTCCTTTGTCCTCCCTTGGACTCTCTTCCTTCTTATTTGCACCCCAATTTTCATTCTTCTTCTTATCCTTTTGCTCTCTTTTCAGCTTGTAGCATGCCTTTTTCATGTGGCCCTTCTTGCCACATTGGTAACACTCAATGTTCCATGCCTTGGATTTGCTATGAGACTTCCCTCTTTCTTGAGACTTCCCCCTGAACTGTGATCTGCCCCTTTGCAAATTTAAGGCTACATCCTACTTGTTGCCATCGATAGACTTCCATCTAATCTCCTTGGCCAACAAGCTACCCACAACATCAGTACTCCACCAGGTGCAGAGTTACTGACAACTATACGGAAGGTATCCCATGAGGATGGCAATGAACATAAGAGAAATATTGCCTTAGACTCCGCATCAAAATTCATATTCTGAGCCTGAAGTTGGCCGAATATAATATTGAATTCATTCAAGTGAGAAGCAATGGAGACCCCTTCCTTCATCTGTAGCTCAAACAACCTCTTCATGAGGTAAACTTTATTAGAGGCAGTTTCCTTCTCATAAGTGGTACATAATTTCTTCCACAAATCTTATATTTATGGTCTTATCATGGTTGGGAAGAACCCGTGAGCACTTACAGATGATGACCCTTTGATAAGAGAATGGCTCACTGTGTTCAGTCAGCCCCATGAAAGTTAAAGGACTATAGGGTGAAGGCCAAAAGTCTTTGGGACCCCTACCTTCTGGACCTTCACTTTTGGGTTTACCAGGAGGCACCCCCCAATATGCAGTTTGGGATTGCATTTGCTCAGGGTTTTGCCCTTGAGCATTGTAAGGCTGCAAAAAATGCCCCTACAAAGGACGATTTCACTCTCAACTGGGCTGAATTCGCTGAAAGAGTGGTTTGTAGAGTCCAAAAACAAGGTAAGCTCCAATGAAAAATTAAACAATTCCAATAAAAGAATAATCTGTCAGTTGACCCCTCCAAAATAGCAATGGAGGAAGATGCCAAAAGTGTCTTGAGGTATAGGGAGAGGGGATTGTGGTGGCACTCTATTTCTCATGGGCCACAGTCTTCATCTGCCCAAATCTCACTTGGCCATGGCACATCGTTGTAAACTACACAATGCTCGAGCTGGTCAACAATCAAAAAATGCTACATGCTGCAAAGATGAGACTTGACCAGGCAAGTGAAGAGGTGGATGTAGCTGTAAATGCAATAGATAATGCCAAGAAAGACATGCTATTCCAAGAGAATTTGCCAACATCAGTACATACATTGAGGAAAAAGCTCCAAGAAGCACAAAATGAAATATCATTTTTAGCTCCTTCAATTGACCCACATTTCCAAAAACTATAGGCAAACATTGCCTCATTTAAAGACACATTGGAGATCTTGGGATTCAAAGTAGAAGCCCCAAATTTTGTGGAGAGCATACTTGATTTGGAGGTAAGACTATAAAATTTATCATATACTTTACGTCAGTCCCTCAGTTTTTTTGTTTCCATAGTCCATTGTGTTTACCTGAGTTCACTTTTTTTGTTGTTTCGACATGTAGGCGCAATTACGTGAAAAGTATGCTGTCTTTCAGATGAGACAGAAACAATATTATTTTGCCAAAAAAATGAAGGAAAGAGTCCACTCCAACCAGCCTCTTTGTATTTTCCCATCCCCAGCAACAATTTCTAGTACAAAAGATGAGGGTTCAACGTGTCTTATGCCCTGTGGTGGTGAATGTGGATTTACTATAATTAATAGAAAAGAATTTGTCGTGGTGTGTGTGCTTGCGTGTGGCCATCCTTACCACTAGTTTTGTTTTGCAAATCTATGTTTGGAAGACACACATTGTAGGGTGGAGGGTTGCTTGGAAAAAATCCAGCAAAATCGATGGTTTTAGGCTCATCAACTGGTATGCCTCACTCCCTGTTTTGATTGGCTTTTATGCATTGCATATCTGCTTTGTGATTGGTTGCCCACTGCTTTCTATTTTTCTATTTTTGTAATGCTTTACATGTGCCTTTCAGTGGTTTGTCAATGCTTTACCATTCATCATCCCACCATTTCTAAGTAGATGTAGTTTCTACCAATGCTTGAACATCACTTGATGCAAACAACCCCTCCTTGCATTGATACTTGGCCTCGAGGGGATCACTATGTATAAACCCTCGATATCACGTGCATTCAAGGCCTATTTTAAAAATCCCTTATCTTTAATTTTTTCATTAATAAAATGTACCCCTTTTCTATACAAATTTGTAAATTGTTTCCAAAACTATTTTAAATAGTCCCTTATGTATATTTATTTCTGTAAATTTTAGAAATAAAAAATATCCTTTTGTTGAACTCACGTTCTAGGGTTACATATGATGAGTGACCCCCCCAAGTACTTGGCTAACTCATTACAAAACTTTGCAAACTCAACACTTATTTCATTAATTTTGGACTCATATGTCTACATTTGGACTATTCCTAAAACTCCTTCCCAAATGAAAAGTTTACTTTATGAAAATGTTGTTTGAGAATCAAAAGTTTACTTTTTGGCAATGTCATTTCCACAATAAAATTTAGAATATCTCTCATAATGTTGCACTTAATAACAATTTAAATTAATAATTTAATAAAAATAATAGTTTAATTACTCTTAAATTAATAAAAGCAATTTAAATGTATGAAAAATTTATATGCATGCATGCATGCATGTATGTATGTATGGATGCATGCATACATGCATGCATGTATGGATGGATGTATATATGTATGTATGTATGTATGTGACATTAATTTACCATAAGAGTCTTCTAAAATCTTCAAGATATCATAACGGTATTAACAAACACCTTTTGAGAGTTTAAAAATCTAAAATCTGGTAGATATGGAGTCACACACAACGCTGCACATGCATGCATGGAACGTACATGTCCTTGGTTCATCGATCAAAGGCCATTGATACATATGGTGGGACTAGTGCACTGCACTGTCCATGTGGCATGGGCATGCCTGTAAGACTTTTATATTTATATTTATATAGTTAAGGTCCATGTATGAGATTAATTTACCATTTGAGTCGTCTAAAATCTCCAAGACTTAATAACGGTGTTAATAAACACCTTTTAGAGTTTAGAGTTTTGGAACTCAAATCACCAAGACTTAACAATGGTGTCAATAAACACCTTTCAAAGTTTTTGTAGAAATCCTAGTATAATTTTGCATTTTAAAGAATCCCCATTCCTCCCCCTCTCCCCTTTCCCCCCCCCTTTCCCCTCCCCTCCCCCCCCTTTCCCACCCCCCCCCCCTCTCTCCCCTTTTCCCCTCCCCTCCCCTTTTCCTCCCCCTCCCCCTTTCCTCTCCTCCATTCCATTAATTTCCTTTCTTCCCTAACCTCCCCAAGATAAATTTTTAAGGGCGAATATTTTCCCAAAGACGAATTTAGGAGCTTCTCCAAACTAGTGTGGCTAATCTTTCAATCTTGAAATTTGATAAATTCACCCAAAAATTAACATAACTTTATCGTATGACGTCCAAATTTAGCCCTCCAAGTACTCAAATCGATCAGCATAAGCCATCTAAAGTCATCTATAGGGTTAGAATTTTCAAATTCCAACTTATTAAAAACCTATGAATGAAGTTTAATTATACTTGATAAATTCGCCCAAAAATTAACATAACTTTATCGTATGAGGTCCAAATTTAGCCCTCCAAGTACTCAAATCGATCGGCATAAGCCATCTAAAGTCACCTATAGGGTTAGAATTTTCAAATTCCAACCTATTAAAAACTTGTGAATGAAGTTTAATTGTATTTAAACAAAATTCACAAGCTAATATTTGTAGCATGGCTAATATGTGTAACTCTACCCCATACCCTAAATCCTAAACCCTGATCCCTATAGCCTAAACCCAAATTCCTGTACCGTAAACACTATTTCTAATAACTTAAACCCTAAAACCTATACCTTAAATCCTAAACCCTATACCCTATATCCTAAACCTTAAGCCAAAAAATAGTATTTGAGGTGTGTTATTTGACCGTGCACATAACCGATGGGCACCATCCTTTGCACATGTGTCAATTAGATCTATGTGAAAGCACGTGTAGAGTATCATATGCATCGAATATGCTTTTGATGGTCAAAGTCCCCACAAATTCCATTTTTCACCAAGTGTTATGCACAACCGTCAAAAAATAGTATTTGAGGTGTGTCATTCGAATGTGCACATAACGGATGGGCATGATACTTTCTACACACATGAATCCAACCTATGTTAATGCATGTACAAATTATCATACCCATTGTATACGCTTTGGATGGTCAAAGCCACCATAAACCCCATTTGACACATGTGCAAAAAACCCAATCATAATTTACATGGCTGATGGATATATGTCACAAGCAAGCACCTCTTGAAAAGTGCTAAATTTGTTCTTTTTTAGCACATGCTTGTAAGCACAAAAAATCTGTATATCAAATAACCCCAATCTATCAAAGGGCAAGGGATATGAACACCTTGGCATGCAAACCCCCAATCTAGTGCTAGACATGCCAAGGGCCACACAGGGCTAGTGAGTGTCTGTACAAGGGAGTGACATACCCTCCCATTTCATGCTTCAAATGCCTTGAAGGACCTCATTTCCTGAAAGACTGTCCATACAAGGATCTCACTCCAACCGTCAAAAATATTATTTGAGGTGTGTTATTCGTACGTGCACATACCCGATGGACACGATAATCTTCACTTATGTCAATCCAACCTATGTTGAGGCCTGTACAAAGTATCATGCCCATTGAATATGCTTTGGATGGTTAAACTTGCCACAAACCCCATTTTTCACCAAGTGTTATGCACAATCACCAAAAAACATGCTCTGAGGTGTGTTATTCGAACATGCACATACCCGATGGGCATGATACTTTGCACATGTATAGATGTAATCTATTTTGAGTTGTCTACAAAGTATCATGCCCATCAAATATGCTCTAGATGGTCAAAGTCACCACAAACCCCATTTTTCACCAAGTGTTATGCACAACTAGCAAAGAATAGTATTTGAGGGGTATTATTCAAATGCTCTCATACCCTATGGGTACAATACTTTTCACGTGCATCAATACAATCTATTTTGAGTTGTGTGCAAAGTATTATGCCCATTGGATATGCTTTGGATGGTCCAAGTCGTCACAAATTGCCTTTTTCATCAAGTGTTATCCACAATTGCAAAAAAATAGAGTTTAAGGTGTGTTATTCGAATGCGGACATACTGGATGGACATAATACTTTGCATTCATGTCAATCCAACCTATTTTTAGGTCTTTGCAAAGTATCATGCCCATCGAATATGCTTTGGATGGTCAAACGCACCACAAACTCCATTTTTTACTAATTGTCATGCACAACCGCCAAAAAACACGCTTTGAGGTGTGTTGTTCGAATGCGCACATATCCGATGGCCATGATACTTTGCAAGTTCATCAATACAATCTATTTTGAGCTATGTGCAAATTATCATGCCCATCATATATGCTCTGGATAGTCAAAGTCACCACAAATCTCTTTTTCCATAAAGTATTACACACAACCGTCAAAAAATAGTATAATTTGAGGTGTGTTATTCGAACATACACATATCCAATCGGTATGATACTATTGATACAAGTAAATCTAATAGATGTTGAGGATTGTGCAATGTATCATGTCCATCATATATGATTTAGATGGTCAAACTCGCCATAAACCTCTTTTCACCAAGTGTTATGCACAACCGTAAAAAACACACGCTTTGAGGTGTGTTATTCAATTGCGCACATATCCAATGGGCACGATACTTTGCAAGTTAATCAATACAACCTATGTTGATATGTATGCAAAGTATTGTGTGCATCAGATATGTTCTGGATGGTCAAAGTTGCCACATATCCCGGTTTTAACAAGTACTATGCACAACAATGAAAAAATAGTATTTTGAGGTGTGTCATTCGAATGCCCTCATATCCGATGGGCGCTATGTAGGGGGATTCCTCACAATAAGAGCTTTCTCAATACTCCAAAAGTGCATCCATGCTTTTTTGATTGTTGGATCCTTTGAGTCCAAATCCCTATGCTCATATAATACATGTTTCATAACATTAGCAGCATCCTTAAACCATTTCCATAGTGTAGGGGATCTCGATGTTTCTTTCAAGTCATGCATTTTTGCCTTTGTTGCCATATTGGTCAGCTCTAACATCCATCGTTCAGATGCGTCGAAATGAAATGTCTCTATAAGAAAACTCCTATTCTTCACCAAGGATTGCAAAGTGTAGAAGTACATGGAAAATCTTGTGGTTTCTAGCAATTGCAACATGGTAGAACCATCATGAGACATAAAGATTGCTTCAAGACATTGATTTGATTGTATTAACTTCATGATGTCTCGAGCCTCACAAACAATCTCTTTGAGCCATGGCCCTTTTTTATACCAATCTTTCAATGCAAGATTTAAAATATGCATACAACATGGAGATGCATATAGATTTGTATACTCCCTTTGCAATATTCTACCTACCTTTTTACAACTCTTGGCATTATCCATGGCAACCTACACAAACTTTTCAAGGCCTAACCCTCTTATAACCTTTGATAATATGTACACTAGCTATATAGGTCTCTGACTTCTTTACATGTGAGGAATCAATTGACATGTGGAAGACCTCCCCACATGGCAATATAAACATTACATTCAATAAAGCATTTCCTTGTATGCTTGTCTACCCGTTTGAGACAATTGTGCATCTAGTGTTATGCAGTTGCTCAAAAATGCTACGATTTATGTGATGTTTCTCTTTTGCATATGCCTTGTCCAACAATGTTGTATGCAATGTGTGGTGTATCAAGGGGGCTTGAAGCCTGGTACATAGTTAGCAATGCAATTCCATGCAACTCTCATATCATCATTATCAACCATACTCAGTGGATACCCTAACTGCAAGATTGATCTACAAAGTACATACTGTGCATTCTTAAAATCTTGAATCCACCAGATGCGCTCAACTATCGTGGGTTGCCTCAAATTAGGAGTTACAGCTGCTGATCTAGCTTCATGACCCATAGATGGAGATCTATCTTTCATGTTAGTGTCCACACAAGGAGTTTTGGCATGGGAGCCTGCAAAACTTGTACTTCCATCACTATGTGTTCTTACAAACTCTACTCCACTTACACCTTAACTTTCCCAAATTGATCTTCTTTAGATTTTTCTAGAAGATTGCGACTTCCTGTCAAGGTGCGAGATGCTGTAGTAGCTTTAGGGGTTGCACAACTCTTTCTTGAGTCACCAAGCAAGTGACCTCTTATGCATTTCCACTCAATGTAGTCATGAACATTAATGAAAAAGTCCCATTCTGGACCATATGACTTATATTTTCCCCCCTGTGCACGTGGGATATCTCTTTGAGAGTATTGTAGCACCTACATAAATCCTCTCCCCACTTTTCTTGGTTAACAACCTCACAGGGTGGATCAAGCATTGGGGTAGTGTTCATTTAGGCATTGAGATACTATTTTGAAACTCCTTGTTCAACCTCGACAACAGTATCAGGCATATGAATACTAGCATGGGCATGACTCGATGAATCCATAGTTTGCCTAGTCACAACTCATCTTGAAAGTTGTGGATGAGCATTTCTAGTTTCAGGCATTTCTGATTGTGCATTTGTAGTTGCAACATGTGCTTTGTTTCCACTGAATTCATTGCCATCTCATCTCCCCCTTCTCTCCATGCCTCTCCCATGCCTTAACTTAAGACTCCTATGAACACCAGTTATAATACCGGTGGTAATAGAAACTACTGGTATTAGTAGTATTACCACTAGTAATGTACATGTTACCCCCAATTATGTTAATATTATCAGCGGTAGTTTAGCCCAGTTTTTCGGAAGTAAAAATGAAACTAGCCATTAATATGAATCCTTTACCATTTTCTACACCCTATTTCCTCATTTTTTAAAATCTTAGGTATGAGTGGAATGTTAAAAATATATCCAAAGAGATATGTGGAGCTAGCATGTGTACCATTTTGGGATTGCGATCCAAGTGATTTTAAAAAGTATTGCTCTAATGGCAACATAGTCTACACTAGCCATACATGTCCGAAAAATTCCATATGGTGATAACCCATATGCACATAGTTTTCTTAAAGTATTGTTTGTTCCTGTGATTCTTTGCATGGGGATTTGGGTGATCAGTGGCTTTAAGATTTGTACGATTCTTTACAAATCGAATTTTGACTTAGTCTTCTAATTTATAACAACTTTACACATGGACAACTGCTCGTTCATCCCACTTTGACATGTCCATGTTCACGTCATTATTTGCTAAAAGTTTTTGCTTTTGCTAGAGATGTAATAAAGGGTCCTATGATTGGTTTTGGTTGAGATGATCAAACATCCCAAATACTCAAGGAACCTCACATTTGTTACAAGCCAATAGGTTCTATCCTTATTGCTCCAAATGTTATGCTTGGTATTAAGTAGTGTCACTACTCTGCTAAAGTGAGGAACTATTTTATTCAAGGACAGTGTGTTGGTGGTGACAGGCACTAGGATAAAAGTCAAGTTGAAAAGCACATTTTTTATAAAAAAGTAATGAGAATAAAAATTGAAACAATTGAAGAATATCACAGTTCACTGCCTCATGAAAAGCATGCTATTTGGGTGTTTTCCTTTTTTTCAACGATTGCTCTTTTGTGATAAGGATTTGAGCTTGCATATCTGAGTCAATGAGTTATCGATTGTTTGTTTAGCCTAATAGGCTAGGAGTTGCATGGTGACTCCTTAAGACATTGTTTCCATGTGTTCTCAAATGCCTCAAAAAGTGGAAAGTAGGGGGGAAAAGTCCAAAGGAGTAGCTACACTTTTTTTTTTGTTGAGAAAAGAAATTAAAGTATATTAAAAAGAGAATAGTGCGCTTCCTTTCCATTAGTAGCCACACATTGCCATTTGAAGCTTTTGATTATATCATGAGAAAAAACACAACAATTTATGGCTCTTAATCATCAATGATGGGAAATAAGAACGACGATTAAAGAGTAGGACAACGTGAGGAAAGTTTGAAACGGACAACGTGAGGCAGCCCTTGAATCTAAGGTGAATGTACCCTTTTGTCTTGTCACTACTTCATCCCATGTTACTTTAATTAGAAAATTTTATTTTTCACAAAATTTACGTGAAACACTTGCAAAAATGAATGCCTCCCCTAGCCCGAGGCTCCACTACTTAGTGAAGGTGGGTAGGAGGATATTGCTTTGGACATTGCTCGTGGACGACAAATCATTTGCTTCCTTTTACAGAGAGCTCACGCAGAAATGTTTGTGGAACTTTTGTCGCAAGAGCATCATATAGACGTGATGTGAACGCTTAGGGATACCTCTTTTCTATATACTTCATCATATCGTGACAGTGATAATGCTATTCAGAATCTTCATTCAAAGATTGCAGCATGGTTGCATCGCCCTCCCCTACTTGTTTACTTTGATGTATCGCATCTATATTTGTGCATGCATTGAACATCTTCTAAAGGCAAAAATATCATATGATGCTCTCCCAGATTTCTGCTTTGTTTGTCCTTTGGTTTTTCCTGGCCAGGCTTTACGTTGTAATGATTCGCTGCTATCCTCTAGGAATCAATTTTACTGTAGAAGTGCCCCAAGTTTCGGCTTTCCGAAATGTTATAAATATTGGAATGTTTCGACAGCCAACCTCAGATCACGTACGCTTTATCAAGTTTCATCTCCACTCCCAACGTTAGTATTGGTGTGAGCTCGTCAGAAAATTTCTCACGAAGTCTGTTGGCATTCTGTCCACCTGCTGGACACCTTGCAAGTTCTAAATTACGAGAAGCTTGGGTAACAGGAGGTGGGCAGATGCCAAACAAGCTATGTGAGATCTTTTTCGGCGAGCTCATACCGATGTGGTTCTATCTTCTACACCCAAATGTGCACCAATGCGGTCCAAACTGCGTTTCGGACTGTAGAGGTCAGGGAACGTAATCGGTGGTTGATGGGCATGGTGGTGACGAAAGATTTGGCATTTCAAGTCTCAATTCTTGTAAAACTAGGTGATTGTGCTGCACTTAGTTTGAAATTCGCTTGCGGCCTAATAATTTGATAGCGAACCTCCGGATAAGGATAATTGTCTTTACTTGCGTGTTTTCCAAATCTCATGAAATCTCTTTCTCTCTCGCTCGCTCTCTTCGGTGGAAGACTCACGATAAGAATAATTATCTTCAGACGTTGCAACTTTTCCAAGTCTATTAAGAAAAGGATCTCTCTCTCTCTCTCTCTCTCTCTCTCTTTCTCTTTGAGAGACACACACACACACAGTTTTCACTTGGTGAGTCGTATGGTATTGTGAGCACTAGCCAGCCAGTTAGCAATCTCCTAAAACATACGACTACACCTAAGCTATAGAAATCCAAGACAAAACCTTTACATGGAGCTAGGAGAGCTTGAGATTTGAGAAACATTGGAAAACTCCTCCTCTTAATATTGGGGGGGGAGAGAGAGAGAGAGAGAGAGAGAGTTTACAAGATATGGAAGTACGTTTTGATTTTCTTATATTGCATTAAGTCCATTGAATTAGATTTCATTTGGCCTCTTCTAATTAGGTGTATTCATGTCTACCCATGTATCCAACACACTAGCTCTTACATTTTAATCAAGAAAATGCATTAATAATGATATAAGATGTTTATGGTTTCTTGTTGGCACAATAGACTTGCTCAAAGCAGTTCTCAATGGAGATTATTACTGTGATCCTAAAAAAGGATACAAACTTATTTTTCTAGTACACTTATATTTGATAAATTATTCCAATTCAAAGTTTTGTCTCAATTCGTCCTTATGTATGCCTTAAGTCAATTTTACAACAATGTGATTAATCATGAGCCTGATTGCGGTAGTAATGCCATACTCATATAAAGTCACTCGACATTTATTTCTAGCAATCGACTGATCATCTCTATAGATGATATACAAATATAGTGTCACTTTTATTCTTATTGAGCAATCATTTTTTTCCACTTGTCAATTTTGAGACTACTAGGAAAAATGGCATACAATAGGTGCTCATGGGTGTAAATTTTCAATCCCTATTTGGATTAAAACCTCCTATATTGAACCCACATGTCACCCTGCGTTATGCTCACGGTTTTTTAGGTCATCGTCGTAGGGACATTTTTCATATCATTGAAGAAATTTTTGAAATCTATTAGGGACATTTACACATCATCATTAAAGAAAATTTGGAAAGCTATGAAACTGACATGCTCCTTTTTTGTAACTATAAATGTGTGCCATGTTGCCATTTTGAATTCCATGTACATTATTTTGACGAACATTCTAGTCCATCTATAACTTGAATTCCATGTACATTATCTTGAACAACACTCTAGTCCATATATTTCAAAAAGCTACAATAGAGATCCAACTTTGAACTTTATGCCCTATGTATTGTGATATGTGTCAAGATAGGACACGATGCAAAAGATTGTTCTATAAAAGTAAACAAAACATGTGTGCCAATCTGGTGACACATGAATTATAAATTATTGTGGATGCAAAGTTTTGAACTGGAAGGTTCCACCAAATGAAAACATGTGCATGTTTCTAGTTTGTGGACTCTTTGCGAAAAATAAGCAATTCTGATAATTCAAACATATATGACAAGTTCAAGCTAGATTTGTGAATGGGAGTTTTATATTATATAGAATTAGTTAGGTCATATAAGGCCTTTGTGAATAAACCAAATTTCCCCTAGAATCAAGAATCATGTATAATTACAAAAGCTTTTGCACGTCTAAATATCACAGTCCTCATATGCCTTATATCCAACATTTTGTTTTCATTAATTTTCTACAAGTAATCTTTTAGATTCAACCTTAGGATTATGCAACCACTACTTTGGATCCATAATGCAACTTTGAAACAATTTTTTGAAACAAGATCAATATATACTACTCAAATATGCTAGTTTGGATCCATGATGTAGCTTGTTTCAAGATTACTACAACGTTAGGATTGATCTTGTTTAAAAAATTTTGAGTAGTATGCATAAGAAATATATAATGTTTTGTAATCCTGTATAGCTCAAGGATTTCATATTTCAAAACTTGTTTCTTTCCCAAAAAGTTATACTTTTTGAATGGTAGAATATTGAAGATCCAAACTTTTTATTGCATATTAAGTTGTAAATAATCAGCCCTCCTCACAAATGTAGCATGCTATGATCTTTATTTCTTTTCCTTACTTATCTAGATATTCCTTTATCTCTTGTTCAAATAAGTTTCTATGGTGATGGGGCAAACCACCTGCAAGCATTTAAGCAATTTGGTATCTATTCCAAATCTTATTTCTCCATGCTTTAATGGTCCCATTCGTTCATCTATTTCATTTTCCATAAATATAGAAAGCGCACATTAAATATGCCACTACTATTCCTCCTTCATTGTGGCTATGTTGACATATTGTCTTTTTTCGCTTCTCTACTTCTTTCTATCTCTCAATTTCACCTAAATATTGGAAAATCAAGGGAAGGAAAATAAAAGTAATAATAAGGAACCTTGGCTATACCTTTTAGCTTGGGGGAATTGGCCCAAGATCTAATGCCAAACTATTCAAACAATATTGCAGGGAAGATTGATTATATGCTAGCTTATGTTGGTGCTACCAGTTCAAAGGACCAAATAGTTTTAGAGTTAAGATTCTTTCTATGCGTTGTTGCTATTAGATTAGACCATTTAGTTGATTAATTATGTCCCTATATTATGAAACAGTAGTTTCCTATCCACCCAAGGTATCCTTGAATTTTCCATTTCACAAAGGCACAATCCCAAGACCTTTGATTGTCCTCATTTGTTCAACTTCTAACCCACTACTATAAAATTCTCCATCTCTACTTGGCACAATTGTATATTCATAGTGTGATAAACGACAAAAACACTTACCATAAAAATGGAAATAAAGGATAAATTTCCATCAAGGCAACATTGAGACAACATTTGATCCATTATACAAATCACGCTGAGTAAAACATTATTGAGCTTAACAATGCAGATAATGGAGGGAGCATCAAAGACAATCATAACCAAAACATTATTGATCTTAACAATGTAGATAAAGTAGAAAGCATGAAAGACAATCATAACTAAATGGATTCAATCTTCAGAAATGTGTAGAACAATGAGAGAGAGAGAGAGAGAGAGAGAGAGAGAGAGGGAGAGAGGGAGATGTTAGATATGCTCAATGCTCCACCCTCCTGGTAACCACCAGTGGTCTAAGGTGCTCAAGTTGTAAGTCCCCCATATGAGGAGAAGCCATGTGTGAGCCCGGGACATTGGATGGATCCTGACTTGCATGTTAGATGAGATCTATCAATGAGACCGTTGATGGTAGAAAGGTGATTGTGTGGGAGCCCCTTATTCTTGCTGGGGCCTTGGGGGCTAGTTGTCCCCCAGCTGGGGGTCCCAAGGGGGCCAGTGGCCCCCTTGGTGGGGGTTTGGGGGCGAGAGTCCTTGAGGCGACGGTATAGGAAATATTTCCTAAATATTCCATGGATGACTAGTTGGTTCCACCGATTAGGTTGACTAGTTGGCTTCATCGACTAGGTTGACTGGTCAGTTCCATCGACTACGTTGATCCGACTACTGCCCTCATAGCTATAAAGAGGCGACCTCCCCAGTCCATTGTACCAGCAGAGATCTTCCAAAGCTAGTAGCTCTTCACCTAGTATCTGTCTAGATTGCCATCTAAGCTCCACTGTGGGAGTGCATAGGTGGATGGAGACATCATTTGTACTACATCAGTATTGAAGGAAAATTTTGTTCATCTCTAGTTTGCTATGTACTCTCTATTCTTTATTCATCAGTTTTTGTTTCGTTGCACCGTGTAATTTAACGAGAGAGAGAGAGAGAGAGAGAGGGAGAGGGAGAGGGGGAGAGGGAGAGGGAGAGGGAGAGGGACAGAGAGAGAGAGAGAGAGAGAGAGAGAGAGAGAGAGAGAGAGAGAGAGAGAGAGAGAGAGAGAGAGAGAGAGAGAGAGAGAGAGAGATCTTGATTCTTATATACATTCTCAAATTTGGACCTTAAAGTATTGTTCATGGATTCATGATTTCACTTTAGGCAGGCTAATTAACTATGCTTTTGACCAAAACCCACCTTCTTATTGAACTCATATTGGTGGTTATATAGTTAGTGATGAGTACATGTTTGATGATGTTAAGAGATCATTATTATTGATATTGATAGCTTATAGGATTGTACGTTGGGCCTTGTTTAACCACGTGTCTGTAAGGTTTTACATACTAGCTAGTCCAAACTAGAGCAATGCGAGTGGGTGAAATGTTTTGAAGTGAATATGCAAAGTATAAATAACAAATGGTTTGTAGCATTCTTGGAAGGGGAGGGGGGGTGCCAAAATTTAAGACAATAGGTTCATTAAATGAAAGGGATGTTTTAGTTTTGGGGACTTATAGGCCATTTACAGATAGGGTTCAAAAAAATACTTATCCAATATAATTATAGTATGTACATGTATGTAGGGGGCTTTTAAATTTTAAATTAAAACCTATGTATGTACGGAAGAGGGGTAAACAATTATAACAAAACACATAAAATTTTGAATCAAGGGGTGTTTTAAATATGTTCTTGCTCGCATGCGCTTTTTGGGGTTTTAGAGAGTGACCTCCCTGGGGTGACCTTAAACCAAACTTGATGAAGAACGTGCTTATGTCTATTATGAAGCTTCTAGAGATTAATGAAGCAAGGAAGTTATGATGCTGCACAAGTTTTAAATCTTTGCACAATCCCTCGGTTTGAGTTAACGTTCTAAGGACTAAATTGGATATGTTGATGTTTGTCATAATTAGTTTCTCACATTATGTTTATTGCTTAGTTGCAAGCAGACAATATCACACTCTATATTATTCATACATCCCATTCCCAGGCTAAAATTTGTGAGTGTGCATAGCATTGCCCTCCCACATCTTGTAGACTAATATCGTTAAATGAGGACTACTACTTTAAAATGGACTCATTGAATGAGTTCATTGAATGAGGACTAGTATTCTTGAATGGACTCCATACTCTCATGGACTTCCATTCATAAGTAAGAATGATGATTTTTTTAAATATATTACTCCTCCCAAGTAAATTTTTTTAATACATATATCACTCCTCTCAATCCTGATTTAATCCCAAATTGGACGCAAGACTCATTGACCATGAAGGCTTTTTGAAGTCCCATGTAAGGTGGCTTGAATTTTAGGCTTGTTATGTATTCTATCCTTGGGGGGGTCACTATGTATTAAACCTCTATATCACATGCATTATAGCATATTTTTATCGATAAATTTTTTCTTAATAAAACATACCCTTTTTCTATACAAATGTCTACTTTTTTTCCAAACTTACTTTAACTACTCCCTTATGTAAGGTAACTTTTGTAGAATTTAGGAATTAAAAATAACCTTTTGTTGAACTCACGTGATAGGGTTACATAAGATGAGTGACCCCCCCAAGGTTTTATCTACTTCATTTGTGAGTATTTTGCACAAGTTCAGGTTGGTATCCTTCTCTTTGACAATTCCTTTTGGGAAGAATGAAGTGGATTTTCTACGAAACTATGATGAATTTGACTAGCTATCTCAAAGGTTCATACAAACCCAAACTTACTGTCTCAAACGTTCATACGAATTAGAAATGATGATTTGGTATATGAACTTAGTTAACTAGAAAAAATCCTTGTTCTTAATTGCATCGATTCATCCCACTTGGTCATATACTCAAATTACCACAATGGCATTTATTGCTCAGTTTTAAACTAGGTGGCTAGAGATGACTTTTTTTAATACCCATTTGTAAAAAGTTTATGATGAGATTGCAAGGATAATCGAATGTCTTTGTAGCCTACATGAGTCTTATTACTTTGTCAACAACCATCACTTCTCAAGGCATACTCAACTCATCTTGGAAGAGTGTGGGCTATGACACTCCTACTCAACGCGTGGGATACCACACACTATAAGGTATCAAGGGATTTTGACACTAAACCCATAGAATTTGTGAAGAATTTGTCTTTTCTACAAGGATTACATTCACATTTGGGTAAATAGTTTATTAATATTCATTCATTACGCTTTAAAGTAACGTGAAAATAACGTGATCACACTGCTTACCCAAAAAAATCACTAGGAAACCGGGTAAAACTATCACTGGTAGTATTCACATAATTGGTGATAATATGTACATTACCGATGGTAAAATTACTAATACTAGCAATGGTTATTTATTGCCAGTGGTATTATAACCGGTGGTAATGCTATATTATTGACAGGGTGTGATTTTTTGGTGAGCTTTTTGTCATGAGCTTTTTTTCAATTTTCATGAATATTGTGAGCTTTTCATTCACCTGAGAGAGAGAGAGGGGGAGGGGGGGTTTCATGGAGTGGGGTGGGTGGAAAGTTTGGGTTATGGTTGCAGTTAAGAGGAGAGAGGGGGGGGAGGGGAGATAAAGGAAAAGGGGAGGGATGGTCGCATGGGTAAAGTGGCATGGAGAAGGGAGGGGAGGGGAGTTGGAACATATATTCGTTATCATAGTTAGAGGGGGAACTTATAAGGTATGCAAAGAGGAGTGCAAGGAGGAGAGAGAGGATGAGGAATGTGAAACTTATGTTCATCTACTAAATGTAAAGGGGAAGGGAGAGCATATGGGAAATTTGTTCATTTTCAAAGTGTATAATTTGATAAATTTGACCTCATATTTGGATTCCTCGTCGAATTCCGGTCCAAAATGACAAAAACACCATTTTTCCTATTTTTATCGGAATATGGTCATGTTGGTACTCAAAATGACCGGAATTCGACGAGGAATCCAAATATGAGGTCAAAAGTTTCAAATTATACACTTTTAAAATGAACATATCTCCCATAGTTACTCCCTTCTACTTTGAATATGGACATATCTTCCATAATTTTTTGCCTCCTACTGCCACTCATATTCGCCCCCCCCTTGTGCATAGTATACACTCTTCCACCCCTTCCACATGCTATGAAAATGAACATATCCTATATCCTCTCCCCCTCTTTCTAACCTCCCCAGCTTTCTTATAACAAAAACATGTATGGATTTCTAAAAAAAGCTCGCAAAAACAAAGGAAATGGTAAAAAAGCTCACATTAAAAAGCTCGCCAAAAGATTTTTCCCTTATTGACAGTGTTTTTCAAATTACCACCGGTAGTAGTTTAGGTTTAATTAGGGGATATGGACAACACTGCCTATTACTACTAGCTCCACTTCTTAGTGTCCCTCCTATGCTCATCCCTTTCCTCGTGGTAGTCCTCACAAGCCTACATGTTGTGGGCATGCATGGTCCATATTTCACTGCATCTCATATCTTTGATTTGCAGTGGGTCATCCCTGTTGCCTAGCATCCAAACTCCAAGTGCTCAAATATAGTAAAATCTCTACAAAACACATCTACAGATAGTCCTTCTCAAGGGTTTCTTTTTTATATCTTTAAATATGTCCTTGTCAAACATAACACTCATGATCTATCGCATCTATGTAATGACACAATATCCTCCAACATCTTCTACATTCCACCTCATGTCATGGACAAATATGCAAGAGCCTTGTGACATGGAACCCAAAATGGTGTCCCCAAGACCATACTTAGTGTGTCTAGTGGGTTTAGGGTCACAATGGTCCATAATCTCAAGGTTGCAATGCACTATGGTCTCAAGGTGGGGGTGCATAATGGTCTCAGTAATGGCATGGCCATCCCACTAGTAGCTGGCTACATATTAGTAAAACTACATGCATGGGATCAACCATGTTAGTTTCCCCTCCACAACAATTGTCCTCTCCATAGCTCAATTCTCTAGTGTGTGATACCCCCAGCTATTCTTTGATCTCTGAACAAGTACTACACTTGGAGAACTCACACTAGTCTTTGCAAGACTTACATGCTTGTACTTTGTAGTCCATATCCAATTGAATGTGGACATAGACATCTGCTTATATCCTAGTTGTCCCAAGGTTGTATTAACTTCGTTGAAGATGTCTACTTGCTTGTACATATCTAAAATTACTAGTTGTGTGTTTTTGGACTCATCTTCTCTGCTCATTTACTACTATGAAATAAACTAACTCTGCAAGATGAAGTCTAATAGAAGACTTTGCTAATGCATCCAACTCATTCCAATCATCCTCAAACATATCTGCAGGCTTAGCTTCACAATCCCTGCCAAGGGTTTAATCTGCTTCTTTTAAATAAGCACATCCTTTATATGTTCTTTCCACAAAGAAAAGTTTGTCCCATTAAACTTTTTAATGCTGAAAAACTCCTTTTTAGACATGGAAGAGGATGCCATGATGCAAATGAAACAAGATCCCAAATGCTAGTACCTGCAAGAGAGAAATCACACCAAATACCAGGTGCACCCAAATGTGCATGCCAAAATGGAAGTTAATATCACCAAACCTCAAAGGGTCAAAGCATCAAAATGCATCTAACTCATGTGCATATACTATGCATCCATATGAGCAAATTTAGCCCAAAAGAACATGTCAACCCGCAATGACAAAACAATGGCAAATATAATACCAATAGGAGTCAAATGCCTCAAGCATAAACACCATCCATGGGAATAAGCATCAGTCTTGTCTCATATAAGAGATCATAGCACAACCTGTGCATCCACTACAATATGTCAAAGCTATCCCTCAGCATAAAATAGCATCTATATGCTAAACGTCCATCAATAAAGCATCCCACAAGGAAATCTAGGCCTATTAGCACATGCAACAAGGATTGCAATGCATCCAAATGGCCTATAAAGCATCCACTACAACCCAATGCAAACCACAAATGAGCGCACACTGCAACCAGAGTGATCTGCATAAGGTATATCCAAGAAATCACTGTCCCACGACAATGACCGTTGGTGAAAATAGAACCTGGGATGTCTCAAAACATAGGTGTCACTACATAATTCAGCTCAACAAGACAACCTGCAAATATCTCTCTTTTGCCAAAACTCCAAAATCTCATCCAAGGATGGAGTAAGAGCCAGTCAACCCTTGCATTTACTTGCAAAAATGAACCTTAGGAAACTTAACCTTAGCCAAAATGCCACATGGCAATCACTGAGAAGGTCTTGGAAACTTTGAGAAATTTCCTTCAAAGAGATGACGGAAAAACACAAAGAATCACAACTCCCTCAATTCTTCACGGAATTGCAAGCACCTTTGTAGACATATGTTTTGGATTGGATCCAATAGTACAAACAGCTCTACAAATGGAGGCCCGGATGTTGAGTTCCCATTCACACAAGAAATGACGGAATGAAGACATTAGAGTAGACACAGCTTCACTATAGCTTTAGAACTTCACGGGATCGGAAGTAGCTTCACAGGTAGAGGTTTTGGACTACTCTGAATCTACTAGGAGTGTTTGAACTGCAAATGGTGGCCTGGATATGGAGATCCAACACACAAAATCCACGCAAGAAATTGAATTTTGTCACTTTTTGCAGGAGCTGTAACTTTTCACTGAAAACTCGGATGGTAGAGATGTTTAAAAAAAAATTGAAGTACTCAAAGTCTTCTACAACTTTGCTGTAGATCTTAGGGCAAAATTCAGCCTCTAAAGAAAGATATCTTCATCACAAGACTGTCAAGTCTAATATAGACTATCTTTTTGCCTCCAAAACCACCTGCTGGCTTGCAAAAAAACCCACTTAGAGAACTTTCCAAAGGTTTCTACAAGCTCTTTGCACACTAGGATGCAAGTAAAGTCACCCAATGGAGCTTCTCCTTCCTCCCACAAAGATGCAACAGTAGACTTCGAGCTCCAGCTCACACTCGAGCTCAGCTAGAACACCCGCGCTCTGATACCAGTTGAGAGATCTCAACAACATAAGTGGAATGGAAGAGGGTGAGAGAAAGGGAGAGCCAGAAGAGAGAGTCACACAAGTTTTGGTGGGTGCAAAACACCCTAATCTTCTATGTCATCCATATATATATGTGTTTGAGTATTGTACATAACCAAGGTTAAGGTACAGTGGCCTTTAACCCCCACAATAGTGATAGGCAAGAAATATATTGAAATACCTACAAAAGCTCTCAAAAACATCTTTAAATTTATATATACAAAGAATAAGGATTAGCATACAAGAATAGAGGAGCAAGAAAGCCACAATTTGAAAGGAAAAAGGTAAGAAATCTTTTTCTTTCTCCATCATGGTCTCTCTTTCATGCTTGTCCCAATGGTTGCAACCTCTTCATTTGATTATTTTATGAAAAGAGAAGAGGAGGGGACCTTAAAAGAGGAGATTGGGGGTAAGAAAGCTCCCTCTTTCTCCATCTTCTTATTCCATTCTTGCAATAAATGAGAAGAGGATAGAAGCATGAAAAGAGGAGAAAATTTGTTGACAAGTTAACAAAAAAAGAGAAAAGGGCAAGGTAGGATGCATGAAAAAAATAGACATCACCTCCCCCTGAAATCATGGAAAAACCTCATAAAGATTAGAAACTCTTAAATCAAGACTAAAAATCTTTTTAAGAGAAAGTAGAAAAATTTTAGAAACAAATATAGGGTGACAATTTAACATACTTTGTGTTGAAAAATTGAAGAGAGAAGGGGATTTTGATGTTGATTATCCTTCTTTGCGAAGCTCAAAGCTCCAAGTACCAAGATCCTTCCTCCTTCAGATGAAACTAGAAGTGGTTAAGAGGTGTGAGGGTGGTAAAAGTACTTCAAAATTGGGGAAAGATGAAGAAATCAAGGAAGGGAGGAGAGATCTCAAATTGGTTATGCATGCTCCCAAATTTTGGGTTTTTTTCATATTGCACATTCATAAAATAGCAATGAAAATGCCTAGAAACTTTAAATTTTTCATTGGTAAACTAGCATAACGATGGGTACACTGATAGATATACTAACAATATAGAGCATTTACTCTATCTTTGGCATTTTAAGGTGTTGTTTCAAATGTTGGCATATTTTTTACATGGTTTGAGATTGTGAAGGGTGGATAAAGATATCCATCATCTAATGATGAAGAACTAGTGCATAGTATCTCAAAGTCGTGTTGTGAGAGGATTGATTGTTTGTGCACATGATATCAAGACATAAATATGACATGTGAATGGTTTTGTCATGTAGCACATCGAAGATTATGGGGAGGTTTTTAGGCATGATTTTGGACTTAGATGGTGCTTTGGTGGTGATTGTATGAGTTTCCTATTCCCATTTGGCATCTGCATGCATACATATTTTTATCAAATCTTTGACATGGTAGATTGTTATGTTCGTCATTGTGTAGCTTGATCCCAGGGGGTCACTTAAGTAGTATGTAAAATAGAACATGCAACCAACAAAAGGGGGTTTATATTTCTATGGAGTTATATAAAATATACATACATGAGGGACTTTTTAATTCATAAAATGAAAGCTTTTATACATAATGATGACAAAACATGTGTGCCTCAGGATCTGTGGAGCACTCTAAGGTGGATGGAACCTATGTGGAAACATGATGAAGAGAGTGCTCATGACATGTATCTCAAGTCAATTAGGTTCCAAGATAGATTAGCTTGGACTCATAAAGAGAATCTTGAGATAGTGCAAAGTGCTTGATTGAATTACTTCAAATGAAACTCCCTTTTATAGGTGAGGGTACTTACATCCATTTGCTTGCTCACATGTGGGATATCTCCTCCATGCCATGTGGCAGCTTACCCTTTGCTCATACCTTTGCTCTACAAGTGCTCATGGCACCATATCTCTCAACACCTCCCCTTGGTGCCATAATCCTTTGGCTACTACAAGGTGGTCAGATGTGAGTTACAAATCCATCACCTCCCCTTAGTGCATGCATTGCTACTTAAGGTGGTCAAGTGTGGCTTTTACATGTCAATACCTCCCCTGGGTGCTTTCATAGCTACTCTCAGGTGGTCAGGTTTGATTTACAAAAAATAGGCAAGGTTGGCAAGGTTTTTGCTTTACAATACATTCCATTGATGTCACCTTTTGGCTCATGGCTTGATGATGACTCCACGTAGTTGACTTGTTGATTCTTCAATCTTCAATCTTCTTCCTCGTTTAGCTTCATGCATGATGCTTTGTTCTTCCATGTGCCTTAATGCTTTGTGTGGATGCCATGCTTCGGGCTATGGTCATCTCATACACTTGTGCTTTTGGCATGCTTTTTACATTGATGTTTGCATTCATGCTTTGCTTTTCCAATTATTGCAAAGGTCTTACCAATTGATTTCTTTCAATATTGGCAGTGTCTAATTGCATACAATGATTCTGACATGACAAGCGCGTAGAGCTTGAAAAGACGATCACTTTTCCTTTTTGGAGCGTGTCCAAATTCTTCCTGGATTGCAAGTTATGGCTTGTCAAAGATTCTATGAAAAAGAGGGCCTTTGATGATGTGGCAGAGGGATTCACATGCAGAATTGAAACTGTGCTTACAAAGGGACTGTGCTTGGGTGGCACTATGGTGACCTTTTAACACAGCTTAGTTAACCCAAGGTAGAAATTTTAACTAAGGTTATCTTTTGACCTAACCATGGAGCTAACCCACGGTTATGTTAACTTTACCATGGTCATTTTTGATCTGCCATGTGTCCTATCAAGGGACTGCCACGTGGCCTAAGGTTCAACCTTAGACTTGATGAATGGTTGTCTTCTTCAGCAGAAATCGGCGCGACGACGACGACAGCTTCGACGGAGAGAACTGGAGGATGACGGGTCGCATCTCGTTGTCACGTAGTCGTCTGTAGAATCGGCCGTGAGGAGCTACGGCTGTTGGAGAGACGCAGCAAGATAAGAGTCGACCGTCTCTGGCTGTGTACCGCTCCTTTAGTTGCTCATCGTTGTAGATAGGAAGCTTGCTTGTCTCTTTGTCGAGGTAGTCGGCAGTTGCTTTGAAGCGGTGTTGTTGGCCACTGTGAGCTTTGGAGCTATTGTCTACAAAGGTTGTGTCGCAGGAGATGGCTGAGTCGAGCTTTGCAGCTATGGCTCTACAGCGCGTTAGATTGTTGGAGTTCTGCTGGATTTTACCGTGAGCCGCCGGTGATGGAAATGGCCTTGTTTGTTGCTGGAGATGTAGAGGCCAATTTGGTTGTCGACTGGCTACAGGGGGGGCTGCCTCGCTACGTGGGTGCCGTTTCACTCGAGTGCTATAGAGAGCTCTTGAGTCATGGCGCTGGAGCAGAGTTACGTTGAGTCGTTGAAGGCAAGGTGGGCTGTTTCATTGTGACTCTGCAAAGGAGAAGCCAGGGGCCAAGGTGTCGATGGACTTAGTGGCTGATAGCAAGGCTGAAATCCCCTCCCAGCGTGTGTGGAGCCTGTGGGAGTTCCATCACTGTGTGCTGACCATTGGCGTGGAGCTTGGTGTAGGAGTCAGCTTGTTGAGATGAGCTCGTGGCCTTTGTGCTTGCATGTCGTTGCTTGCAGGAGGTGCCTCATGGGTTGTAGGCTCTAAAGATCTCTCTCTTCCTCATGGAAACTGTCTTGATACAGAAATCTCTCTCGACTGTCGCTAATAGAGACTTCATGATCCCTTTCTCTTTGAGAACTAGCTCTTACTCTCAATGCAAACCTTTCTCTCTCAACTCATAATCTTTTGATGGACGGAATTCCTTTTGCAATGGAAGAATCTCTCCCTAATTAAATGACAAAAAACTTTTATAGCAATGAACGGAATTTTCATTCAATGGACAGAATTCTCTCAATCTAAATCCTAAAAACTAACCTAGGAGAAAACATGTGCTCCTAAGGCAAGCCTACACCTAATCTAGGAGACTAGACCTAAGCTCTGATACCATGACAAAACATGTGTGCCTCAGGATCTGTGGAGCACTCTAAGGTGGATGGAACCTATGTGGAAACATGATGAAGAGAGTGCTCATGACATGTATCTCAAGTCAATTAGGTTCCAAGATAGATTAGCTTGGCCTCATAAAGAGAATCTTGAGATAGTGCAAAGTGCTTGATTGAATTACTTCAAATGAAACTCCCTTTTATAGGTGAGGGTACTTACATCCATTTGCTTGCTCACATGTGGGATATCTCCTCCATGCCATGTGGCAGCTTACCCTTTGCTCATACCTTTGCTCTACAAGTGCTCATGGCACCATATCTCTCAACAAATGAGTACTTTTATGTCAAAATTTAGAAAACGGGTGTATATAAATAACAAAAATATGTAGGTAGGTGTTCTTTTCAATACCCCTTGATTGCACATGCTATATCATGTTTTTACATAATGAGCCCCTTGTAGGGAGTTGCTGTTGATGGCAAGAGGGCTTGAAAAGACATAGTATTGACACCTAACTTAGCCATGAAATCACATAGATCTAGACTAGGTTCCAAGAATGTTGGGGATATAGGAAGATCATTCTTGGAGCTAGATGGAGGAGATAACATCTTTGAGGACACACACATGAGAATAGCTTTTGATGTTAGAGAGATGGACAGAAGGATGGGTGTGCAATATCTAGAAGCATCAATCAACCCCCTTGTATGAGGGCACACATATGTCAAATTTATCGACTTTCCTTTTGATCCTAGATTTGCAAGTAACTTATAGGTGGCTAGACACCAATGTCTCACCTTTAATAAGGTAAGTTAAGATTTTGGAGTGTAAGACTTATGGTTTAGCGATTAAGTTCTATTAATCATTACCATCATATTACTAGCATTTGTGAGATTATAAGTTGGGATATGTTTCTCCAAAAGATGTATCTAGAACCAAATACCATGCTTCCAAACAAAGAAAAAGCAAAGAAGATGTTGATAAATGTTGGGAAGCACTATTATCCTAATGATTGCATACCTTCTTGCATGAGTATGTTGATTCGTTTAGTTGCCCAAATTGTGATTCTCTTCATCACAAGCAATACTTAGAGATCCAAACCATCGTAATAAGGGCATTAAGACACTTTCCATGTTGGAGTTAGTGCTCATCCTCATGGGGCCATTTACATTGTTAGGGTGTTGTGTGTGGGTGCAATTAGATCCATGTGGCTTCATTGCATGCAATTGAATATGTGGCCATAGAAGAGAATGAGCCACCATCATCTTGTGTTCTCCACGAGGTACATTTTTTATAGTCAATTATGTGTGTTCTCTCTCATCCTCTTTGCTTTGTGCACTGAGTGTCCTCTTTCACAAGGTACTAGAGATATGAGCTCTTTGACATGGTATCAAAGAGGTAAGGTCCTACCTTGTAGGTGAGATATTTAATAGTCCCATGAATAAATGAGCCATACAATTAATTCCATCATTTGGATAAAACGTTATATATGAGACATGGATAAAAATATTGGAGACATCTGGGTTGAGAATTGTAACAAATTGAGATTTTGTAAAAATTCCATCAAATTTGAGAATTTATAATTATATTGAGTTTGAAAAAGGAACACAAGGTTGGAACAAGGTGTCAAAATATGTCAAGTATTCTAGGTTCCAACGTCAGGGTCCACTTACCTACCACCATACAAATAAACCATCTGCTAGAACAATATAATTTAATTGGGGTAGACATGTAATGCCTGTGCTCCCTAGCTTGTTATTACTTTACCTAGGAATCAGAACAACTATCCAGATTCTAGAGTATAAAGGTGTAATGATTTAATGAAAAAGTGCAAAAATGTCCTTACAAGATTAGGTACTTCCAAAGCCTCAAACAACCTCAAACTTGACGAGGCAAAGGAAAGTAAAATCACAAAACTAAAATTGCTTACCATACTTTCTTTAAACACAAAAAAATGTATTTTTTCATGTTGCATAGATAAAAGAATGATGTATTAAAGAGCTCACAAGGTATAAATATTAAGATACTACATAATAAAACCTACATTGAATAAATCAATTGGTATCAGAAGAGAAAAGGTTGCATATAGCATATATTAGGTTTATGTAAGTTTATGTAAAACAAAATATAGCAAATACCAACATACATAACTAAATGAAACCATATATGAATGTAAGAGGATATATGTTCTTAAAGGAACACAAAATTAAGCAACATATACATACATACATACATGCATATAGGCACGCACACACCCACCCACACATACCCCCCCCCCCACACACACATATACATACATATATATAAATAAATAAAGGCAAGAGGAGTGAAAAGGTGATGCGAGTAAGAGTAGGAGCCTATATAAGGCTCATAAAACGGAAGAGAATATTGATCATGAAAATCAACAAGTGAGGCCAACGACCACAAAGATGTGTATGTGTCAAGAAGAATTAAGAACTAGAAGCAACCAAAACCATAGCTCTGGAGCCATAGATCTCTCTACTTTCCCGATTGCACATACTAGGATAGCACTATGAGGCAGATTAAGAGAAAGGTCATTAAGGCGTACATCATAGTAAGCATCACTACATCCTTAGGGTAGAGAAAAATGAAACTGCAATGGAGAGCCATACAGCATAGACATGAAGCACAATACAGACTTAGGACTCAACATAAGAACTCTACATCAAGCAAAGAACTTAGAGAGGAAAGGGTGGCAAAAACTATGCAAGCACCAAGAGCCAGTTGCAAAAGTGGATTTGCAAAAGTCGATCTGTGAAACGAGTTGAGTACGTCCAAGTAAATTGCTATGGAGGGTGACAAAGCTTTAGAACAAAGCTTTATAAGAAGGAAGCGACTGGACGTAGAGGTAGCAAGTTGACTTGCCATAAAAAAATCATAGGCTTTGATATATCAAAGGAGATCTTTGAAGGAGGAGAATCTGGTTTGTATCAAGAGAGAAGAGTCATGCACCAAAGTTAAGAAAGACAAGAAATGTTTTGTGCACGTGAACAAGGAGGGTAGCCATTGCCAAGAGAGGAGACACAACAACAGCTTGAAAGGAAGGTCCTACCTGGTAGGTGTGAGATTTTTATTGTGCGTTAGAGTGTTAGATTTACAATATATGAGAGCAACAGTGTCTTGGGGACTAGATTATGTGTCCTAGAAATGTGTTTCGCTTTCCTATTGGACTCATTCTCAAAATCTTGTTAGAGTTTCCATCAAGGTTGCATAGTAAGGCTTGCTAGGAGTTTTTGCAAACTTAGTGGGTTTACAAAATGTAAATACTTTGTATCAGGTTGTTTGAGGACTAATTTTAAAGTCCCATATCTGTCAAATTTTCATGAATAAAATGCACCCTTTTTCTATTCAATTTGTCAATACCCCCGTTAAATGGTACCCTTTTGTATGTAAAATATCAACACATAAAAGATTCTATACATTCCTTCTATTTGTCAAACCCACGTGCTATATTTACATATTTGTGAGTAAACCCCCTTGAGTTTGCAAGTTTTTGTTGGGTTTTGGGAAGATTTCATGCAAGGGTTGGTTAGTGCAGGTTCAGTTTTTAGTTGCTCAAGCTTTGTCCCTATGGTGAAAGCCTTACTATTCAGAGAATGTGTCTCTTAATTAGAACTCTCTATGAAGGTGCTTCCAAGATAATAAAAAAGCAAGGAGCTGTGAAAAACTATAACAAAGAGCTCTCAAGGTAATAGGACCTCCAACAACTTGAGCTATACAAAGTGAAGTCAAAGGAGGTTTCTAAGGAATATCAATTAACTTTTTATTTTTTAGCATTATTGAAGAAGAAAAAGACATTATGGTAATAAAAGGCCATATGGTAAGAGAATACAAAGACCTTATGGTAAGAGAAGACCTTGACGAAACAAAGGACCCCACCCATGAGAAGGAAATCATCATGGATGACAACCTAAGTTGTTCAAGCTGAGAGTCAAGTGAGAGTCTAAAAAATATTAATTGATTTAGAATTTCTAAAGAAGATAAAGACACTGTGGTAAAAGAAGAGCATGATGGAACAAAGGATACCATCCACAAGGAGGAAATAATCATGGATCAAAACTAAACAATTCAACTAAACCAAAAGAAAGAAAGATACGTCATGGGAAAGGACAAAGATAGGCCACTTTATCTATGAATGAGAGATGAGAAAAGGAAAAGGCCACTGGTTTTATCTATGAATAAAGAGAAGAAAGGGGGAAAAGAAAGACCTAATAGGGAGGGCCGCTTATGAAACAAAGGTGAGTTTTGTTGAGAATTAGAGAGAAACAATGCAAGGGTTTGGTCACATCTCTAATAATGACTAAACCGAGAGAGAGAGAGAGAGAGAGAGAGAGAGAGAGAGAGAGAGAGAGAGAGAGAGGTCAAAGCTGAACAAAATTTTAAAGCTCTAGAATAACTATAGCTTGTAAAATCATTTTATAGCTCTAGTGCTCAAGGGAGGGTCACTACTTCATAACCCTATATATCACATGTGATTATTTTAAACACTCATTGTTTTTCACATTATATGCAATGGTTGAGATGGGTGAGAGGCTTTGCCTCCTCTCTAGGATCTTAGAGAGCTTTTAAATATCTTTAAAAGGACCATAGAATGCAAGTAGTGAGTCATCTTAGAGGAAGTGCAAGGAGGATTTGGCAAATTGATGTAGCCATTCCAATGGAATGGATTGAGATGGACGATATTCATATTTCTTATTCCACTTGGATGGGAGCCTTCATGGGTTTGGGCATTCCACTTCTGGTTATTGCTTTGCCAATCACATGATGATGCCTTGGTTTTTTATGTCTAGATGGGAGGTAGGCTATCCAGATCTTCAAACAATGTTCTTCCACATGTTGCATTCCATCCTAATAGGGTCATTGGTTTAATCAAGTATGGCTCAAATTCTCAGTGGTACCTAGACCCTTACCCACTTCTCTTTGCCTAAGGTTCATGGAGTTGTGGCTCTATGGTGAGGCCCCATTAATAAAGTATTTGCAATGGGACCCAGAGGAGTGGGAATGGATTGATAAAGAGAACCAAGAAAAGTACACTATAAGTAATTATAGGAGGTGTATGATCAATTTTCATAGGATGGAGACCCTCTAGAGTGAGTGAAAATTTTAGGTGAGCGGCCCCAGTTTTGGGCGAGCAAACCTAGGCAAGTCGTCGTAAATTTAGGTGAGCAGTTGGCACCTTTACTCAATTATGCACTACTTGTTTACCCTTGGGGCATCGAATCCCTTTCATAAGAACACCTTTGAAAATTTTTTAGTATTGTATGAATTCAACAATATGCCTTGAGTAAAAGTTAGTCAAATTAGCAGGATTGTGTCTGAAAGAGCTTCAAATATGTCTTTACACCTTGAAATTTGGGTAACCCATGAAAAACCTACATGATTTTGAAAGGAGTTGGGTTTTATATTTTAGTGTATTTTTTGTCTTAACCCCCCTCATCCAAAAGAACCCCCTGCTTCGGTCTCACATTTTATAAAAAATATGTACAAATGTTAAAATATTTCATATTTTTTGAGTTTCCTTGCATATTTAAAACTTTTGTAGAAAATCCATGCATATTATATATGAACCTTGTACACCCATACCCTAGATTTTGGGCAAGCATAGTAACATAGTACATATTGAGTTGGCACCCCAGGTGTTTACCTTGATCATAGCTCATGTATGATGCAACTTGAAAACCCTCAGCCTACCAAAATTGTTTCCATTGTAGGGGGGGTTAGGGTTACATATAAGGCTATACAAATATTTAAAGCATATATATATATATATATATATATATATATAGAGAGAGAGAGAGAGAGAGAGAGAAAGAGGATAATGTGTGTGTATATGAGAGAGAGAGAGAGAGAGAGAGAGAGAGAGGTGTATGCATCAATAATGTATGCACAAAGGAGCATTCCACGTGCACAAAGTACCATTTTTAATCACTAACTTGCATGCAATATAAACATTCGTTTGATGAAGGAGGTGATACACCATGCACTAAAGGTTTTGTTAGATCAAAATAAACTACTTTAATTTAGGATAAATAGTTTTGTGGTCCTTGCCCTTGCTCAAAACAATTAGGTCCAAGCGTGCATCAACCCTAAGTTCTTCAAAATATGTGTGTCTACATGGTAATTATGAACTGCACCTACATAGAAACGTTTGAGTGGGGTCATAGACTACATGTGGGTCATGGGCTATTTGAAAGGTGTTCTTTCCCTAGAGGGCAAAGCCTTACCTCTTAGCTCTTCAGCACAAGATGATGGGTGAAACTATGTATTTCTGCATCATGGCCCATGACTCAAAGAAACACAAAATATATATGCTTCCATGCCAAGTATGACTTTCCACCTCGTGCTCTTTCTTGGATGTTTGGACATGTGCAACATGGTGTCTCTTTTATTGCCAAGTTTCATATTGCCCCTACTTTTTATCATAAAAAATTCATGTTCAGCCAACTTAAAAACCCTTTCTTGAATGATACATGCATCAAGGTTTATTGCAAGCTGAATTTTTTTCCAAGTTTCCTTTGGCACCTTGGATCTATAGTAGGTGTGGGGTTGCAAAAAAACCAATGTCTTCTTGGCCCAAGCTGCCATTTGCACCTACACATGTAGTCCTTTGTTCACTTCTTCCAAACCCATCTATCTCCAACTTGCAGCCTGCTACTATAAAAGAGTCAACCTCTTCTTGTGTAAGGAATATATAAGTCACACATTCAGGATGGTATTTGGTCACAGGATTGATGTTGGAGTCAACATTGCATGCATGCATGCATGTGGCATTGTAGAACCACACTATTTGAGATGTTAAGTGACCATATAGATGTCTCCAAAGAAAAGCAAACATTATACGTTAGATGATAAACATGTCAATCAAATGTGCTCCAGACAACTACTCTTTTTAAGTGATCAAACATTATCCATCTAGTCTTCATATAGCCCAAACCATCTCAATTCATGCAATTAACTATATCATTTCCTAAAACTAGGCCCCTTGTAGATATTTTTTTAAAAAAAATCTATTGTCCTTAGAACCCTCACTAGGGAAGATCAATTGCAATGGAAGAACTCGTACATGCATTTCTGTTTGTGCTACAAGGTACTACCTAATACTCCACTGGTAGGCAAACTAGTTCTCTTTCCTTTGCCAACAATGTCTTGCAAGCTTATTAAAATAGTAATAACAAAATCATTAATCCTTTACACCTTGAAAGCATCACTATATTCAACACCAAGGGATTTCCACTTACGTGCTAAAAACAAAACATCTATCCTCATCAAAACCCTGACCAAGAATCAACTACAATAGAAGAATTCATACATGCATTTCCATTTGAGTTCTAAGGTACTATCTACTACACCACTGCTAGGACAAATAGTTCTCTTTGCTTTGCTAAAAACGTGTTGCACGATGATTAAAATAGTAATAACAAAGTCATTAATACTTAGCACTTGCAAGCATCACTATATTCAACACCAATGGATTGCCACTTACCTACATCTTTTTGCTAGTGGCTCCAATTGTTGTAAGATGTTGCACAACTCAACATTGCAATAATAAGCCTCCTTAGATCATTTGGCATTCAATACCATTTCTTCTATGAGTCCCCATAATGTCAAATCCATTTGAACTTTTCTAGTTCTAGCACTGTGATTTATTGCACCGCATCCTATACCATCAATGTTACCTTCATCAAGTTCTTCCTTGATGTTCTAAGTTTCACTTTGTGTGCATCTCGGGGGGGTCATTTACAAATTGAATAGAAAAGGGGTGTATTTTATCCATTATAAATTTATAGATAAGTGGTTTTACAAATAGGCCTTGAACACACGTGATATATAGGGTTTATACATAGTGACCCCCCCGAGGTGTGCATGCCTACCCATATGTATCATCAACTGAGTCAACGTCACATCATGGGGCATCACATGTTGAGATGTAGTTTCACACACACTAAGACACATGGCTATTGACTTGCAAAATTGACACCTCAAGGACCCGCGATCCTTGCCAAAAGACACTATGCCAATGTCACATTTCCTACTTAGTAGACCTTTGAAGAATGTGGGGCACACTGTATTGTGACATTTGAATGCACTTGCACATGAACTCTTGAGAACCTTGCCGTAAATGAAATATTGCATAGGTTTTGCCCATATATGGCCATCATATTTGAGCTCCATCACCTGCATTAGCCATTCCCTCTTTGGGGGGTTATCTCAAAGATACAACCCCCATTGTACTCTCATGGGAACTCATCCACTCTCACAATGTGCTCGATCCTTCTCACCAAGGTGCCTAAACTTGTTGATGCACATCGACAACATATGTAAGCTACAACACTACACCCAAGAGATTGCATTTTTTCTTGCTTTAGAAATTCCTAAGGAGAGTTCATCCTCCTCTATTTCTAGTATCTCTACTCTAGATTGCATTGGAGGGTCTTCATCAACAATTGGAAAAGGCATCCTTCTGAGTGAACCAACCTTGTCTACACTTGATTTCCATGGTGGCCTTGAGACAAATACATTTCCAATTGATGTGGGCCTTTCACTCCTATGTAGTTCCAAAATATTTATCGGTGTCTGCTAAGAGGACCCCAATATTATGGGTTTTTGATCCACCGTGGAGTGCATTCTCTAATTTTGTGTGTGTGTGTGTGTGTGTGTGTAGGACACACACACACATGCGCATGTGCGTGCATGCACCCCCCCCGACACATAAAATCACATACATTCATGACTTTAATGATGATTTGGCACACTGTAATTTCAATAAGATCATGATCTCATCATCAACATATACGGTAATGAAGGCTATGTATGATCTCTCTTAATGCAACAATGATGTATTTAGTAACCTTGATGCCTCTAATGAAGCCATCAATGTTTCACTGAAAAGTTAATTTACAAAGAAATAAATATCCAACACCTATTTCATTAATTTTGGACTGGTGCACTGTCCAAATTCGTTTTGTGAGATAATTTTGGATAAAGCATTTAAAAAAAGAGGCTCTTATAAAACAAAACTTTGAGTCGAAAAGTAAGATTTTAAAAAATCAAATTAGAAAAAATGACGTGACATGTTATTAAAACTAGAGTACATTAAAAAAAGAGGACATCACATTGTTAAAAGAGACAAAAAGTAATATTTTAAAAAATCAAATTAGAAAAAATGGCATGACATGTTATTAAAACTAGAGTACATTTAAAAAAAAGCATGACACATTTGTACAAGAAGTAGATCATATAACTCAAAGCCATATGGTGTTAAAAAACACCTTCCATTAGCTCAGCCTAGAAGATCTCATCTTTGTGTCTCTTGTCTATAACAACTTTACATTAGAGAACTAAAAAGTCTTTGTGGAACTGTAGTTTCATTTCTTGTCTATTATAGTCACTTTAGAAAACACATAAGTCTCTATGGAATTAAATTTCCATCACTTGACTATTAAGTCATTAGAGAGAGCATATGTCCTCGAAAGTGCCTACTATGGCATTGGCTTCATGAAAACAAGCAGACTTTAAACTTGCAGGCCATGCATAACTAGGGCTAGCATCGCAAATCTCCTCACAGACTCTCCTCACAACCTATTTCGAATCTTCCGCTGACTTGTAAGCATTCAACAACTCTTCTTTTCTCTCTTGGCTTTCCTCATCTTCACCATTTTTTTCAATACAGCTTCTAGCCACCACCATATCCTGTACGAAAATTTAACTCGTTAGCATAAGAAGTACGCGATTAAAAGAAGCGAAAAAGAAAGCTAGGGATATTCACCTCTTCTGCTGAGTTCAAATCAAGCAGCCATGTGCATAACATATCCTCCTCAAATGATTTTCCCTTCATTGGTCCATACAAAAGGGATCTAAGACAGAATTTGAGTTCAGTAAATGAAGTCGGGTAGTAACTAGTCATTGTCTTAGAGGGAAAGTGGGAGAAGGAGAGTGAGGGAGCGATAGCCAGGGATGCACAGTGAGCTGCCCCTCCTTCAAGAGTGGTAGAAAGTGAGGGAAGACGTAAAGTGAAAGACGAATACAAGTTAATCAGAAGGACTAGGATGTAAGAAATAAGAGAGTGTTTGTGGAAGGACTAGGATGGAAGAATACAAGTGCACTAAGGTACGATGTGTTCGCTATGATAAGGATAAGGGTTGGAATAAAGTGAGAGAAGCATTGGAAATGCTCTACTTTAAGTGAGTGGAGACTATCCAACTGAATAAAATTTTACAGAGCATTGGGAATGCTGTACTTTAAGTGAGTGGAGCATTGGGAATTGATACTTTGGAGTGAAATATATTACAAATATTACATAATCACATATTCATATCAAAATTCTCATCACACAAGGTTATATTTCCAAATAATCACATCATCACACATTCATATCATAAAATTGTGTGCATGAAATAAATATATAAATATCATGACTAAATGCCACTTCAGTAATAAGTCACAAATTGGTGTATAATCAACAAAAACTACATCATGATTCATACATTGCAACAAATAAATGTCAACCATAATATTCATGGAATAAACAACATCATGAGAATATGCTCCTCATGCATATATACAAACACAACATCATACATGCATCACAACTCTTTTGATGCTTCTAGTGGAGACTGTGGCAACTATTATGATGCTTCCAATGGAGGCTGTGGTGCTCTAGATGTACACCCAGTCTCTACTTCTTCTGTAGTATGTAGTGCTTTCGGAGTAGACTCAGTATCCTCTTCCTTAAATGCAAGCGGAGGCTGTGGCAACTCTTCTGATGCTTCCAGTGGAGGCTGTGGTGTTGTAGGTGTACACTGAGTCTCTACTTCTTCTGTAGTGTGCAGTGCTTTCACAATAGACTCAGTCTCCTCTTCCTTAAATGCAAGCTCTAATATTGCTTCAGTTGCACGTTGTATTCTAATGGCAGCAATTAGGTCTCGAATGATTTCAACCCTAAACAATTGTATATCCTCCTCTGAATATTTGAGCTCCAAAGAGTCTTCCGATGAGACTTGTGGCTTAAGTGAGAAAATTTCTTTGAAAATCAACATGCAGTTATAGGCAACTCTCCACCCACAACTATGTCCATCTTCCTGCTCTACTACTAAATGCTTTTGGAAGTCTAGCAAGTCTTTGTATTGTCCTATTTCTCTGATAGTAGATACCAACTTCTCAATCGACTTGCTCATCATGACATATTAAAAAAACTTAGTGTGTCTATTACATAAGGTACATAATATAGAAGTAAAAACAGATTAATAGAATACTTACGTTTGCACTGAGCCATGAAAGCCTGCAATCGAGTTGACAATCCAAAAATAGTTGTCTTCAAGGTCCCAAACCACCAGACTCCAATGTTCCCTACACGAATAATTAAGAGCCATTATTATTTAACATAATGTTGCCAGTATAAGATGAAAATAAAGGTTGCCATGATACATCTCGTGATATGCCATAAATAGGACTCGCACGCCATGTAAATGTAAAGGCTGTAACCATTTACAAACATCAGCTATTGTCTTTCTGCTATCGCTAAGTATAGGAGAAAGGAGGAATCCAACATATACACATGGTTTTGTACGACTCTACAAAATCGTAAGATAACTATACTGCACCAACAAATAAATGAATATTAGCTTATTAGATTTAATAAAAATATTGAATTATCAAGTAGAGAAAAAGTTTGTATCAAACTTGAGAATGGCCATTATAACATTGTTATTGACCTCATTTGAAGCTCTAGAGAGGATTGAAATCTCCTCTCCCCCAAATTCAAGATACTGAGGTCTACGTTGAATCGTAACCCTAACATTAAAAGAGCTTCCTAATTCTTCCAATGAAGCCATGTTTGTAGAGTTGAGGTCTTCTATCCCCTTGACTCTTTGACGGCATTCATTTCGCACTCCTCTGAGCCATTATCTATTTGCCTTGTGGGAGGGTCCATAATGTTGCCCTTAATGATTGCGCGAATGGTACATGTTATAAATGCATAGAGATGCAAATCCATATATGTTGATAGTGTGGTGTCATTTTGTATCTCAAAAATTCGACCAAGTATCAAAAAGAAATTGTAGCCCACCCTCCATCCAGAATTATAGATGTGGCTATCCTCTTGATGTGATACCTGACATGTTATATACTCTATTTGTTGTGCAAGTCACATTGCCACATTATTGTGTCGATAGCACGTCGATAGCACCTACTAACTTTCGAGCCGATCTGCACATCAAAACATATAACAACAGTGAATATGTGCATTGCATATCAATCTACATGTCAAGAAGTGACAACAAGTGTAGTCTATACTTACTCTAACACAGTGCCATGGACAGATGTCATTGAGTTGGCAAAGAAGCACTTCTTAGCAAAGATGTCCATGACCACCAAACTCCAATGTGAGCTGCATTATCAATAAAGAATAATTATTGTGTTTGAGACAATTCTAGCAATGCAATAGAAAAAACAAGTAGGGTTTGATGCTTACTTCTCATAATATGCTGTAAAGATAACTCGTGCCTCATTCATAGGAGCGTGCTTCGACCACTTGCAAACGTCCTCTATGGTTTCTTCTTTGTTGCTAAGCACTTCCGAAATAAGAGGATCGAGCATATATGAAACGCTTTGTATATTTTGAGGAAAATTTGCCTTAACATTACTATATTTAAAAAAAAACTATTAGCTTCTTGGGTTTAATCAAAATAAGCAAAGTATAAAGCCAAGGAAAAGGCTGCATCAAACCTGAGGATGGTTGTAATGACTTTGACATTAACCTCTTTCTTAAGATTCAAGATAATTAAAATCTCTTCTTCGGTACACACCTCTTTACGCACATACACTTTGGAGTACTGTGACATGAAGTTGGGGGTAATAAACTTCACGCACCTCTTCACTTCCTGCTGCTTTCAAACTGACAGCCAAATATATTTATCATTGAGAATGGGACATTAGAAAAAAGCTTTTATGCCAAGATACCACACCATACTTTCCTCCCTCAGATGAGAATGAAGATGGTAACATCCCAAGTGATGTTGTAATCAAGCATAGGGAGAAGGAAAGGATCAGCAGAGGCCATAATCTCAGCGAGCCGGTCTGCGCCAAAGAGAAGAGCGATACGTTGTTGAAAGAAGATCTTGTGGCTCAACATGACATGAACTGATATATATCGAGGAGTTTGAAGGGGCTGATTAGGTCGGATGGGTAGATTCCGAGGAAACATTGCACCTCCTTCATAGACACCTTTATACTTAGCTCAAAACACTCTACAAACTGTCATTAGACACAGAGGCCTATAACTTTCAGTAGAGACATGATATCAAAGATTCAAGCACACAAAGAGATGCGCCTTGAGGTGGGCTTTGCGCTGATATAAGTTTCATAAGAAACAGAGAAGTGGCCAAAAAGTTATGGACAATTTACTAGACGGGGGTAAAAACTGTCATGAAAACAGACTGTCAAACACAGAGACTCATAACTTTTTGCAACAATATTTGATTCAAGATCTGATCACATAGAAACATGCGCCTGGAAGAGAGCTTCGCGCTGATATAAATTTCATTACAATCGGACTACCGAGCAGAAAGTTATGAGCAAAACACTAACAGGGGGTCAAACTGTCATGAAAACTGCCCTCCATCCAGGCTAATTTCGCCTGAGCAGGATGCTCCCTCAAGACTCCACCTTCACCAACGATCCACCCCTCATAGATTTTGCCTAGAAGAGGGGAAGAAGTTTGCATGGTGGCTCGGGACCATGTATGCACAGTGAGCGGCCGAATAGAAAGAACTTTCAAGGCTTTAAAAGAGAAAAGGGACGAGACACTCAAGAGAGAGAGAACCTGAAGTGACCTTCATTACAAATAGAGTGAGAATCCACTTCAACACTACAAACACAAGGGAGAAGAAGTGGTTTCATACATACAAAAGGGAGCGGAAGCTCCAAGACTACTCATAGAAAGAGAATAAACTAGAGAGAGAAGGACTCAAGAGTCTACATAAGAGAATATCTACAAGAGGGAGAGAAGGCTCATGGAAGAGGCTTGGGGAGACTAGAACTACAGCAACATAACGCCTAATGGTGGAAGAGATTGATGAACAAGGGAGAGGAGGGCTCCTTTTATAGAGATTTTGTTACCCTCCTTCACCCATTTACAATTGCTGCCTGTAGATTCCTTTCCCCATCAATCACCTAAGCACGTATGTCACCATCCATGTCCTTTTTGGCTACTCTTGCCATGTGTCCCATCAAAAGATGCTCAAGACTCTTAAAATATTGAGAAAGTCAAGAGTCTCCTCACATGGAGCCCATACGGACCCTCTCTTTTCCACATGTCCACATCCTCCTTATTCCACATAGGAGTTCTAGAAGGATTCCTCTTGACTTCACACTCCTCCACATGCCTTCCACACGCTTGGCATGTGATCTCTCTTATATTATTGGAACACATGGACATGAGCCCACCTCTTTATATGACTCACTCTTCCTATTTTCTAAAAAACTCATAATATCCCATACACAAATAACTCTCACCCCATACCAAGGTATTTATAATTCATACCTATGGTATTTACAATGAGCCATTCCACTCATCCTCTCAATCCCATACAATATCATAGAAAATAGAAATAAGTGAGAGCTGCTAGGCTATCACTTGATACTCAAACTCTTATCAAACATAGAGAAGAACAATATCAATGCCCAGTTAAAAATATCAATTTTTGGCGTCACAGTACACACCTTTTCATGTGTGACTCTTCACTCTCTAAAGTTGTACTATAGTTATTCAATACTTTAAAACATCAAAAATGCTACAGTAGCATTTCTATAGCATCAAACTCACAACCTTGTCAAAACTGTCCAAAACAGAGACCAAAACTTGGAGAGTGCAATTCTCATAGCTCATAACTCTATTCAAGGGGATTTTTATGCAAAAAGAAGGGCCTTATACCAGAGAAGAGCTACCAGCAAGGAGGGGCGAAATGTTGTGCTAGGTCACCATAGCCAGGCTTTATGCTGTAACCACATGATTAGATAAGTGAGGGCTCCTGCTTGAGATATGGTAAAACTTTCCTGCAACCACATTAAATAGTTTGTCACAAATTCAAAAAAATGAGGTTGTTGTCGAATTAACAACATAGTGGTGAATGAACTTCCAATCTGATGCAATAGAGTCATATTTTCATGACTCATCTTATTGAGAGAGTAGTCTACATCGTATTCTTCTTCACTTGCTATGTCTTCTACATCCTCCTTTTGCTATAAAAATATAAAAAAGTTATGAGATGTACACATCCCAAATAAAGGCTTAAACAAGCATAGAAATATAAAGATAATATTTCATACATGCTGCAATGTAGTCATATTTTTAGGTTGTTCCCTAACATTAATAATGTTTTTTCATTAGACTGCATAGAAGTATACAGATAAGGTTTCATACATGCTTTCATTAGAGTGAGTCTCTCCTCCTCTTGGAGCAAAAATTTAAAAAGTAAGGTTTCATACATGCTTTCATTAGAGTGAGTCTCTCCTCCTCTTGGAGGAAAAATTTAAAAAGTTATGAGATCTACACATCCCAAATAAAAATAAAGGTTTAAATGATCATAGAAGTATAAAGATAGCATGCTTTCATTAGACTCAGTCTCTTCTCCTCTTGGAGGAAAATATAAAAAAGTTATGAGATTTACACATCCCAATTAAAGGCTTGAACAAGCATACAAGTATAAAGATAAGGTTTTATACATGCTGCAATGTAGTCATATTTTCAGGTTGTTTCCCAATGGTAGCAATTAGACGCTGAATACTCTCAGCTCGAAACACTAGTAGATCAGCTTTTGTATATGATTCCATTTTGACTGGTAACTCCAAATCAAAAATCTCTCTAAGAAACAACATGCAGTTGTAGGCAACTCTCCACCCACAGTTGTGCCCATCTTTTTGCTCCACTGGTAGACGTCGGTCTTATTGCTCCGTGGTTGTTCTGACAGCAGATACTAGCTGATATGCAGCACTGTCCATCATGACATATTAAATATATTAATATGTCATGATCATAAGATACAAAATAAGAAAGTAACAAAAATATTAAGAGAATAATTACCTTGGGGAGTTGGCATGATAGCCTTCCATTAAATTCACAAACGAAAAACGATTGACTTCAAGGTCCCAAGTGATCAGACTCCAATGTGAGCGACACGACCAGAATAAAAATGATTATTGTTTTACACAAACTTGCCAAAGAAATAGTAAAAATAAGGTTGGAGTTGATACTTACTCCTCATGATAAGGCATAAAGATTACTCGCACCCCATCTAAATTCAAAGGGCTTAACCAGGTACAAACATCTTCTATAGTCTTTTGAGGAGAGCTAAGAATAGAAGAAAGGAGAGCATCGAGCATGTAGACATGATTCTGCACTGCACTAAGAAGCTGAGAAATAACTACACTACACCAAGAAATAAACAAACGTTAGCTCATAGAATTGATTTGCATTCTACACTAGGAAACTGAGATATATAACTACACTGTAAACAAATAAACAAATGTTAGCTCATTGAAGTAGCAACAAATAAACAAACGTTACCTAAGAATGGCCAGGATAACATTGTCATTAACCTCTTTTAAAGGATTGGAGAGGATTGAAACCTCCTCTCTACCAAAGCTCAAATACTGAGGTTCTCGTTTCAAAATGATCCTAACTTCAAATGAGCTTTCCATTTTATCTAATGCAGCTAAATTTGCAGAATGGGTCTCTGTCATAGCTTGTATTCTATGTTTGCGGTCATTCTACTTCCATGGTGTCTTTAAAGCTCTTGTGCTCATGGGATTCTTCAATCAAATTTAGAGGTGGTTGCATTGTTGAAGTAGAAGGGAGTGCCTCCATATTGACTTCATCCATTTCTTCTCCCTCTATTGCCTGTAAACAAATATGAGAGATTAGATTCATTATCTTTAAATTTAAATCTTATTTTAAAAATTGTATTTAGTTGAGAAATAGAGAGTTCATACCACTAAGTATTATCGTAGTGGCCTTTTTACATAACCCTGCGAGCCATAATTATCAAAGAAGGCATCATCTTCTTTCTCTTCATCCACCAACCTCTCTCTGAACGGGTCATGTAAGTCCATCTTTTCATCATCATCAACTGGGACATTATGATCTTCAAGGTCATCATCCATGTCATCAGTCTCCTTGTGCTCTACCTCTTTTTCATAGCTTGTGGTTAGATCTGCTTGAAGCTAAAAATAAGCCATGAAATGCTTGTTTTCAATAATATTTGTGGAGTTGCCTTTTCTGAGGAGATCCTTAAATAAATATCCCATCCTGCACAAGGTGACCTCCCAACCTACTGGTAGCAAATTCTCCATCATGGTAAGCAAGAGACTCCCACTTTTTGCAGGACTTCCATAGTTGTTTTTTGGATAATGTATGGACCTGGGAATATCTTGCTCTTCTAGCATCAATCTCAAATTATTTGAATTCCCTCTTATGTTCTTTTATAAGGAGTGATCAAGGTTGGGACTCCGCATACACAAGAAGAATGATTCAAGAGATTGAATCGCTATGCCACATTCTCTCTTGCCTCTCTTTGCTGCATAAACACCACTATAGATCTTCAAATCTGATGAATATGCTCGCTCTAGAGACTCTCTCTTTCCTCTGAACTTTCTCTCTCTCTCTCTCTCTCCTTCGATGGCTATAGATTTTGTTCCAGGGATGGATGTAATTTTATGTAGCAAAAGAGAAGTAGTTGCATTTGTTACAATTTATGATAGTGATCCCAATTCAGTTTGCCACTTTTGAAGACTTGGTGAAGATAAGGTGGCAGTTACTGTATCAAAGATTCTTAGTGCACATGTTGAGCTAAAGTATAAATGTGGAGATATGGAAACACTTGGAGATGTTATGCCCTACAATACATCCAAAAAATCATTTATAGCATGGGACAAAGATGAGACTTATGCAACAGACATTATCAAGAATACAAAGTGCACCACCTTGGATTTTACTATAGGGGACATTTTACAAATGAGATCATTTGCAAATAAGACTTAGCAAAAGGTGAAGTATTGGGATTTGAACAAGTGGAGCAATGGTCATTTGCACAGATGAGGATTCTAAAAGTCACTGATGATGGTATGGTTGATAACATAACATCCTTATGTGATCCCTACTATGAGGTAGGCAAGAATATGAGATGGAGCATGCAATTTTTAAACATGAGAAAGAGGCACATGGTTTTCAATGATAAAGACAAGGTATACTACAATATCAAAGGACCTAAAAAGTGTGCCCATGTGCCAAGCTCTATCACTTCAAATGTGGATGATTTCAATGTACTCAATTATAGAAGTGACATCTTATCTAGAGTGGATGAGTTCATTGGTTCCGAGAAACAAACTCGGGGGGGTCACTCATCATATGTAACCCTATCACGTGAGTTCAACAGAAGGATATTTTTTATTCCTAAAATTTACAGAAATAAATATACATAAGGGACTATTTAAAATAGTTTTGGAAAAAATTTACAGATTTGTATAGAAAAGGGATACATTTTATTAATGAAAAAATTTACAGATAAGGGATTTTAAATATAGGCCTTGAACGCACGTGATATAGAGGGTTTATACATAGTGACCCCCCCCGAGGAAACAAAATGATTTTAGAAGCGAAGCCTTATTTGGGGTGGATGAATTCTTGCACAGTGAGAAGGGCAAAGGTTTCAATAGCGATGTCTTGTCAAGTGTGGATGAGTTCATGCATATTAACAAACCTGGTGTCAATCAAGCTTGTGGATTTGTGAAAGCCATGCAAGATGTCCCAATGAGCGATGTTCTCTCAGGAGTGGAAGAGTTTCAAGGTTCTCAATACTCTCGTAGAATATTGAATTCATTGAATGGTCCTAAGAGTATGTTAAAAATGAGGATAAGATCAACAGAGGATTATTCAATATTTAACTTTGATTGTGATATGGCCAAGGATGCAACGACCAATCATGGATGCTTGGTTACAAACAAATGTGAGGAGAAGTGCATAAATACAGATAACAACGTGCACGAGGAATGAAAACGGTCATACATATGCATGAAGAGAAAGCGAATCCAGGCAAATCCACAAAAGCAACCAAAGAGGAAGAGAGTAATGAAGGAGGAGAACATGTTAAATGCATTGGGATATCTATGTTGCAAGCGAAGATGTATGCGCTTCATTGATCTTACAGCATCAGGGAATGTAGAGGACGCATGTGGCAAAGAAGAGGAAGCAAAAGAAATGAATACCTTCTCACAAGTCTCTCCTGCTTTCTTCAGAATGGTAATAAAAGGCTAAGTTCAAGACAAAAGGTAAAACCTCTCGTAAATGGAAAAAAGATTTGCAATAAGGCATATCACAATATTACTAGATTATCCCATGGTACATATTGGGATTTAGTCACCAAGGCAAAGGGTGGCAACAAATTTAGCATTCACGGTAATAGAGGAAAGTCCAAATCAAGAATCTCAACTGTCAGGGCAGCAGCAATTTTGCAAGACTTCATACATGAAAATGCTTTACCTCAACCCCATATATCTAGCAAACCCCCTAACGGTGACACAATCACTGAAATGCACCTTCCAATGGGCTTGACAAAGCTCGAAGTATTTGACTCTATTGTAGAAAAGCAAAGGCAAAGAGGGGATGCCGTAGCTTCTTCTCATACTTTGTATACTCTTTGGAAGAAGAACTTTGGATATGTTAAAATCCCAAGGAGGCAAAAAATGTCAAAGTGCAATGTCTGTGATGATTTAAAGCGAGCGATTGAGAGTGCAACATGTCCAAATCAAAGGGAATTATACAAAAAAAACCGAAAATGTCATCATGACCTTATTCGACATTCCAAACAAAAATATGCATTTTGGAAGGAGCAAGCTATTTCGCATCCCGATGACTACATGTGCCTTATTGTAGATGGCATGGATCAGAATACAACAATATTGGCTCGTTTTGTTGCCACTCCACCTAAAGTACAAGGAAAGCACTTTCTAAAGACACATCTATGTGGAGTGTTAGTGCATGGAATTAAGTTCTTTGCAGATATATGGATTGATTCCTTGCATCTACATGATAGCAATCAAGTTGTAACATCTATTATGAAGGCGATTCGCAATGTACATGCAGAAAAAGTCGCCTACCACCGACTTTGAGAATACAAGCTGATAATTGCTGGCGAGAAAATAAGAATGTACTGATGTTTGCATTCTGCTCCATGCTAGTTGCTCATCGAATCTTCAATGAGGTCGAATGTGGATTTTTGTATGTTGGGCATACACATGAGGATATCGATCAGGTTTTTAGCACAGTCTCAAGAGAGCTTAAATGCAAGGATGTGGAGACAATAGATGACTTGGTAAGAAGATGTGGCAGGCAAGTTGGTGGTCGTAAGGAAAGTACAGTATGTGAGAGGCTCGAAAGAATGTATGATTGAAAGAGCTTCATTCTACCTTTCATACAAACGGGTGGTGATGCATTGACAGGTCATATCAATCCACACTACTTTCGTGTTTTTTCTTAAGATGAAAAACCCATAATGCAATGGCAATATATTCTCATGATACAAAATGGGAATCTGAAGAACCTTACAATCTCTTAACTTCAATTCCCAGCAAGGAAAGGTATCCAACATGGGGTCCTATACAAGAATTCAATGAGAGGTCTAACTGTGAAATAGAAGGATTAAAAGCATTTATTACATACAAAGAGGAAATGCTCCGGAGATATCCTGATTCGAAGCCTACTTGGAGAGAACACACTACCACTGTAATTAACATGACACGAAATTTAATAAAGGACCTTGAGAGAATGCGAGGCTCAAAGGATGTCAAGGAAGAATGCAATATGTTTTGGCCAAATGTTCATAACAATTTGCGCCCAGCTCCAATCTTTGAAAATGAATTTGTATCATTACTCCCACGTCCATATTGTGGACCGAAGAAGAGAGAGTTTATGCCACAAGTAGATATAGAGGTCGATTGTTTTGTTGTGGTTCGACCATCGGATGATGAATATGAGAATGTGAAGTTTTGGGTTGCAAAAGTAGTTGATGTGCAAAGAGATGACCAAGGGAGAGCTACAACATTTACAGCGGTATGGTATGAGCCAAAGGGCAGGAAGGAGAATATGGATAACAACACATTGTATACTAATTGTATAATGAAGGAGTGGGTCCCAAATGATGAAGCGGTCTCTCAAGTTTCGACGGAGACAATCATAGTGTCTTGGCATTCAAGGGCAAAGAAATCAAAGAAGTGCATCGGATATGAGGTAGAAGGAAAAATAAAAATACCACAGCAAAGTATTTTGCATATACACAAATTTTTAAGGATGCTCGCCATGGAGGAAGTAGAAGGAGACAGCGCAAATGAAGAATGTCCATGATTAAAGCTTTGTATTGAAGTCCATTGAAGGATTTTATTTGGGTACTAGGCAAGAAGCCAATTCAAGACAATTATAATCAGAGTCATCACCTCCTATGTCAAATAAGAGTCAAAATATGCACTGGATTTCACCCAAGGGTCAAGGCTTGGCAAGACAATAGGGAGTTAATGCAAATGGCACCTGGCAAGGGACTGTCACATTGAGCAATAAGACAATGGGGAGTCAATGCACCCAAGGGGCAAGGCTTGGCAAGACAAGTGGGAGTTAATGTAGATGGCACCTGGCAAGGGACTGTCGTGACATTGAGCAATAAGACAATGGGGAGTCAAATTATGCAGATGGCACAAATTGAGGCTCTTTAAGAGCAACAATTTAAATTATAAACATATGTTCAATCTATATCATTTTGGATACAAAGACTGCAGCTGAGAGCAACGTCTCTCAATGTAAACATATAATGATAGCTATAATTGCTATTATAATTCTTTGGTTCAATACAAAACTTGGGTCTTATGGCATCATGTCTTTTTTCTATTTATATTAAAAGTTTTAAAAAATTTGTGCATATTGCGAGTGACAATGTTATTTACATGAAATATTTAAGTCTCCTTTCATGGATTTATAAATTTATCACGTCAAGGAAAAATATTAAAAATAATTAAATTAACAAATAACTTAGGTATAGCTAGAATTTCTAAAATAGGATTATTTCAAATTCTTGCATGTTGGTGCAAAAGTATAGATTGATTTTTATGTGAATATGATAGTGCCACAAAGTGAACTTTTGATTTGGGAAGAATATTTTGAGAAAGTAAAATTTTGATTTAGGAAGGATATTTTCACAAAGTAAACTTTTCATTTGGGAAGGATTTTTGGGCTTCGTCCAAAAACAACAGAAAAAGTCCAAAATTAATGAAATAGGTGTTGTCTAGTGAAAGCTCTAATTTCTTTGACAAAAATAAGTAAATTTTATAAATGCATAATTTGGCATTTTTGATGGAAATGAGGTTAGAAGGCCTAAAAGCCCTAGAAATGATTGTCAACACGAGTAATTTTAAATTTCATATTTTTTCATATTCTAATATGGAAAAAAGTGCACCTGTAGGGGCCAATCATTGGCTTTCACCTGATGAAAGCTAGCAATTGGCTCATGGCTAATCAAAATTATTAAAGTTTCATGAGCTAATCCATGGCTTTTTCCAGGTGAGCCATGGACTGGCTCATGACAAATAGAATTTCCCTAAACTTAGAGAAAAATCCCCCTAAACTTAGAGAAAAATCCATGTAGAAGTAAAAAATTATTAAGTCATGAGCCAATCTGTGGCTTTCGCCTAGTAAATGCCATGGAGTGGCTCATGATTTAAATAAATTTCATTGTCCTTTGACTTTAAGTGAATCAAATTATTTTTGTCATGAACCAATCGATGGATTTTTCTCGGCCAAATCCATTGATTGGCTCGTGACAAAAAACATATGGTGTCCTTTTTGCTATTCAATTGAGGCAAATGATGGCCAATTTCTATTTTAATGAGCTAATCTATGGCTTAATTTGCCTGTCGAAAGCCATAGATTGGGTCATAAATTAAAAATTTGATGCACTTTGACCCATATATTTTGAAGCAAACAAAGGATTTTTTTTTTGGTCGTGCAAGACAATCTATGGCTTTTGCCTGGCGAGAGCCACAGATAGGCTCATATAAAAAAAAATGTGGTGCACTTTGAGCCAAAGATTTTGAATCCAATGAAGGCAAAACAATTTCGTTGTGAGCAACTCTATGGCTTTCGGATAGCAAAAGCCATAGATTGACTCATGAAAAAATGATTTTGCTCTAATTGTTTGTGTGTGTGTGTGTGTGTGTGTGTGTGTGTGCACATGCATGTGACACACACACGCACGTGCACACACACATGCACACACACATGTATATATTGTCTATTCTAGTTTTTCTTAGATGTAAATCTTTTGATTTCTTTGATTTATCCCAATTTATTTTTTATGTTTCATGCATATTTGAAAAGGCTTCCATCATGATTTCAGTTTTGAGTTTCCATGTTGCAGATGGCATTAAGGAGTGCTCAGGGTTCTTGGTACCCTTTGTAGCTGCAATGAAGATCCAAGGACACCATACTGCAGGACACCATAACCAAACCTCCAAAGGTCACTTCACATGAAGTGCCTGCTCCCTAGATTTCTTGATTGAACCCATTACATTAGGAAGATGTCCTGGATCCCTCTATGGTCTCCAACATTGACATGTAGGCATCTCTTTATAGTAGGGAAAGGATCCAATGGGAAAAGAGAGTAGTAGTGCCACACATGATGTGCAAGAGAAAGAGTATGCAGAAATTTTCCTTCCTAGAGAGCTAGGTACCTGTTATGGAAAGGAGATCAACAAGATGGATTTGTTGCAGTAGGTGATGGATATCTTGATATTGAGAGCAATTTCACAACTACCATTTATACCATTTATACTTGGAGGTTTCATTTAAAAAAATTTAGTGTACCACATGCATTCAAAAGGAGGGGTATTTTAATCCAAGTTTTAGAAAAAATTTAACGGATTTACAAAAAAATGAGGGGTTTTTTAATTCAAGTTTTGGAAATTTTTACTTAGTTCATAAGTAAAGGGGGTGTTTTTATTGTGGGATAGATTTTAGTTGAGGGGTTTTTAAATTACCCTTTGAACGCATGTGATACATAGGGTTTGCACCCCCCGAGGCAGGTCATAGAGTCCATTAGGATAGTGGGCAATAAACTAGTAGCTATGGAGGATATATTTGATTGATAGGGGTACATAGATAGCAAGGGTGGCTTTATTGTGTTGCCATCTCGGTGAGCCAAAGCCCATATGAACCGATGAGGAACCACAATGCATTGGGTCCTTGTGGGAAATGGTGAACCAAAAATTTGAGGATGAGCTTGATCTAAAACCAGAGTGGGTCCACTTGAAGGGTTAAAAGTTCTTGGTTTGGGATGGGAACCATAGGCTAAAGGCAGCTAGGGCATATCAACACAGTCACCTTCTTTTGCTTTCAATCTATGCAATGTTTCTTTGCTCCATGTGTTTTCCTTTCCCCTAATGGAAACTTACATTGTACTAGCTTATATTATATGCAAAATCCACACATTGACACATTTGAGTGTGTTGTAAGTTGTTCTAGTTTGAACACCCATAGGAGGGAGAGGTGTTGCTCGCACTTGTCAAGATAAATAGGTATCATTCCACTTATTTGTGAGTGTTGTGCTTTGGACTGTTGTGTCTACTTCAATCATTCATCTCACCCATTTCATATCCATGCGCGGTCTTGCCCGTTTGCATGTCCCACACACAATACCTCATGGCATCTTCATATTGCAAAAATTTGGCATGTCAATAAAGACACGCTCATGCACTATTTTGCCAAAGAGGACAAAATACTAGTGGAGGCCATGCTTGCGAAGGAGAGGAGTGGGTCCACTTAGGCTTGGTACAACTTGCCAATTGTTGTTCTTGCATAATGCATTTTTAGGGTAAGTGCTTTAGAGATATTTGTTCCTTGCATTGCAATGTTTTGTAAAAGCCACATGTTATATTAAGAACTTGCAGGTGGTTCTTGTGTAGGAGGAGTACCAACATAAGTACAAAGAGTAGATGGACAAAGTAGGACACCTCATCCCTAGCATTGAGGAGTGCCAAAAAGAGGGATTGAGACGATTCAATTTTCGTAGTTTATTTGAACTCTTGTAGTCATGGATTTTGAGGATGATAAACCCCAACATATTCATGGTTTTTTACCTTGTGGGTGCTTATGGATTGCATTATCTGTGTTGCTTTACAAGATAGATTTGCATTTTATTGCCATACCATTCAAGCTTATTGTTTATGACTCGTCTTTAAGATTGTTGATTACGGCTTTGGAACAATGTTTGAGGGATTTTATTAGGATGTTATTATTGTAGCATTCCTTCTTACTTATAGCAAGAGCTACTTAGGATAGTGGGACAAAGGACATGATTTTTCAAGGGAGGTTATGATAGATTATTTTATTGCTAATTGGAGCTTATGATAGATCATTTTGTTGTTGTGGAACAATGTCTGTGGGCTGTAAATTTTTTATTGTAGCATTCCTTCTTACTTGAAATAGAAGATGCTTAAGAAGTGGGATGAAGAACATATGCTTGATTTAGTAGGCTAAAGTAGATATGCTTTGCTCAAGGGATATTGAGAGATTATTTTAATTGTTTTGGAATTTGTTTGGGGTCAATAAATTATGTTTCTTTTATTAATGTATCATTCTAATTTATATACACGAAAGGTCTCGACATGGATTTTTCTCCAAATCTAATAATGCTTTGCTTTTCTAGAGCCCTCCTTCTTCCACTCGTCAAGAAATCATCTTGGATCTAATGAGCAATGCATCCTCATTGATAGCAATGATCATCCAATTCTCACTAATTCACAGATAGAGCACACATTCTTGCACAAGTCATGACATGGAGAACACTAGTTAGTGCCTTGTAACATACCAAGCGTGTCATCACTCACAAAACTTGGCCTAAACTATGGCCGGTCACCTAACTACACTCACCTAAAATGGTGACTGCTCACCTAGGTCCACTCGCCAAAACATATTTTCCCTCCAGAGCTCCCCATGGGGAGAATTTTGAAATTTTTGATGATTTGTTGAATGTTTTTTGAAAGAGGCTCTTGAAATTGCACATGAACAGAAAATTCACTCTATTCTTTTGTCTTTCTATTCATGGTGGGATTGTAATGAACTTGTTGAGGTCTAGGTTTGGGGCAGACTCTACATGTCCTCATTGCCACTTTGTAGTGGAATCAATTCAACATTGCTTATGGGACTATAGATAGGCAAGGATTATTTGAGGTTGCTAGGATTTTCAACACCTTTTCCCTCCATCCTGACCTGTGGTTCAGTTGCTTAGCTTTCCCTTTCAGGTCCTCACTTATTTTATGAGAGGCATGACTCTTGTTCTGCTTTCTCGATTTGGCGATACTTAGCTCAGTATGCCTCTGGATGTTGTATCAGTCCTATCTTTCAAAGTGATACATGCTTCGATGGAGTCATCTTGGGAGATTCTAGGTAGCATTTTAGCATGGCATGTCTGTGTTTGATATCAATGCTCCACTCTCATGTAACTACGTGGGAACCAGCTAACTCTACTTGTAAGCCCCCCATATGAGGAGAAGGCATTTGAGTAGCTCGGTTATCCAGTAGGTCCGGTTTGGACACCAAATGGGGGCCATGTGTGGCCTGATGGCTGGACGGCTTCAGATAGAGTTGGCACACTGCCAACTAGGCTACATGCAAGTGTGGGAAGGCATCCCTTGACTGACCGCATTGAGGGTAGACGGAGCATTTTTCGGGGCAGCCCACTCTCGGGTTGTGGGGCCCGTTTGGAGCCTCAAATGATCCCGGATGGCTCTGGGCCGAACGGAGACCATAGGATAGTCGCTCTGTTTTGCGCACCGATTCTATCGTATGGTCGGTGGCCTATTTCGGGACCGACCCCCAGTCGACCGTTTTGGGTAGATTGGGTCGGTCACCCAATTGAGCCTAACCGACTACGACTGGTGGCTATATAAGAGCAAGCCCGTGAAGCCCATTTTATCACTGGCTACAGCAACCCTGATTCCTTAGCATCCAGCCTCCGTCTTCTACTGTTTCCAGCATGCCATCGAAGCTTCTTTCACAGGAGCGCACAGTTGGGAGGCAGCGCCATCTATTGTATCAGTTCTACAGCAATCAAATTTTTTATTCTCCATACTATCTTGTTTTCTCTCTTGCATATGAGATCCTATTATCTGTTGAGCATAGACGTTGTATTATTTTCTTACAGTCTGGAGAGCCAGATGCATAGAGGCCTTAGACCATGCCCAAGTCCACCCTTCTCATACTTTGTCCAGTATTTGGAAAGATAGTGTACATACTTGGATGGCCACTTCGATGAGCGTGCAGGGATCTTCTCGAGTAGCCTCTACTAGGATGGTTGTTTTCCTTAGGGCTATTTTCCTCTACTAAGAGAGGCTTCCCTTTCTTCTCAGAGCCCTCTACAGGGTTGCAGTGGGATTTTAGCCTTAGCCTTGGAATTTTTTCTACCTCTTTTTGAGGAGTTTTTGGCCATCTTGAGGCCTTGTTTCATGCACTGCATGTTGTATTTCTACTCATAGCTTGCTCTCGCGGGTTTTGTTCATACTTAATAGAAGTCTTTTCCTTGAAAATAAAAAACTCCTTGTGTATAATAGCAAGGCTTTAAAATGCCCCTTTTTCTATACAAACATACGACCTTTTAAATACCCAAAGTAGCCTCCAGTTAGTGAATTTTGGCTATTCAAAAACCCCTTTCATTGAACCCATGTGATATATCTGCATATGATGATTGGCTAGTATAAGCTATTTTAGGGGTTTTAAAAAAAAGCATGTAGTATAAAAGGCCATCGAATTAAAAGCATTGAGAAGAATTTATTACACTTTTCTATTGGGATTTCCATTAGATGTTCTCAATTAAAATTTAGCTTGTTTATATTCTAGCAGCTGCATCCTTAGACTTTAAAAAATCAAAGCTTGGAAGAACGAAGGAAAGGTGATGTGGCAATAAGAAGATGACTTGCAAATCACATTCAAGGCGGATTTCAAATCTTGGTTCCAATGCCCATGGACCTTGATGTACTGTAAATGACCTTGGTCTCACTGGCCTGCAAATGCTACTCGCCATTTTCCTTTGGAGGAAAATGCTCCCTCAGACATTTACCTAATAGCATCAAAGAAAATTGACCACTTGGTGGATAACAAAAAGGTAACCGCATCACCATCAAAGAAAAGAAGCAACTGGTATTGTTATGAAAGGTTGGTGGGAAAATTGAGGTCGAAGAATCGTGCCTTCCCTTCCAAAAGGTGGGAGAGAGGGAGGGGAGAGAGAAAGAGAGAGAGAGAGAGGGGGGGGAAGGGGGGGGGGGGGGGGGCGGGGGGGGGGCTAAACTTAGATTGTGAAACAATTGTAATTTACAACAAAAGGTTCCTCTTTTATAAGCACAGCTTGAGTTGGCCGTTTGGAAAATAAGGAGACTCCAAAACATCTAAGGCATCCTTCAACTAATGATTTATGTTTTTTGCGGCGCCTATTTTACTCAACGAATTCATAACTAAAATTTGAAAAGATGGGTTGTGAGATCCTTCTTTTCTAGAGTGACTGAATCATGCATCGAGGGTCCACAATATGCTGATAGCTTATGTCTGTGCGAGGTGAATGAAAGAAGCGACTGACGCAAAGATCCGATCTACCCTTTTGTCCCCTTCATGTCGTTTTGACCCGACTGTTTGGTCCGTTTGGAGCATGCACTCAAATGGGGCATCTAATGGAGTGAAATTCTCCACCAAGTGATGGGGATGGAGAGGGTCTTTTCGTGGAAGTCTTTGCCCTTGTGGCGATAAGCTATCGTTTTGCTGGAAGTCATTGCGCATATGGCAAGCAATCAGTTGATTTTTTAAGAGAGAAGTCCACTTTTGCTGACCCATAGATGCTCGTGAGTTGGCAAATACTGCTCAATGATGGGAGTTATTGTGTCATAGTGAAAGAATTTTTCTTTCTAGCTCATCGTAACATAAAAGTGACAATAATGGTAAGAAGAATCTTCATCGAGAAGCCCTTCCTTACGTGCCTTCTGCATGAGTTGAACCTTTATACAAAAAATACCTGCATTCTCTACGATGCATCGGCGTGACGTCAAGATCCGTCTCAGTTTTTGCACAACCACCTTTTGGTAATTATTCCGAGCCATCTTCGGCTCTCGCTTCTTATGGTTATCTTCGAGGAATGATTCTTTGTTCTTCCCAGTCTAGGTAGACGTGCTTGTAGCTATATATAGATATCGGATCGTTTAGTATTTCTTCAGCGGAGCTCAATCGATTTCGCGTCTCCCAGGGCCCGTATGCGAAGTCCAAGCTCAGTGTACGTATGAGCTTGCCAGAAAACTTCTCACGAAGTTTCCTGGCATTCTGTCCACCTCCTCCACGCCTAGCAGATGCTCGCATGGATTTTATAGAACTAGATTATCGTGGAGAACCGCGGGTGAAAGGAGGTGGGCAGATGCCAAGCAGACTCTGTCAGTTGTTTTTCGGCGAGCTCCTACATGCGGTAGATTTCAAAACCAGAAAAGCGCAATGATCAGGTGCGCATTCAGAATCAATTGTTGGCAACTGATTGGTTGTGATGATGTAACGCACGGTTGCGCTGAATCAATGCCCTCGGATGCAACCTCTGTAGCCCATAGGCTTGTAGCCCTTAATGCTCTCTGTAGTTAGTTTTTAACTTTATTCCAGTGCTATATGCCGGGAGTAACTAGAATGGAGAGTTGGAATCGCTTTTGTGATTTTCCCTGTGTAAATTATTAGATACATCTTATAGACGTGTCTAGGATGTGGTGTCAGCTTTTCCTTACATTGATTTGCTTATCTTTCTTTGGCAATTCTGTATCCTCTGAGAGTATTGTTTTGCTTCGCCCTCGCTTCCTTTTTCTTTTGCATCCTTTGCTAAAAACTTGTCAATCTCTTCGCCTGAAATGGAGGAGACCCAGGTGAGTCCCTCACAATGCGAGCCTCTCTTCAGACCAGGCGAACTAGCATCGAGCACTTACCAACGCAGGGAGGGAATACCTTCTGTATTAGATCAGACTCTGCCTCCTAACATCGGGAAGGAGGGACGCTCGATATACGTTGCATGGCTCCTCCAAGGAGCTCCGCACTTCCAGCAGAGTGCCTGGGCAACCAGGCACGAGGATGCTCCTCGCAGGTCCCTGGAAGCCTCGGTCGTAATGCCCACCTTACGACTGGGAAACGTGACCGGGTGGGAGTGTCCAGACTTTTGCGCGCGGGGTGACGGTTGGGACGAGTATGTTTGAGGGAAGTAGGAGATACGTTAGTCATCTCTGTCGACTCGTCTCTGTAGGGATCCCATACTACACAGAGTTATGTAGGAGCGCTCTGAGTACATTACCTGGCTACTTCAAGGGACCCCCCCGCTTGCATGCACACGCGGATGGGATGAGATAACGTTGCATTAGATGGTGTCGGTCCTAACGTAGGGTGCATGTTCGTTATGCTGGAGGATACTTATAAGGCATGACTGGCAGAAGAACCACGGTGGTCTCCAGGCATATGCTGCATGGTGTTAAAACTGGGGACTCGCTCTCCACCGGACGAGTAGACGGGAGGCTGTAACTGGTTGTTAGAAGAAACGTAAGTCCGCAACGAAAATACTGTCAACAGTGAGAAGGACGAAGAGCTAGGGAAGACTGCGAGCCCATAGCTGAGTGCCGGGACCATTAGGCACTTGGATGCTGCTAATCTGTCGAACTTGCTTAGTGCAACATGTACTGCTCAATGCATGACACCTGCTTTGATCTGCCTCCAACATGAGCACATTCGCCTTCTGCCATATAATCATCCGCACAATCACCGCACATACTGTACTATAAATTGTTCATACAATCACAAGTAGGTCCATACTACAAATTGTCTGTACGGCTATTCAATCAATTTGAGATCTATCCGTACAATTGTACGGATGTACGCTCATATGTATGACCATCTACTGCCAAACTTTCACACACGGTGCGTCGTGCATTCTATACTATCACCATACGATGTGCGTGTGAACTGTACATGTCCCATAATTAATTGCAAAAAATTAGGGGAATCTAGTGCATTAGTGAGATTCAATCATTGTTCGTGAGTATGTATCACCCACCCATTGTTTGTAGTAAAAAATTGAGGCTCTTCGGTGCATTGCAGACATAGTAGTTCAGATTGGTGCATTGAAGAAAAATTTGGGATTTTTCATGCTCTTTGAGTCACATTTGCACTCATTACCTTGACATTGGACTGATTTGACCCACAATTTGGGTCTTTTGCACAGTATTTGTCCTTAGTTGCCTAAATTTCATCTCCAAAATTGGGGCTTTTGGGTGCTTTAATGTCAGATTGCCAATTTATAGCAATTTTTGGGCTTTTCCTCAATCTACACTTTTTTGTTGTAATTTGCCCTTTAAAAATTGGGTCTTTTCAAATTGGGCTTCAATTTTGCAATGGACAACGTTTTTGGCATATTTGCATTCACTTTTTCACTACAAGGCATAGGCCATTTTTCGACGAAAATACCGACGCTTTTCACATTAATTTTTTTTTTCACGGGCGCAAACGTCGCTATAAGTATCGCTATAAGCGTCGGAAAAGGACCGTCACTATAAAGCGTCGCTATATAGCGACACTGGCAAACGTCGCTATATAGCGACACTATTAATCATCGCTATATAGCGACACTGGTAAACGTCGCTATATAGCGATGATTAATAGAACTAAAAAAAAGGGTTAGTGGGGCTAAACAGGGCTTCCTATGGCCCTGTTTAGCCCCACTAATCCTTTTTTTTTTTTGTAATTACAAAACAAAGTTTTTTTAAAACAAAATTTCCCTTGCGAAAAGGGTGATACAAAATCGCTCTTGTGAAATGATGAGCAACAAAAGCATATACATGTCGGACATATACAACATTGTTTGTAACAAAATTACCCTTTCGAAAGGGCGATACAAAATTGCTCAAACGAGCGGATATACAAAATGCTACTACCACTACTACTCATCCGAATCCGAATCATCCTCGTCTTGTTGGCCTGTTCCTTGGTCCTCGTCACCTGCGTCTTCTCCCTCGTCCTCGTCAGCTGCGTCTGATCCTTGGCCCTGTTGATCGCTCGCCTCCGATGATGGGACGCTTGAGCTTTGACCCTAAGAGTGAACCATATAAATTGAAAATTAGATTGGAACTTAAGTTAAAAAGTGAAATTACAAGTAGGAGTAAACTTATACCGTGCAAGCAGCCACCTCAGCCTAATCGACCGTCGCTCCCATTGTCTCTTGCTCAATGAACCACGGCTTTGTTCCTATCCGAAATGCGCATCGCATCTCTGCATCTGTAGGAAGACGACCCATCACAGCTTGCTGTGGATCCAATTTACGAGAGTTAGAGTTAGCTAAAGTGCATGTAATATGTAGTAAAACAAATAGAACAATTCATTAAATGAGAAGAAGTAGACTTACCACGGTTGCCTCGAACGCATACCGTCTGCCTGCACCAAAGTGCGAAGTACCTACGATGTCCAGCCGTCTCTTCGCAGCCCTCCTCTGACCCTCGAACAATTCAGGATGGTCCCTATGTTGCTTCTTGAAGTACTTCCAATCAGCTTTGTCTGCCCAGCTGGGTTTAGCCAACCCCTTTGTGATGGAAGTACGCAAGGTTGATCTATGATGCTTCAAGACCAAACCCATGCGCTCTCGCATATAATCGTCATTAAACTCCACATTTGGTGGATTAGGGTATCTTTGTTTTAACTCATCGATGACCGCCTGCTTCTTTTGGGCATCTTGATACTGCCAATCGGTATTTATGCCGCTCTTGAAGTGATGACTCATCAACCTCCTCATGGTGGCCATCACTGCTTTGCCCTTTCTATCTTCTATTATCTCTCCGGCAGCTGTGATTTCATAGGAGAGATTCCCTGATGAGTAAGGAGGACTGATGGTAGCAGAGTTAGAAGGAGTGGAAGCTGTGTGAGCGCTTCCGGAGTGAGGAGTAGCAGTGGGAGTAGGAGAGGGAAAGGGACCTGACTGATACTGTGTCTCTGGACCAAGTGGAGACCTAAAGGAGCATGAGTGTGCTGACTCGTCTACATCTCCCGAGTCAGCACAACATGAGCCGCCCATCCTACTCTTCTTTCCCTTACGAGAGGCATGCACAGGTGATGACTCCGTGGTTGAAGGGGCACGAGGGGACGGTTGGGCAGTACGTCCACCCGTCAGTGTAGGGGAGGGAATTGTTACGGTCCTCTAAGATAGCAGAGAGAAGAATCTCGCTGCCTCCTCATCGCTCATCTGCGCTACAAACTCGTCGGGACTCCCGACAAAGCCACGCGCGGCTAGCAAAGGAGTTCCTTGAGGGGTAGTCGCAGTGGTATGTGGAAGAGGAGTCAGACCAGGGGTAGTCGTAGTGCTAGGTCCGAGAGGAGTCGGACCAAGGGTAGTCCTCGGGGTAGTTGCGTGAGAGGAATCAAAGTCCTCTGGAGAATAAAGATCATGAGCTCTTCTCCTACGAGGCTGTCCGTACTCATCGGATGAGCGATGTGATCCCATGTCTAACATAGACACAAACATGAAAACAAAAAACAAAAAAACAAACATAAGCATAGGCATAGGCATAGGCATAGGCATAGGCAAGGAGAAAGAAGAGGGAAAGAAAAGAAGAGGGAAAGGAAAGAGGGAAAGAAGAGGGAAAGGAAAGAAGAGGGAAAGGAAAGAGAAGAGGAGGAAGAGGGAAATAAAGAATAAGAGTTAGAGAGAATTAGCTCATGCTTATGCTTATGCGGAAATAGAGAATAAGAGAAGGGGGAAATAGAGAAGGGGGAAAGAGAGAAGCATAAGCATGAACTTATGCGGAAATAGAGAATGAGAGAAGGTGGAAATAGAGAAGGGGGAAAGAGAGAAGCATAAGCATGAGCATAAGCTCATGCTCATGCATGAGCATAAGCATGAGCTTATGCTTATGCTTATGCTTAAGCATGAGCATGAGCTTATGCTTATGCTTATGCTTAAGCATGAGCATGAGCTTATGCGAAAATAGAGAATGAGAGAAGGGGGAAATAGAGAAGGGGGAAAGAGAGAAGCATAAGCATGAGCATACGCAGAAATAGAGAATGAGAGAAGGGGGAAATAGAGAAAGAGAGAAGGGGGAAATAGAGAAGAGGGAAAGAGAGAAGCATAAGCATGAGCTTATGCGGAAATAGAGAATAAGCATGAGCTCATGCATGAGCATAAGCGTGAGCTTATGCGGAAATAGAGAATGAGAGAAGGCGGAAATAGAGAAAGAGAGAAGGTGGAAATAGAGAAGAGGGAAAGAGAGAAGCATAAGCATGAGCGCATAAGCATAAGCATAAGCTCATGCTTATGCTTATGCATGAGCATGAGCTTATGTGGAAATAGAGAATGAGAGCAGGGGGAAATAGAGAAGGGGGAAAGAGAGAAGCATAAGCATGAGCTTATGCGGAAATAGAGAATGAGCTTATGCGGAAATAGAGAATGAGAGAAGGGGGAAATAGAGAAAGAGAGAAGGGGGAAATAGAGAACAGGGAAAGAGAGAAGCATAAACATGAGCTTATGCGGAAATAGAGAATAAGCATGAGCTCATGCATGAGCATAAGCATGAGCTTATGCTTATGCTTAAGCATAAGCATAAGCTCATGCTTATGCTTATGCATGAGCATGAGCTTATGCGGAAAGAATGAGAGAAGGGGGAAATAGAGAAGGGGGAAAGAGAGAAGCATAAGCATGAGCTTATGCGGAAATAGAGAATGAGAGAAGCATAAGCATGCTTCTCTCATTCTCTATTTCTGCATAAGCTCATGCATAAGCATAAGCTTATGCGGAAATAGAGAATGAGAGAAGGGGGAAATAGAGAAAGAGAGAAGGGGGAAATAGAGAAGAGGGAAAGAGAGAAGCATAAGCATGAGCTTATGCGAAAATAGATAATAAGCATGAGCTCATGCATGAGCATAAGCATGAGCTTATGCTTATGCTTATGCTTAAGCATAAGCATAAGCATAAGCTCATGCTTATGCTTATGCATGAGCATGAGCTTATGCGGAAATAGAGAATGAGAGAAGGGGGAAATAGAGAAGGGGGAAAGAGAGAAGCATAAGCATGAGCTTATGCGGAAATAGAGAATGAGCTTATGCGGAAATAGAGAATGAGAGAAGCATAAGCATGAGCTTATGCTTCTCTCATTCTCTATTTCCGCATAAGCTCATGCATAAGCATAAGCTTATGTGGAAATAGAGAATGAGAGAAGGGGGAAATAGAGAAGGGGGAAAGAGAGAAGCAAAAGCATGAGCTTATGCGAAAATAGAGAATGAGAGAAGGGGGAAATAGAGAAGGGGGAAAGAGAGAAGCAAAAGCATGAGCTTATGCGGAAATAGAGAATGAGAGAAGGGGGAAATAGAGAAGGGGGAAAGAGAGAAGCATAAGCATGAGCATAAGCTCATGCTCATGCATGAGCATGAGCTTATGCTGATGCATGAGCATAAGCATGAGCTTATGCTGATGCTTATGCTTAAGCATAAGCATAAGCATAAGCTCATGCTTATGCTGCATGAGCATGAGCTTATGTGGAAATAGAGAATGAGAGAAGGGGGAAAGAGAGAAGCATAAGCATGAGCTTATGCGGAAATAGAGAATGAGAGAAGCATAAGCATGAGCTTATGCTTCTCTTATTCTCTATTTCCGCATAAGGTCATGCATAAGCATAAGCTTATGCGAAAATAGAGAATCAGAGAAGGGGGAAATAGAGAAGAGGGAAAGAGAGAAGCATAAGCATGAGCTTATGCAGAAGTAGAGAATGAGAGAAGGGGGAAATAGAGAAGGGGGAAAGAGAGAAGCATAAGCATGAGCTTATGCGGAAATAGAGAATGAGCTTATGCGAGAGAAAGAGAGAAGGGGGAAATAGAGAAGAGGGAAAGAGAGAAGCATAAGCATGAGCTTATGCAGAAATAGAGAATAAGCATGAGCTCATGCATGAGCATAAGCTCATGCTTATGCTTATGCATGAGCATGAGCTTATGTGGAAATAGAGAATGAGAGAAGGGAGAAATAGAGAAGGGGAAAAGAGAGAAGCACAAGCATGAGCTTATGCGGAAATAGAGAATGAGCTTATGCGGAAATAGAGAATGTCAAGAGAAGCATAAGCATGAGCTTATGCTTCTCTCATTCTCTATTTTCACATAAGCTCATGCATAAGCATAAGCTTATGCGGAAATAGAGAATGAGAGCAGGGGGAAATAGAGAAGAGGGAAAGACAGAAGCATAAGCATGAGCTTATGCGGAAATAGAGAATGAGAGAAGGGGGAAATAGAGAAGGGGGAAAGAGAGAAGCATAAGCATGAGCTTATGCGGAAATAGAGAATGAGCTTATGCGCAAATAGAGAATGAGAGAAGCATAAGCATGAGCTTATGCTTCTCTCATTCTCTATTTCCGCATAAGCATAAGCTTATGCGGAAATAGAGAATGAGAGAAGGGGGAACTAGAGAAAGAGAGAAGGGGGAAATAGAGAAGAGGGAAAGAGAGAAGCATAAGCATGAGCTTATGCAGAAATAGAGAATAAGCATGAGCTCATGCATGCGCATAAGCATGAGCTTATGCTTATGCTTATGCTTAAGCATAAGCATAAGCATAAGCTCATGCTTATGCTTATGCATGAGCATGAGCTTATGCCGAAATAGAGAATGAGAGAAGGGAGAAATAGAGAAGGGGGAAAGAGAGAAGCATAAGCATGAGCTTATGCAGAAATAGAGAATGAGCTTATGCGAAAATAGAGAATGAGAGAAGCATAAGCATGAGCTTATGCTTCTCTCATTCTCTATTTCCGCATAAGCTCATGCGGAAATAGAGAATGAGAGAAGGGGGAAATAGAGAAGAGGGAAAGAGAGAAGCATAAGCATGAGCTTATGCGGAAATAGAGAATGAGAGAAGCATAAGCATGAGCTTATGCTTCTCTCATTCTCTATTTCCGCATAAGCTCATGCATAAGCATAAGCTTATGCGGAAATAGAGACAACACCTATTTCATTAATTTTGGACTTTTTGTGTTGTTTTTGGACGAAGCCCAAAAATCCTTCCCAAATGAAAACTTTACTTTATGAAAATATCCTTTCCAAATCAAAATTTTACTTTCTAAAAAGTTTCTTCCCAAATCAAAATTTTACTTGGTGGCACTGTCATATTCACATAAAAATATTATTTTTTCAATCTATACTTTTGCACCAACATGCAAGAATTTGAAATAATCCTATATTAGGAATTCTAGCTATATCTAAGTTATTTGTTAATTTAATTATTTTTAATATTTTTCCTTGACGTTTTTCCTTCCCAAATCAAAAGTTCACTTTGTGGCTCTATCATATTCACATACAAATATTGTTTTTTCAATCTATACTTTTGCACCAACATGCAAGAATTTGAAATAATCCTATATTAGAAATTCTAGCTATATCTAAGTTATTTGTTAATTTAATTATTTTAAATATTTTTCCTTGACGTTTTTCGTTGACGTGATAAATTTATAAATCCATGAAAGGAGACTTAAATATTTCATGAAAATAACATTGTCACTCGGCAATATGCACAAAATTTAACAAAACTTTTAATAAATAGAAAGAAGACATGATGCCATAAGACCAAAGAGGGATAATAGCAATTGTAGCTTTATGTATATGATTACATTGAGAGACGTTGCTCTTAGCTAGAGTGTTTATATCCAAAATGATATAGATTGAACATATGTTTACAATTTAAATTGTTGCTCTTAAAGAGCCTCAATTCGTGCCATCTGCATAATTTGACACCCCATTGTCTTATTGCTCAATGTCACGACAGTCCCTTGCCAGTTGCCATCTGCATAATTTGACCTAGGCTTGTCTTGCCAAGCTTGCCCCCTGGGTGCATTGACTCCCCATTGTCTTATTGCTCAATGCGATAGTCCCTTGCCAGGTGCCATCTGCATTAACTCCCTGTTGTCTTGCCAAGCCTTGACCCTTGGGTGACATCCAGTGTAAAATACAGGTGCCATCTACATTAACTCCCACAAGTTATCTTGCCAAGCCTTGCCCCTTGGGTGCATTGACTCCCCATTGTCTTATTGCTCAATGTGATAGTCCCTTGCCAGGTGCCATCTGCATTAACTCCCTATTGTCTTGGCAAGCCTTGACCCTTGGGTGACATCCAGTGCATATTTTGACTCTCATTTGACATACGAGGTGATGACTCTGATTATAATTGTCTTGGATTGGCTCCTTGCCTAGTACCCAAATAAAATCCTTCTGAATCAATGGACTTCAATACAAAGCTTTAATCATGGACATTCTTCATTTGCGCTATCTCCTTCTACTTCCTCCATGGCGAGCATCCTTAAAAATTCGTGTATATGCAAAATAGTTTGCTGTGGTATTTTTATTTTTCCTTCTACCTCATATCCCATGTGCTTCTTTGATTTCTTTGCCCTTGAATGCCAAGACACTATGATTGTCTCCGTCGAAACTTGAGAGACTGCTTCATCATTTGAGACCCACTCCTTCATTATACAATTAGTATATAATGTGTTGTTATCCATATTCTCCTTCCTGCCCTTTGGCTCATACCATACCGCTGTAAATGTTGTAGCTCTCCCTTGGTCATCTCTTTGCACATCAACTACTTTTGCAACCCAAAACTTCACATTCTCATATTCATCATCCGATGGCCGAACCACAACAAAACAATCAACCTCTATATCTACTTGTGGCATAAACTCTCTCTTCTTCGGTCCACAATATGGACGTGGGAGTAATGATACAAAATCATTTTCAAAGACTGGAGCTGGGCGCAAATCGTTATGAACATTTGGCCAAAACATATTGCATTCTTCCTTGACATCCTTTGAGCCTCGCATTCTCTCAAGGTCCTTTATTAAATTTCGTGTCTTGTTAATTACAGTGGTAGTGTGTTCTCTCCAAGTAGGCTTCGAATCAGGATATCTCTGGAGCATTTCCTCTTTGTATGTAATAAATGCTTTTAATCCATCTATTTCACAATTAGACCTCTCATTAAATTCTTGTATAGGAGCCCATGTTGGATACCTTTCCTTGCTGGGAATTGAAGTTAAGAGACTGTAAGGTTCTTCAGGTTCCCATTTTGTATCATGAGAATACTGTTGCCATTGCATTACGGGTTTTTCATCTTTAAAAAAAAAACGAAAGTAGTGTGGATTGGTATGACCTGTCAATGCATCACCACCCGTTTGTATGAAAGGTAGAATGAAGCTCTTCCAATCATACATTCTTTCGAGCCTCTCACATACTGTACTTTCCTTACGACCACCAACTTGCCTGCCACATCTTCTTACCAAGTCATCTATTGTCTCCACATCCTTGCATTTAAGCTCCCTTGAGACTGTGCTAAAAACCTGATCGATATCCTCATGTGTATGCCCAACATACAAAAATCCACATTCGACCTCATCAAGAAGATTCGATGAGCAACTAGCATGGAGCAGAAGGCAAACATAAGTACATTCTTATTTTCTCGCCAGCAATTATCAGCTTGTATTCTCAAAGTCGGTGGCAGGCGACCTTTTTCTGCATGTAAAATTGCGAATTGCCTTCATAATAGATGTTACAACTTGATTGCTATCATGTAGATGCAAGGAATCAATCCATATATCTGCAAAGAACTTAATTCCATGCACTAACACTCCACATAGATGTGTCTTTAGAAAGTGCTTTCCTTGTAATTTAGGTGGAGTGGCAACAAAACGAGGCAATGTTGTTGTATTCTGATCCATGCCATCTACAATAAGGCACATGTAGTCATCAGGATGCGAAATAGCTTGCTCCTTCCAAAATGCATATTTTTGTCTGGAATGTCGAATAAGGTCATGATGAGATTTTCAGTTTTTTTTGTATAATTCCCTTTGATTTGGACATGTTGCACTCTCAATCGCTCGCTTTAAATCATCACAGACATTGCACTTTGACATTTTTTGCCTCCTTGGGATTTTAACATATCCAAAGTTCTTCTTCCAAAGAGTATACAAAGTATGAGAAGAAGCTACAGCATCCCCTCTTTGCCTTTGCTTTTCTGCAATAGAGTCAAATACTTCGAGCTTTGTCAAGCCCATTGGAAGGTGCATTTCAGTGATCGCGTCACCGTTAGGGAGTTTGGTAGATATATGGGGTTGAGGCAAAGCATTTTCATGTATGAAGTCTTGTAAAATTGCTGCTGCCCTGACAGTTGAGATTCTTGATTTGGACCTTCCTCTATTACCGTGAATGCTAAATTTGTTGCCGCCCTTTGCCTTGGTGACTAAATCCCAATATGTACCATGGGATAATCCAGTGATATTGCGATATGCCTTATTGCAAATCCTTTTTCCATTTACGAGAGGTTTTACCTTTTGTCTTGAACTTAGCCTTTTATTGCCATTCTGAAGAAAGCAAGAGAGACTTGTGAGAAGGTATTCATTTCTTTCGCTTCCCCTTCTTTGCCACACGTGTCCTCTACATTCCCTGATGTCTGTAAGATCAATGAAGCGCATACATCTTCGCTTGCAACATAGATATCCCAATGCATTTAACATGTTCTCCTCCTTCATTACTCTCTTCCTCTTTGGTTGCTTTTGTGGATCTGCCTGGATTCTCTTTCTCTTCATGCATATGTATGACCGTTTTCGTTCCTCGTGCACATTGTTATCTGTATTTATGCACTTCTTCTCCTCACATTTGTTTGTAACCAAGCATCCATGATTGGTCGTTGCATCCTTGTTCATATCACAATCAAAGTTAAATACTGAATAATCCTCTGTTGATCTCATCCTCATTTTTAACATACTCTTAGGACCATTCAATGAATTCAATATTCTACGAGAGTATTGAGAACCTTGAAACTCTTCCACTCCTGAGAGAACATCACTCATTGGGACATCTTGCATGGCTTTCACAAATCCACAACCTTGATTGACACCAGGTTTGTTAATATGCATGAACTCATCCACACTTGACAAGACATCGCTATTGAAACCTTTGCCCTTCTCACTGTGCAAGAATTCATCCACCCCAGATAAGGCTTCGCTTCTAAAATCATTTTGTTTCTTGGAACCAATGAACTCATCCATTCCAGATAAGATGTCACTTCTATAATTGAGTATATTGAAATCATCCACATTTGAAGTGATAGAGCCTGGCACATGGGCACGAATTTTAGGTCCTTTGATATTGTAGTATGCGTTGTCTTTATCATTGAAAACCACGTGCCTCTTTCTCATGTTTAAAAATTGCATGCTCCATCTCATATTCTTGCCTACCTCATAGTAGGGATCAGAAAAGAGAACAGGAGCCTTAGGATTTGCAGCACTCTCCTGCTTATGAATATTTTGGTCACCTATTTTTTATGACTGATGCGTTGAAGAATTGGATTTGGCGAACCTTAATTCTATGTTCAAGGGAATGTACAGAACATCAATTTGAAACTAGGCTATTACTTCAAGTTTCATAGAATATGGAGCTAAAAGATAAATCTCGTGTTGCATGTGGGGTTGCCTTTGGGTGACGTGGAAAAGGCCTTCTATTAGTACGTCAATTAATGCCATGCCGCTTGCCGCTTGTACAAGCCTTTTGGTTTACAGTGTCAGCCACAATTATACCATGTATTCGCCATTCCTCTTACATTCGTCCACTTTGCTTCTTGATTTCAGCCAATGCTTTGTCTGAAGGTGCTTTTTCATTTAGCAATGCCACATTGGTGGTCTCGAGTTAGCAAACATGCGAGCATGGATCAATGGAATGAGACGATGGTACTGCTAAGCAAGGGGTGCAGAGTCCACACATGACACAAGAGTGGCCACAACACGCACGATCGAGGTCCGACCCATCTAGAAGTGTTGTTCTCTGGCCCGATCTTTTCGATGCGACCAACATTACAGACTCGATTCAACAAGGGGTATGTTGCGCTAGCCAAACTCAACAGTGCTTCATTCTCATTTTCAAGACCCTCAAACCAAGACTCGCCTCTTTGACTCTTTGGTCTGACCAGTAGGTATGTATGGCCCAATACTTCACCTTCTGCTACAATCTTATTTGCAAATGATCTCATTTGTAAAATGTCCCCTATAGTAAAATCCAAGGTGGTGCACTTTGTATTCTTGATAATGTCTGTTGCATAAGTCTCATCTTTGTCCCATGCTATAAATGATTTGTTGGATGTATTGTAGGGCATAACATCTCCAAGTGTTTCCATATCTCCACATTTATACTTTAGCTCAACATGTGCGCTAAGAATCTTTGATACAGTAACTGCTACCTTATCTTCGCCAAGTCTTCGAAAGTGGCAAAGTGAATTGGGATCACTATCATGGATTGTAGCAAATGCAACTACTTCTCTTTTGCTACATAAAATCACATCCATCCCTGGAACAAAATCTATAGCCATCTCCTTTGTGAGAGTCCTTTGCAAGCAAGCTGCAGTGGCAACAATTACATAAATATTAGTCTCTTTTTAATAATCTACTTATTTATTATAATTTTTAATTAGTACTTAATTTATTAGTGGGAGAAGTTATCCGATCAAGTACTCATCAGATGGACATGCCAAGTTATCCTTTGCATGGTCAATCAAGCATTAAATACTATTTTTGCTCTAGTGTCATGCACATCCCGTAAAAAAACATGAGCCTACTAGGTACGTTATCCAATCAAGCACTAATGGGATGCGGGTGCCACTTTGCATGTAAGTCAATTCCACCTAGTTGAGGTGTACAAAAAGTGTTGTGCCCATCGGATATGCTTTGCATGGTCCATCGAGCATTAAATACTATTTTTGCTCCTGTCATGCACATCCATAAAAAAAACACGCTGCTAGGTGTGTTATCCGATCAAGTACTTATGCGATGGGAATGCCACTTTGCATGTAAGTCAATTCCACCTAGTTGAAGGTGTGTGCAAAGTATTGTGCCCATCCAATATGCTTTGCATTGTCGATCAAGCATAACACACTATTTCTGCCTTACTGTCATGCACAACCATATAAAAACGCGGCCATAGGTCTGTTATTCAAATAAGTACTTATAAGATGGGGGCTCCACTTTGCACGCAAGTCCGTTTTGACTACGTTGAGGTGCGTGCAAAGTATTGTCACCATCGGATATGATTTGCATGGTCGATCACGCATTATACACCATTTTTTCCCTAATGATATGCACATTCGCACAAAAACACGCCATTAGGTGTGTTATCTGACCAAGTACTTATTAGATGGGTGTGCCTCATTGAGAACATTTCAATACCACCTAGGTTGAGGCATAAAAAAAGTTTTGTGCCCATTGGATATCCTTTGCATGGTCAATCGAGCATCAAATACTATTTTTACTCTAGTGTCATGCACATCCGTCAAAAAACACGCTGCTAGGTATGTTATATGATCAAGCACTTATGGGATGGGCATGCCACTTTGCATGTAAGTTGATTCTACCTAGTTGAAGGTGTGTGCAAAGTATTGTGCCCATCGGATATGCTTTGCATTGTCGATCAAGCATAAAACACCGTTTTTGTCTTAGTGTCATGCACATTCGTCAAAAAACGCAGTCCTAGATGTGTTATTCAGACTAGTACTTATCGGATGGGGGCTCCAGTTTGCACGCAAGTCTGTTTCAACTAGGTTGAGGTGTGTGCAAAGTATTGTCACCATCGGATATGATTTGCATGGTCGATCACGCATTATACACCGTTTTTTCCCTAGTGGTATGCACATCCGCAAAAAAACACGCCCTTAGGTATGTTATCTGACCAACTACTTATCGGATGGGTGTACCTCTTTGACAACATTTTAATACCACCTAGGTTGAGGTATAAGAAAAGTATTATGCCCATTGGATATGCTTTGCATGGTCGATCGAGCATTAAATACCATTTTTGCCTTAGTGCCATGCACATCCGTAAAAAAACACGCTGCTAGGTGTGTTATCCGATCAAGAACTTATGCGATGGGAATGCCACTTTGCATGTGAGTCAATTACACCTAGTTGAAGATGTGTGCAGAGTATCGTGCCCATCTGATATGCTTTGCATGGTTGATCGAGCATTAAATACCATTTTTGCCTTAGTGCCATGCACATCCGTAAAAAAACACGCTGCTAGGTGTGTTATTGATCAAGCACTTATGCGATGGGCGTGCCACTTTGCATGTAAGTCAATTACACCTAGTTGAAGGTGTGTGCAAAGTATTGTGTTCATCGGATATGCTTTGTATTGTCGATCAAGCATAACACACTGTTTCTGCCTTAGTGTCATGCACAACCATATAAAAATACGGCCATAGGTGTGATATTCAAATAAGCACTTATCAGATGGGGGATCCACTTTGCACGCAAGTTTGTTTCAACTACGTTGAGGTGCATGCAACATATTGTCACCATCGGATATGATTTGCATGGTCGATCACGCATTATACACCATTTTTTTCCTAATGATATGCACATCCGCAAAAAAACACGCCATTAGGTGTGTTATTTGACCAAGTACTTATCGGATGGGTGTGCCTCATTGAGAACATTTAAATACCACCTAGGTTGAGGCATAAAAAAAGTTTTGTGCCCATCGGATATCATTTGCATGGTCGATCGAGCATTAAATACTTTTTTTACTCTAGTGTCATGCACATCCGTCAAAAAACACGCTGCTAGGTATGTTATCCGATCAAGCACTTATGGGATGGGCGTGCCACTTTGCATGTAAGTCTATTCCACAAGTTTGAAGGTGTGTGCAAAGTATCGTGCCCATCGGATATGCTTTGCATGATCGATCCAGCATTAAATACCATTTTTGCCTTAGTGCCATGCACATCCGTAAAAAAACACGCTGCTAGGTGTGTGATCTGATCAAGCACTTATGCGATGGGCGTGCCACTTTGCATATAAGTCAATTACACCTAGTTGAAGGTGTGTGCAAAGTATTGTGTTCATCGGGTATGCTTTGCATTGTCGATCAAGCATAACACACCTTTTTTGCCTTAGTGTCATGCACAACCATATAAAAACACGGCCATAGGTGTGTTATTCAAATAAGTACTTATCAGATGGGGGCTCCACTTTGCACGCAAGTCTGTTTTAACTACATTGAGGTGCGTGCAAAGTATTGTCACCATCGGATATGATTTGCATGGTCGATCATGCATTATACACCATTTTTTTCCTAATGATATGCACATCCGCAAAAAAACACGCCATTAGGTGTGTTATCTGACCAAGTACTTATCGAATGGGTGTGCCTCATTGAGAACATTTCAATACCACCTAGGTTAAGGCGTAAGAAAAGTTTTGTGCCCATCGGATATCCTTTGCATGGTCGATCGAGCATTAAATACTATTTTTGCTCTAGTGTCATGCACATCCGTCAAAAAACACGCTTCTAGGTATGTTATCCGATCAAGAACTTATGGGATGGGCGTGCCACTTTGCATGTAAGTCGATTCCACCTAGTTGAAGGTGTGTGCAAAGTATTGTGCCCATCGGATATGCTTTGCATTGTCGATCAAGCATAAAACACCGTTTTTGCCTTGGTGTCATGCACAACCATGAAAAAACACGGTCCTAGGTGTATTATTCAAACTAGTACTTATCGGATAAGGGCTCCAATTTGCACGCAAGTCCATTTCCACTAGGTTGAGGTGTGTGCAAAGTATTGTCACCATCGGATATGATTTGCATGGTTGATCACGCATTATACACCGTTTTTTTCCTAGTGGTATGCACATCTGCAAAAAAACACGCCCTTAGGTATGTTATCTGACCAAGTACTTATCGGATGGGTGTGCCTCTTTGACAACATTTTAATACCATCTAGGTTGAGGTATGAGAAAAGTATTATGCCCATCGGATATGCTTTGCATGGTCGATCGAGCAGTAAATACCATTTTTGCCTTAGTGCCATGCACATCCGTAAAAAAACACGCTGCTAGGTGTGTTATCCGATCAAGCACTTATGCGATGGGAATGCCACTTTGCATGTAAGTCAATTCCACCTAGTTGAAAGTGTGTGCAAAGTATTGTGCCCATCAGATATCCTTTGCATGGTCAATCGAGTATTAAATACTATTTTTACTCTAGTGTCATGCACTTCCGTCAAAAAACACGCTGCTAGGTATGTTATCCAATCAAGCACTTATGGGATGGGCGTGCCACTTTGCATGTAAGTTGATTCTACCTAGTTGAAGGTGTGTGCAAAGTATTGTGCCCATCGGATATGCTTTGCATTGTCGATCAAGCATAAAACACCGTTTTTGCCTTGGTGTCATGCACAACCATGAAAAAACACGGTCCTAGGTGTATTATTCAAACTAGTACTTATCGGATGGGGGCTCCAGTTTGCACGCAAGTCCTTTTCCACTAGGTTGAGGTGTGTGCAAAGTATTGTCACCATCGGATATGATTTGCATGGTTGATCACGCATTATACACCGTTTTTTCCCTAGTGGTATGCAGATCCGCAAAAAAACACGCCCTTAGGTATGTTATCTGACCAAGTACTTATCGGATGGGTGTGCCTCTTTGAAAACATTTTAATACAACCTAAGTTGAGGTATAGGAAAAGTATTATACCCATTGGATATGCTTTGCATGGTCGATCGAGCATTAAATACCATTTTTGCCTTAGTGCCATGCACATCCGTAAAAAAACACGCTGCTAGGTGTGTTATCCGATCAAGCACTTATGCGATGGGAATGCCACTTTGCATGTAAGTCAATTCCACCTAGTTGAAGGTGTGTGCAAAGTATCGTGCCAATCGGATATGCTTTGCATGGTCGATCGAGCATTAAATACCATTTTTGCCTTAGTGCCATGCACATCCGTAAAAAAACACACTTCTACGTGTGTTATCTGATCAAGCACTTATGCGATGAGCGTGCCACTTTTCAAGTAAGTCAATTCCACCTAGTTGAAGGTGTGTGCAAAGTATTGTGCCCATCGGATATGCTTTGCATGGTCGATCGACCATTAAATACTATTTTTGCTCTAGTTTCATGCACATCCGTAAAAAAACACGCTGATAGGTATGTTATCCAATCAAGCACTTATGGGATGGGCGTGCCACTTTGCATGTAAGTCAATTCCACCTAGTTAAAGGTGTGTGCAAAGTATTGTGCCCATTGGATATGCTTTGCATGGTTGATCGGCATTAAATACCATTTTTGCCTTAGTGCCATGCACATCCGTAAAAAAACACGCTGCTAGGTGTGTTATCTGATCAAGCACTTATGCGATGGGCGTGCCACTTTGCATGTAAGTTAATTCCACCTAGTTGAAGGTGTGTGCAAAGTATTGTGCCCATCGGATATGCTTTGCATTGTCGATCAAGCATAACACACTGTTTTTGCCTTAGTGTCATGCACAACCATATAAAAACACGGCCATAGGTGTGTTATTCAAATAAATACTTATCAGATGGGGCCTCCACTTTGCACGCAAGTCCGTTTTAACTACGTTGAGGTGCGTGCAAAGTATTGTCACCATCGGATATGATTTACATGGTCGATCACGCATTATACACCGTTTTTCCCTAGTGGTATGCACATTCGCAAAAAAACACGCCCTTAGGTATGATATCTGATCAAGTACTTATCGGATGGGTGTGCCTCTTTGACATCATTTTAATACAACCTAAGTTGAGGTATAGGTAAAGTATTATGCCCATCGGATATGCTTTGCATGGTCGATCGAGCATTAAATACAATTTTTGCCTTAGTGCCATGCACATCTGTAAAAAAACACGCTGCTAGGTGTGTTATCCGATCAAGCACTTATGCGATGGGAATGCCACTTTGCATGTAAGTCAATTCCACTTAGTTGAAGGTGTGTGCAAAGTATCGTGCCCATCGGATATGCTTTGCATGGTCGATCGAGCATTAAATTTTATTTTTGCCTTAGTGCCATGCACATCCGTAAAAAAACACGCTGCTAGGTGTGTTATCTGATCAAGCACTTATGCGATGGGCGTGCCACTTTGAATGTAAGTCAATTCCACCTAGTTGAAGGTGTGTGCAAAGTATCGTGCCCATCGGATATGCTTTGCATTGTCGATCAAGCATAACATGACAAAATATGAAGAGGGGAGAGGAGAAGAGTGGAGATGAGGAGAGAGGGCACAGCTAGAGAGCACACCACAAATGACTAACTGTACACTAGAATTAGTTGAAAAAATAGAATATATACAAACCCTTTTAGGGTTAGGGTTAGGGAAGCTAACCCTTTCCTTTATAGCACTCTATAAGGTTAGTGCTATGCACATATGATCACGTGATGGTGCTATGCACACATGATCACATGATGTTGAGCGTGAACTCTCAACACCTTCCCTCAAGATCAACATCATGAAGTAGGCCTTCCCTCAAGATGATGATTCTGGGGAATCGAAGAAGGACTGAGCATTACATTCCATCACACCCCTTTAATGGGAATGTCCTTCCTCTGCATCAAACCAAGAGCTAGTCGGTGTTTCTCGAATAGCTCTTTACCGAGTGGTTTGGTAAAGATGTCTGCAACATTTTCTTTGCTATCACAATGCTGCAGTGTGATGTCACCAAGTAACACTCTTTCTCTGATGAAGTGCTCTTTGACATCAATGTGCTTTGTTCTGGAGTGATATACTGGATTTTTGGCCAATGCTTGAGCCGATTGATTATCACAGTATATTGTTGTTGGCTTTGACTCATCAAAGTAATCTGTTTCTGACAATAGTCTTCTGAGCCATATAGCCTCACATGCACCTGTAGTGAGTGCTCTATATTCTGCTTCAGTCGAAGACAAAGAAACAGTTGGCTGTTTGTTTGACAACCATGATATAGCACCTTGACCAAGGAAAAATGCATATCCCTGTGTCGATCTCCTGGTCTCATGATCTCCAGCATAGTCACTGTCACAGTATCCATGCAACCGTGGATGACTTCCCCTGTATTCTATCCCAAATTGTCTTGTACCTCTGATGTATCTCAAGACTCTTTTGGCTGCATTCCAGTGAGACTGTTTTGGATTTGCCATAAATTGTGCTAGTGAGCTTACTGCATAACAAATATCTGGCCGTGTGATTGTCAGATATATAAGAGATCCAATGAGTTGCCTGTAGTATCTGTCATTGACTGTAGGCTTTTCTGAATCTTTAGTAAGTTTCAAACTCTGTTCCATGGGAGTGGCTGCAATCTTGCAATCTGCCATATGAAACTTCTTCAGGAGACTGTCAACATACTTGAGCTGACTCATGAATGTGCTATCTGAATCTCTCCAGAACTCAATTCCAAGACAATAGTGCATAAGTCCAAGATCTTTCATGTCGAACTCTGCAGATAAGTCTTGTTTTAGCTTTCTGATGAAGCTATCCTTGCTTCCTGTCACAATCAGATCATCTACGTACAAAAGTGCAATAGTGATATCTTCCCCTTGAACTTTGTAGTAGAGAGTATGATCTGCATTGGACTTCATGTATCCCAGACCAGCAAAATACTTGTCAATTCTGCTGTACCAACTTCTGGGTGCTTGCTTTAAGCCATAGAGACTTTTCTTGAGATGGCAAACCTTGTTCTCCTGTCCTGGTTCAACATAACCGGCTGGTTGTTGCATGTAGACTTCCTCGTCTAGATAACCATTGAGAAATGCATTCTTGACATCGAGCTGATACACATTCCACTTACTGAGTGTCGCTAGTGATATCAAGAACCGTATGGAATCCATCTTTGCTACTGGAGCATAAGTCTCATCATAATCTTGACCATATTGTTGTGCAAATCCTTTTGCAACTAATCTGGCTTTGTATCTTTGAATACTGCCATCTGGATTGTACTTCACTTTGTATACCCATTTGTTGGCTATGGCCTTCTTTCCTGGTGGAAGGTCACATAATTCCCAAGTGTTATTTTTATACAAAGCATCCATTTCTTCATTCATTGCAGTTTGCCATTCTGGCTTATCTACTGCGTCTTCGAAGTACACTGGCTCTTCTGTAGCCATGATGGTAGTCATAAGAGCATAGTTGGTGGTTTCCACCTGAATTGCTTTGCCTTTCTGAGCATATGTCAATCTGGCTGGTGGTCTGCTTTCCCTAGTAGACCGTCTGAGCTGGTGTGACGCTGATTGGGGTGTTGCTGGCAATTCTTGCTCTTCTTCATCAACCGGTTCTGTAGATGACTGTGAAGTCGATGCTTCTATCTCCTGTGTAGGTGAGGTTTTCCATTCTGATTCCTCATCGAAGATTACATCTCTGGAGATAATGACTTTGCGGTTGATGGGATCATACAATTTGTATGCTTTACTCTCGTCACTGTAGCCAACCATGATGCATTTGCGTGACTTCGCATCCAATTTCCTGCGATGATCATCATGTATGTGGGCATATGCTATGCAACCAAATATGCGGAGATGCCCAATGCGTGGCTTGTGTCCAGTGAATGCTTCATAAGGAGTCATTCCTTGTATCGGTTCGGTAGGAAGCCGATTAAGCAAGTAGTTAGCTGTAGCTATTGCTTCTGCCCAATACTGATTCGGAAGATGCTTTTCACTAAGCATTGCTCTAGCACTGTCTGCTAAAGTCCCATTCTTCCTTTCAGCTATTGCATTTTGCTGAGGAGTATCTGCACATGTGAATTGTCTTCGAATGCCGTGAGTTTTGCAAAAGTTCATGAAGGCTGAAGACATGTATTCACCTCCTCTGGCTGATCTCATGACCTTGATCTTTCTGCCTGTCTGGTTTTCTACCATGGCTTTGAATTCTTGAAATCTGGCAAACACTTCAGATTTCTCTTTCAGAAAGTAGACCCAACAATATCTGCTGTAGTCATCGATGAAGGTCAAGTAATAAAGTGAACCATTGATGCTGCGGGTCTGGGCATAACCCCATACATCTGTATGAATTAAATCAAGAATACCTCGTGCACGAGAGGTACTTCTGACAAAGTTGGTTCGCTTTTGTTTGCCGAAGCAGCATGCTTCACAAACCTTTCCAAGAAACTGTAGCTTCGGAATCCCAATTGCCATATTTTGATTCCTTAGATCTAACAAGTACTTGAAGTTGACATGACCATATCTCTTGTGCCATTTTGCAGATAGTGGCATCTGTTGCATTTGAGCTGACATGACATGCTTATCTGGTACTGTAGCTAGCATCCTGTACAAGCGTCCTTCCTTGACACCTTTTGCTACTAGCTGACCTCTTTTGGATTTGTCTCTGATAGTGCATTCATCACCGTCGAAGATGACTTTGTAGTTGTGTTCCGTCATTTGACCTACTGACAAAAGGTTCTTGCTGAGCTTCGGAACATAGAGCACATCTTTGACTAATCCTTTTGTACCAGTGAAATTATTCATAGGGATAACACCTGTCCCTTGAACCGGATTCGGTGTATTGTCTGCTGTGTAGATGACATTCTTTTGACCTTCTAATGGCTTCATTTCTGTGAACCATTCCTGATGATTTGTCATATGAGATGATGCACCGCTGTCGATGTACCAAGGATCCTGTTCCACTTGGTCGACTTGATAACTGAAATCTTCTTTGGGATTGAAATCAGTGTCTAGGTGCATTGTATCAGTCTGATGCAATTCCTCACTTGCAAGAAACATATTGCCATGTTCATTTGCAAAATGACTGTGACTAGAATGTCCACCACGATGATTTCCTCTTCCTCGGGAATTCCCTCTATTACTGTTGGATTGACCGCCTTGGTCATATTGCTTCTTGCGGCAATCTCTTTCATAGTGTCCAAACTTGTGACAGTAGTTGCATTGAATGTTTGACACATTGGTGGATGCATTCCCTCGTCCTTGGAATCTTCCTCGATTGGAATGATTTCCTCTTTGCTGATTTTGATGTTGCTGAGGATGCTGCTGATGCTGATGCTGATTCTGACTTTGATTTTGACCACTTTTCTGATATGATCTACCTCTGTTTCTGCCTTTGCCTCTGCTTCTGTCTGAAGCAGTGAATGCTTGATCATTAGAATGACCTTTACGTGCTTGAATGGCCTGAGTCCTGAGTTCTTCACCAAGTAGAACTGACTGAAGTTCTTCCAGTGTTGGAATTTGCCGTTGGATGGCAATACTCTGGACTAGATTCTCATATCCTTCTCCTAGTCCATTCAGGATTACTTGAACCATTTCTGCGGGATTCATAGTCTCTCCTGCTGCTGCAAGTTGATTGTTGTAGTCTTTGATGCGGAGTACATAAGCATGACCGGTTTCATTGCTGTTGCGGAAACTCTGGTTGATCTGGTTTCTCAAGGTGAGAATCCTGGATGTGTTCTTGGACTCGTAGAGAGCTGCGAACATATCCCATGCTTCTTTTGATGTCTTGACTGTGTTGAGCTGTGCTAGCATGACATCTTGCACATTCTGCTTGATCAGGTGATAGGCATACTTGTCTTTCTTATCCCATTCTGCTTGAGCTCGGGCAATGGCAGGATCTGCTACTGGTGCGGAAACTGTTTGTGTAGATGTAGATCCCGATGTAGATCCCATTGCTGGTGCTGTGACAACAGATGGAGTAGAGCTACTCGTGGCTGGATCGGCCAATGGTCTAGGTATGGAACCATCAACATACTCCCATTTGTCCTGAAGCACAAGAATGGTCTCCATTCGGTATTTCCATGTACCGTAATTGGAGTTGTCTAACTTAGCAGATGCCTCCAGATTGAGGTTGCTAGTCGACATGGTGCAAACAATGTACTCAAAAAGTGTCCTGAAGAAACTCTGTATGAATCAACTGCAAATACACTGAAGATGCCAAGTGAAATCTCTGTACCGTCGGTGAAGATAGAACTGCAGTAAATAAGATCTGACCTGTGTTACAAGGCTTGTGGCAATGATGCCGGGAATAGCCAAGAGGCTTTACAAGGCTGAAAATGATGTGCACGATGCCGTGAGATAGCCAAATAGGCTTTACAATGGTGGCATGTGTGTGTGAAATCAAGTGCTATCTGCCCACTGAATCAATCTGCAATGCCTCTGAACTCTGAAGTCTGCTCACTGAACTGATGAACGTATGGTTTCAGGTAATGTAATGATGTGAAATCGGATGTGAGCGTATGGACTGACTCCGAGTAGGTACTAGTCGGGAATTTCGGGCATGGCTTAGATTGGCAACTTGGGGAATTCAAAGCGTCCCCTCTATGGCGATCTAGTCTACTCTGATCTAGATCTAAACCAACCGTCGATCGATGAAAGAACAGCAAATAATTCCTTTTCCTTTGTTCTTTTTAAGTGCTGGGTCAGATGCGTCGATGTAGAGGCAAATGTGCGTGAAGGAAGTGGTTTTGTCGGCGAGGCTCAAATGTGAGTGTAACTTGCGCCGAAATGTGCGCGTGATGTAACGAGCGCGTAGAGCACGAAAAATCGAGCGACTTTCCTTTTTGGAGCACCCTCAAATTCTTCCTAGATCAAGAGATATGACTTGATCTAGGTGGAGGGGCAAAAGGAGTGCAAATGGTGCTCAATGATGATGTGTCACTGTGAGTCACATGCAGTGATGATGTGGCACTGTGCTTAGCAAGAGGTGTGCCAGTGAAGCTCTGTGCTGAGGTGGCAGTGCTGAGGTGTCACTAATGACGTGGCAATGATGACGTGGCAATGATGACGTGGCACAGGTGACGTGGCAGATGATGTGGCACAGATGACGTGGCAGTGCTGACGTGGCTGATGACGTGTCACTGATGACGTGGCAGGTGACGTGACCTGATGACGTGTCACTGATGACGTGGCAGTCGGTGATGACGTGGCAGATGATGTGGCAGTGATGACGTGGCAGGATGAGCTGGCAGAGGTGATGTGGCAGATAGGATTGACACGTGTCAGGATAATGTAGTGACGTGGCACGGGGATAGGATAAGGTTGCCACGTGGCACAAATTTGGCCAACCAAACCCAACCCAAGGAAACTTGACTATACCAACCTAGCAAGGTTACTTTAATCTAACCGTAGGTAAATGTGATCCGCCACGTGTCGCAAGGAGGGAGACCGGAATCGTTATCAGAATGTCTGAAATGCCGACGGAATCTCGAGATTCCGTCGTCTTCTCCGATGGAGGCTCTTCTGGTGTACACAGTTGGATGGCCGCCGATTAAGAAGAGCTTCCTGGGTCTCGCATCAAGTTCTTGTGCAGCGATGGCGGCAAGATCTTGCCCAAGGCCGATGGACAGCTGCGCTACGTGGGTGGCGACACAAAAAACAACATTAGTTTCTCAGAGCTCATGAGCAAGCTGGAGAAGCTCTTTGGATCCAATCTATGGCTCAAATACCAGCTCCCCAGCGAGGATCTGAATGCTCTTATATCCGTTAGCTGCGATGAAGATGTGGAGAATATGATCGAAACGAGGCTCGAGACGGAGCATCCAGACTGCGTGCTTTCCTTTTCCCGCGAGTTGGAATGCTTTCCAGAGGTGCAGTTTCTTCTTCAGATTTGTGTGCGCCACTGCCGCTGCTTGCCGCCAGACACCAGTTGAGGCAAAAAATGCTGCAACTTGCAACAAAACTGCACCAGCTCAAACTACGTTCCTACCATGAGTTTGGGCTTGTGGATTTCCGCCACGCAAGAAACGGATTGCATCCAGCAACAACAAGCAGTAATGTCGGATGCCAAAAGGGAGAGATTGAGTCTCTATTGCAGCTCCATGAATTTAAAGAGCCGATTCAATAGCATCAACCATTGGAGCGGGCGATTGTTTTTGCTATTGATGATTGCGTTGAAGCTTGCGTGTAGTGCCATAAAAGAATTCGATGCTCTGGATAGACCTTTGCAGCAGAGGGGTATGTTGGAGCCTTTGAACTCTCTCCCTCTCACTCTCGGAATGCAATAAATCCAAAGTCTCTCTCTCTCACGAGGAGAATGAACGGAAGGAGGATTAACAAAAAATCTCTCTCACAGAACTAGTTCTCTCATAATCTCAATGCTCACTCTTTCTCACAAACACTCAAGAGAAGGAACTAAAATCTCTCAAGAATGAACGGAATTCCCTTAAGGAATGACAGAAATTCTCTCAAATGGACGGATGAAGATCTCTCACCGGAAGTGGACTCTCGCGGAGAACACTCAAGAGAACTCTCAATCTCACAATCTCTCTCACACTCTCAAGAATCTCAATGTCTCAACGGAAGACAAGGGAGCTCTGATACCATGACAAAATATGAAGAGGGGAGAGGAGAAGAGTGGAGATGAGGAGAGAGGGCACAGCTAGAGAGCACACCACAAATGACTAACTGTACACTAGAATTAGTTGAAAAAATAGAATATATACAAACCCTTTTAGGGTTAGGGTTAGGGAAGCTAACCCTTTCCTTTATAGCACTCTATAAGGTTAGTGCTATGCACATATGATCACGTGATGGTGCTATGCACACATGATCACATGATGTTGAGCGTGAACTCTCAACATAACACACTGTTTTTGCCTTAGTGTCATGCACAACCATATAAAAACACGGCCATAGGTGTGTTATTCAAATAAATACTTATCAGATGGGGCCTTCACTTTGCACGCAAGTCCGTTTTCACTACGTTGAGGTGCGTGCAAAGTATTGTCACCATCGGATATGATTTACATGGTCGATCACGCATTATACATCATTTTTTCCCTAATGATATGCACATTCGTAAAAAAACACGCCATTAGGTGTTATCTGACCAAGTACCTATCGGATGGGTGTGCCTCATTGAGAACATTTCAATACCACCTAGGTTGAGGCGTACGAAAAGTTTTGTGCCCATCGGATATCCTTTGCATGGTCGATCGAGCATTAAATACTATTTTTACTCTAGTGTCATGCACATCCGTCAAAAAACACGTTTCTAGGTATGTTATAGGATCAAGCACTTATGGGATGGGCATGCCACTTTGCATGTAAGTCGATTCTACCTAGTTGAAGGTGTGTGCAAAGTATTGTGCCCATCGGATATGCTTTGCATTGTCGATCAAGCATAAAACACCGTTTTTATCTTAGTGTCATGCACATTCGTAAGAAAACGCAGTCCTAGATGTGTTATTCAAACTAGTACTTATCGGATGGGGGCTCTAGTTTGCACGCAAGTCCGTTTCAACTAGGTTGAGGTGTGTGCAAAGTATTGTCACCTTCGGATATGATTTGCATGGTTGATCAAGCATAACACACCATTTTTGCCTTAGTGTCATGCACAACCATATAAAAACACGGCCATAGGTGTGTTATTCAAATAAGTACTTATCAGATGGGAGCTCCACTTTGCACGCAAGTCCGTTTTAACTACATTGAGGTGCGTGCAAAGTATTGTCACCATCGGATATGATTTGCATGGTCGATCACGCATTATACACCATTTTTTTCCTAGTGGTATGCACATCCGCAAAAAAACACGCCCTTGGGTATGTTATCTGACCAAGTACTTATCGGATGGATGTGCCTCTTTGACAACATTTTAATAACAACTAGGTTGAGGTACAGGAAAAGTATTATGCCCATCGGATATGCTTTGCATGGTCGATCGAGCATTAAATACCATTTTTGCCTTAGTGCCATGCACATCCGTAAAAAAACACGCTGCTAGGATGTGTTATCCGATCAAGCACTTATGCGATGGGAATGCCACTTTGCATGTAAGTCAATTCCACCTAGTTGAAGGTGTGTGCAAAGTATCGTGCCCATCAGATATGCTTTGCATGGTCGATCGAGCATTAAATTCCATTTTTGCCTTAGTGCCATGCACATTCGTAAAAAAACACACTGCTAGGTGTGTTATCTGATCAAGCACTTATGCGATGGGCGTGCCACTTTGCATGTAAGTCAATTCCACCGATTTGAAGGTGTGTGCAAAGTATCGTGCCCATCGGATATGCTTTGCATTGTCGATCAAGCATAACACACTGTTTTTGCCTTAGTGTCATGCACAACCATATAAAAACACGGCCATAGGTGTGTTATTCAAATAAATATTTATCATATGGGGGCTCCACTTTGCACGGAAGTCCGTTTTAACTACGTTGAGGTGCGTGCAAAGTATTGTCACCAACGGATATGATTTGCATGGTCGATCACGCATTATACATCATTTTTTTCCTAATGACATGCACATTCGCAAAAAAACACGCCATTAGGTGTGTTATCTGACCAAGTACTTATCGGATGGGTGTGCCTCATTGAGAACATTTCAATACCACCTAGGTTGAGGCGTACGAAAAGTTTTGTGCCCATCGGATATCCTTTGCATGGTCGATCGAGCATTAAATACTATTTTTACTCTAGTGTCATGCACATCCGTCAAAAAACACGTTTCTAGGTATGTTATAAAATCAAGCACTTATGGGATGGGCATGCCACTTTGCATGTAAGTCAATTCTACCTATTTGAAGGTGTGTGCAAAGTATTGTGCCCATCGGATATGCTTTGCATTGTCGATCAAGCATAAAACACCGTTTTTATCTTAGTGTCATGCACATTCGTAAAAAAACGCAGTCCTAGATGTGTTATTCAAACTAGTACTTATCGGATGGGGGCTCTAGTTTGCACGCAAGTCCGTTTCAACTAGGTTGAGGTGTGTGCAAAGTATTGTCACCTTCGGATATGATTTGCATGGTTGATCAAGCATAACACACCGTTTTTGCCTTAGTGTCATGCACAACCATATAAAAACACGGCCATAGGTGTGTTATTCAAATAAGTACTTATCAGATGGGGGCTCCACTCTGTACGCAAGTCCGTTTTAACTACATTGAGGTGCGTGCAAAGTATTGTCACCATCGGATATGATTTGCATGGTCGATCATGCATTATACACCGTTTTTTCCCTAGTGGTATGCACATCCGCAAAAAAACACGCCCTTGGGTATGTTATCTGACTAAGTAAGTACTTATCGGATGGATGTGCGTCTTTGACAACATTTTAATAACAACTAGCTTGAGGTATAGGAAAAGTATTATGCCCATCGGATATGCTTTGCATGGTCGATCGAGCATTAAATGCCATTTTTGCCTTAGTGCCATGCACATTTGTAAAAAAACACGCTGCTAGGTGTGTTATCCGATCAAGCACTTATGCGATGGGAATTCCACTTTGCATGTAAGTCAATTACACCTAGTTGAAGGTGTGTGCAAAGTATCGTGCCCATCGGATATGCTTTGCATGGTCGATCGAGCATTAAATTCCATTTTTGCCTTAGTGCCATGCACATTCGTAAAAAAACACACTGCTAGGTGTGTTATCTGATCAAGCACTTATGCGATGGGCGTGCCACTTTGCATGTAAGTCAATTCCACCTAGTTGAAGGTGTGTGCAAAGTATCGTGCCCATCGGATATGCTTTGCATTGTCGATCAAGCATAACACACTGTTTTTGCCTTAGTGTCATGCACAACCATATAAAAACACGGCCATAGGTGTGTTATTCAAATAAATATTTATCATATGGGGGCTCCACTTTGCACGCAAGTCCTTTTTCACTACGTTGAGGTGCGTGCAAAGTATTGTCACCATCGGATATGATTTGCATGGTGATCACGCATTATACATCATTTTTTTCCTAATGACATGCACATTCGCAAAAAAACACGCCATTAGGTGTGTTATCTGACCAAGTACTTATCGGATGGGTGTGCCTCATTGAGAACATTTCAATACCACCTAGGTTGAGGTGTACGAAAAGTTTTGTGCCCATCGGATATCCTTTGCATGGTCGATCGAGCATTAAATACTATTTTTACTCTAGTGTCATGCACATCCGTCAAAAAACACGTTTCTAGGTATGTTATAGGATCAAGCACTTATGGGATGGGCATGCCACTTTGCATGTAAGTCGATTCTACCTAGTTGAAGGTGTGTGCAAAGTATTGTGCCCATCGGATATGCTTTGCATTGTCGATCAAGCATAAAACACCGTTTTTATCTTAGTGTCATGCACATTCGTAAAAAAACGCAGTCCTAGATGTGTTATTCAAACTAGTACTTATCGGATGGGGGCTCTAGTTTGCACGCAAGTCCGTTTCAACTAGGTTGAGGTGTGTGCAAAGTATTGTCACCTTCGGATATGATTTGCATGGTTGATCAAGCATAACACACCGTTTTTGCCTTAGTGTCATGCACAACCATATAAAAACACGGCCATAGGTGTGTTATTCAAATAAGTACTTATCAGATGGGGGATCCACTTTGCACGCAAGTCCGTTTTAACTACATTGAGGTGCGTGCAAAGTATTGTCACCATCGGATATGATTTGCATGGTCGATCACGCATTATACACCGTTTTTTCCCTAGTGGTATGCACATCCGTAAAAAAACACGCCCTTGGGTATGTTATCTGACCAAGTACTTATCGGATGGATGTGCCTCTTTGACAACATTTTAATAACAACTAGGTTGAGGTATAGGAAAAGTATTATGCCCATCGGATATGCTTTGCATGGTCGATCGAGCATTAAATACCATTTTTGCCTTAGTGCCATGCACATCTGTAAAAAAACACGCTGCTAGGTGTGTTATCCGATCAAGCACTTATGCGATGGGAATGCCACTTTGCACTTATGCGATGGGAATGCCATCAAATGCATGCATACTTGATGGTGTTGAAACTATGCACATGCATAGAGATGACCTATGTTGATGTGCATACAAGGTATTGTTCCCATCGGATATACTTTGGATGGCCAAAGTCGCCACAAACCCCATTTTGCAACAAGTGTTATGCACATTCGATAAAAAATATTATATGAGCTATGTTATGCAAACGAACAAATACCCAATGGGCATGATAGTTTGTACAGACATCAATCCCACATATGTTGACATAGGTTCAAAGTATGGTGCCCATCAGATATAATTTGGATGGTCAAAGTCGCCACAAACTCCATTTTCAACAAGTGTTATGCACATTCCACAAAAAATCATATTTGAAGTGTGCTATTCAAACGTGCACATACCCAATGGGCATGATACTTTGCATGGGAATCAATCCCAAATATTTTTAGGTGTGTGCAAAGTATGGTGGTGATCAAATATGCTTTAGATGGTCAATGTCACCACAATCTCTATTTTTCAACAAGTGTTATGCACATTGGCAAAAAATAGTATCTGAGGTGTGTTATTCGAACACGCATATACCTGATGGGCATTGCACTTTTCATGGGAATCAATCCCATATATGCTAAGCTACGTGGAAAGTACGGTGCCCATTAGATATGCTTTGGATTGTCAAAGTTGCCACAAACCCTAGCTTGCACCAAATGTTATACACATTCGGCAAAAAATAGTATTTGAGGTGTGTAATTCGAACGTGCTCATACATGATAGGCATGAAAATTTTTACACACGTTAATATAATCTATTTTGAGGTGCATGAAAAGTATCATGTCCATTGGATATGCTCTAGATGCTCAAAGTTGCCACAAACCACGTTTTTCAATAAGTGTTATGCACAACCAACAAAAAACACGGTCAAAGGTGTGTTATTCAAACATGCGCCAACCCGATGGACATGATACTTTGCACGCACATAAAAAAAATCTATCTTGAGGAATGTGCAAAGTATCGTTCCCATCAGATATGCTCTGAATTCTCAAAGTTGCCACAAATCCCATTTTGCACAAACTATTATGCACAACCAGCAAAAATCAGGCTCAGAGGCGAGTTATTCAAACACGCATGTACCCAATGGGAATGTTACTAGGAATGCACATGAATTCAACCTATCTTCAGGCAAGTTCCAAGTATCATGACCATCGGTGGATGGTAAAGTCACCACAAATCTTGTTTTTCACCAAGTGTTATGGACAACTGCAAAAAAATAGTATCTGAGGTGTGTTATTCGAGTGTGCACATACCCTATGGACATGATAATGTACATGCACATGAACCCAATTTATGTTGAGGTGCGTGAAAAGTACCATGCTTATCGGATATGCTTTGGATGGTCAAAGTCACCACAAACCCTGTTTTGCACCAAGTGTTATGCACAACCACCAAAAAATAGTATTTGAGGTGTGTTATTCGAATGCACAAATACCCATTGGGCATGATAATGTGCGTACACATCACCCCATACTATGTTGAGGTACATGCAAAGTATCATGTCCATTGGATATGTTTTGGATGGTCAAACTCACCAAAACCCCATTTTTTCACCAACTATTATGCACAACTGCCAAAAAACATGCTCTGAGGTGTGTTATTCAAACACTTAAATACCCGATGGGGATGATACATTGATGTGCATGAAAAGCATCATGCCCATCTAATATTATTTGGATGGTCAAATTCGTCACAAACCTCGTCTTTCAACATGTGTTATGCACATTTTGCAAAAAATAGCATCTGAGGTGTGTTATTCGAATGTATACCTGATGGGCACAATACTTTGCATGGGTGTCAATCCCACATATTTTTTGGTGTGTGCAAAGTATCCAGTCCTAGTCAAATTCACCACAATCCCCATGTTTCAACGAGTGTTAGTAAAAAATAGTATCTGAGGAGTATTATTCGAACACGAACATAACCGATGTGCATAATAATTTGCACGAGTGAGAATCCCACATATGTTTATATGCACATCGTGCAAAGTATCATGCCCATGGGATCTGCTTTGGATAGTCAAGGACACCACAAAACCCCATTTCTCAATAAGTGTTATGCACATTTTGCAAAAAATAGTATCTGAGGTGTGTTATGCAAATGCACACATACCGATGGGCATGATAATTTGCATGGGCATCAATCCCACATGTTTTGAGGAGTGCAAAAAGTATTGTACCCATTGGATATGCTTTGTATGGTCAAAGTCGCCACAAACCCCATTTCTCAACAAGTGTTATGCACAACCACCAAAAAACATGCTATGATGTATGTTGAGGAGTGTGCAAAGTATCAGGCCCATCATATGTGCTCTGGATTCCAAACCCATCACAAACCACATTTTTCACTAAGTGTTATGCAACCATTAAAGAACACACTATGTGGACCGTGGTGTGTTATTTAAATGCGCACATACTCGACGGGAATGTTATTGTGCATGCATGGTAATCCCATCTATGTTGAGGTGTGTGCAACGTATCGTGAACATAGGATATTCTTTGGATGGTCAAAGTTACCACAAACCCCGTTTTTCACCAAGTGTTGTGGACAACGGTGAAAAATAGTATCTAACATGGATGATTGTTCCCAATTAGTTTTGCTACCTGATGAGTATGATATTGTGCACACACATGCATCCCACATGTTGAGGTGCTCGCAAAGTATCATGCCCATCAGATATGCTTTGGATGGTCAGAGTCGTCTCACAAACCCCGTTTTTCACCAAGTGTTATGCTCAAGTGCCAAAAAGTAGTATCTCAGGTGGGTTATTCAAACGTGCACATACTCGATGTGGAAAATACTATGCATGCATGTGAATCCAACCTATGTTGAGGTACATGCAAAGTTTTGTGCCCATCGAACATGCTTTGGATGGTCAAAGTCACCACAAACCCCATTTTCAACAAGTGTTATGCACATTCAATAAAAAATAGTATCTGTGGTGTGTTATGTGAACATGCACATACCTGATGGGCCAAATAATTTGCATGAAGTCAATCCCAAAAATTTTGAGGCGTGTTCAAAGTATTGTGCCCATTGGATATGCTTTGGATGGTCACAGTCACCACAAACCTTTTTTCCAACAAGTGTTATGCACATTTGATGAAAAATAGTATGTGAAGTGTGTTATTGAATGTGCATGTACCTGGTGGACACGTCACTTTGCATGGAAATAAATCCCATATATGTTGAGGTATTTGCTGTATGTGCATGTACCTGGTGCACATACCCGATGGGCTTGGTAATGATAACACATATGAATCCAACTATGTTGAGATGTGTCCAAAGTATCGTGCTAATCAGATGTGCTTTGGATGGTCAAAGTCCCCACAAATCCCATTTTTCACCAATTGTTATGCACAATTGCCAAAAAATAGTATCTTAGGTGTAAAATAGTATCTTAGGTGTGTTATTCAAAGATGCACATACTTGATGGGTACGATACTGGGCACGCACATGAACCCAATCTATTTTGTGCAAAGTATCATGCCCATCGGGTATTCATTGGATGGTCAAAGTCACCACAAATCTTGTTTTTCACCAAGTGTTATGCACAACTGCCAAAAATTAGTATCTGAGGTGTGTTATTCAAACATGCACATACCTGATGGGCACGATGCCTTTTAGGGGAATCAATACCATATATGTTGAGGCACGTGCAAATTATTGTGCCCATTAGACTTGATTTGGATGGTGAAAGTCGCCACAAACCTCGTTTTTCAACAAGTGTTATGCACAACCATCAAAAACTAGTATCTTAGGTGTGTTATTAAAACACACACATACTCGATGGGCATGATGTTTGCACACACATAAATAAAATCTATTTTTAGGAGAGTGAAAAATATTGTTTCAATTAGATATGCTCTGGATGCTCAAACTCATCCACAAACCTCGTTTTTCACTAAGTGTTATGCACATTCATAAAAACTTTCTCTGAGGTGTGTTAGTTGAATGTGCACATATCCTATAGTCATGATATCATGCACGCATGATAATACCACCTATGTTGAGGTGCGTGCAAAGTATCATGCCCATCGGATCTACTTTGGATGGTCAAAGTCACTACAAACCTAGTTTTTCACCAAGTGTTATGCACAATCGCCAAAAAATAGTCTCTGAGGTGTGTTATTCGAAAATACGCATACTTGATGGGAACAATACAATGTACGCATGTGAGTCCAACCTATTTTGATGTGCATGCAAAGTATTATGCCCATCGAATATGCTTTGGATGCACATTCGATAAAAAATAGTATATGAGGCGTGTTATTTGAATGTGCACAACCTTATGGGCATGATACTTTGCACAGAAGTCAATCGCACATATGTTGAGGTGCGTGCAAAGTAACATGCCCAGCAAATATGCTTTGGATGGTCAAAGTCACCACAAACTCTATTTTTCCAACAACTATTACGCACATTAGTTGGCAAAAAATAGTATCTGAAGAGTGTTATTCGAACGGAAACATACCCGATGTGCACAATACTTTGCACGAGCTGAATTGCACATATGTTGAGGAATTCCATGCAAAGTATCATGCCCATCAGATATGCTTTGGATGGTCAAGGTCGCCACAAACCCCATTTTTCAATAAGTGTTATGCACATTTGGCAAAAAATAGTATCTGAGGTGTGTTATTCGAACGTGCACATACCCGATGGGCATGATACTTTGCATGCACATCAATAAAACCTATGTTGAGATGTGTGCAAAGTAACATGTCCATCAAATATGCTCTGGATGCTCAAAGTCACCACAAACCCCATTTTTCACCAAGTATTATGCGGAACCATAAAAAAAAACATGCTCTGAGGTGTGTTATCTAAACATGCACATACCTAATGGGCATGATACTATGCATGTGTGTGAATATCAACAATGTTGAGGTGCTTGCAAGGTATCGTGCCAATCATATATGCTTTGGGATAGCCAAAGTCACCACAAATCCCATTTTTCACCACGTGTTATATATAACCCACAAAACATAGTATCTAAGGTGTTAAAGTAGCCACAAACCCCATTTTTCACCACATGTTATACATATGGGGCTTTTCATACATAGTTAGAGTCTATCTCCCAATTGTAAACCAAGAATCCTAAGAGTGAGTGACAGGTTGGAGCCATGTGTGTTGCCACATGATGGTGGGAAAGCCATGGAGCATGCCATGTACTATTGCTGAGGGATGAGGTCATCAATTTGTGGGGGGCAATGAAGGGGCACATTGATGTGTGTGTGTGCCTATGGGCTTGGAGTCCTATGCAAGGAGTGTGTGAGTGTAGGTGTGCTAGAAGGTTCTAGTGACTTGGTAGCTAGGTGTGTCAGGTTGGTGTGATATGTGAGTGATCATAGGAGGTGACTGATTGAGATAATCATGGAGATGATTGTGGATCTGGGATCTACCAACATGGAGACAATTGCCTATATATGTAACCACTCATGAATAAAGATTTTTTCATTGTGCCTCATTGCTCTATCTTTGAACCAACAATTCTGTATTTACAAAAAATAGCCCACGGTGACTTTAGATACCCTGCAGGGATCGCTTGTAGCTAGTAGTCCTAGTAAAAAAAGGCAAATAGACCATTTTAAATCGCTCCAAGACCAATCTAAAAATAGTTTCAAACATGTTAAAATGCCATTTTAAAAATATCACAAATCCTTGTGATTAAGACATCAACTCTCACTCTCATTTGTATACTTCAACCTCAATGGGTTCACCTCACAAAATTTTAGTGGACCCATGAGGGGAGAATTGGGGTCTCAAAAGGGCCTCATAAGGAATGGGTTAAGAAATGGATTAGTCCTAATGAAAGGGCCAAGGTAGGTCCCAAGAAGTCCTAACCCCCCCCATCTAGGTGGGTTAAGCCCAAAAGTGACCCCACCTCTTACACAACTCTTACTCCTAGGTGGGAACCAAAAAAATCAAAAATCAAAATTCGAATTTGTAATTACCTCCCTCCTTCTCTCTCCTCCCTCCCTCCCTCCCCAACCCATTTGGGAGTGCTTTGTCGATTGATTGCACCAGAGTTTGGCTATTGAAGGCTTTGTCTTGGAGAAGCATGCATCCTAAAAACTATAGTATATAGAAATTTATTTTAAAAAAATCAAAATTTTGTTCTCTACATACATGCAACCAAGTAATCATTCAAAATTACACTACCTGAGCTTCTCCTCAACCCAAGGACATACCTAAATGAGATAATTAGGCATAGGTTAATGGGCCACCAATGTTGTGCTAAAGTAATGCACACCCATTTCAAGGCACACTCCACAGTTATTGCATTTATGTTTCTTTCCTCGCGAAGAAAGGATGATTTATGCTGTTGGGCAGTGGCCAGAGAGGCTGATAAAGCCAAAGCATTGGACTTGGAGCGAAATGCATTGGACTTGCAGTGACATAAATTAGAAGAGTCACTCTGTAAGCTAGCTGAGTCCAAAAAAGGCTTGGAAAGTGGGGACATGGTGAAGGAGGGGGGAGAGAAGGGAGGGGCATGGGGTGGGGCAAGGGGAGGGGTGGAGTGGTAGCAAGGGTGGGGGGAGGGGGGATGGGGGGTATGGGGGAGGGCGATGGGTGTGGGCGAGGCAAGTAGGGGGAGGGCGACAAGGGTGGGGGGTTGGAGGGGTTAGGGTGGGGGCAAGGGCACAATGAAACCCTAAACATAATTAAAAGGGATGTCAAAACATGATGGGCCTAAAAACACCATAACTCTCATTATTCAATGGTAAGAGTGAAGAACACTGCTAGACCCATTGGATGCCGCCTCCACCCTTCCTCCTCTAGCTCCCACCGCCTCCATGGTATCTGCACACACGAACCTACCCGGGTCTGGTGGCGCCTCCCTTGACTCTCATGAGCCATCCCCCAACTCTCATGAGGTCTCCCAGGACTCTCGTGAGCCCTCCCCCAGCTCTCTTGAGCATGAGCCTTCCCCTTAGCCTTCCCCCCAGCCTTCCCCTCACCATGAGCCCCAAGAGCATGAGCCTTCCCATCAACCTTCCCCCTTGGTTTCCCCTCAACCTTCCCCTCAGCCTCAGCCTCAGCCTGACCCTCAACCTTCCCCTCAGGCTTCCCCTCATCCTTCCCGTGAGCCTTCCCCTCAGCCTCAACCTCACTGACCCTCAACCTTCCCCTCAGCATTCCCCTTAGTCTTCCCCTCAGCCTTCCCCTCCCTGTGAGAGCCCTCTCCCGATCGAACAAAATGTGTTTGATAACCTCCCGGACATAGAGAGGCTTCCTGAGGGCCAACAGATTGCCTGAAAGAGCACCATCTTCCCTCTCTCGATGATACAGCCCATCGCAGAGATGATCTTGGTGCCCATGAGGAGGGTAAGTAGATGCCGAGGAAGCCCCATTCTAAAGAAGGTCAAAGCTCAAGAAGTTAGTGAGAGGACTCCTCGAAGGAGGATCAACGCAGACAAGAGCAGCGGAAGAAGTTCAAGGCAGACATGAGGCCGTGGGCTGGTGTTTGGGTCCACAAGTGAGACTCCTTCCCTCTCTCCCACTATCTTCACATGGTATCAGAGCCTGGTTCGTGGTAAGGAGCTCAAGAAAGCAAACCAAGTTCGCGGTGTCCTGGTAAGAGGACCAGTGTTGCTTTCCTTTTTCGAGTTTGGGAGCAAATCTCTGCAGGTAGCATAGCCGGAAGTGCAAGAGTGCACTGTCTCAGATTGAGACGCCCTTTGCGGTGTGGCGAGAGGGCAGTATATGCTACGGGAGAGGGTGAACCCCTTGGTGACTTTATTTTTCTGATTCGAGGCCATTTTGAGGCCCGTTTTGAAGGCGGAAGTTTTTCGTAGGCACTCAGAAAAAGGCCCAGTTTTTGCTGTGCGACCACTGCTCTACAGGTCGGTGAAAAGTTGCCGCAAAAATTGCATCGTATGCCTATGCACAAAGATATTGGGAGTTGCAGAATCATCCTTGTTTCCTGTTCATGCAAAATCGTCACTAGGAAGTGACTGTGTGGTCAAATACCACTTTCGTCAGTTTTGCAGATCTGCTCGTGTGAGGCAAAAGCTGTGTCTTTTGCAGTGACAGAATATTTTGGAGTGTTCTATAATGGCGTCTGATTCTCTTTCACAGATTGTCACTGAAAAGCTTGACAAGAACAACTTCCAGGCATGGAAGTTTAGAATGACGAATTTCCTTATGGGAAAAGGCTATTGGGAGTTCATTACAGGAAATGAAGAAGAACTAATTCTTCCTAATGTTCCCAATCAACAGGAAATGCAGGCATTTAAAGGATGGCATGAGAGAGCCAGAAAAGTTATGTACTAGCTTTCTATCTGTATTTCGGATTCTATGATTGTGCATATTCAGGATGCAAGTATGCCAAAGGAGGCATGGGATACTTTGGCAAAAATGTATAGCACAAATACGCAAGCCAGGAAAATGCAGCTCAAGCAGGAGTTGCACAATGTGCAGAGAGAAAATATGAGCATCAATGACTACCACATGAAGGTGAAGAAAATTGCAGATGCACTTGCTTCCATTGGGTCACCAGTGGAAGATGATGATCTAGTTTCTGTGACCTTGAATGGTCTAGGAAAGGATTATGCATAGTTCCGGACATCCATTGCTGTCCGTGAAAAATTTCATGATTTTGAGGAGTTGTTTGCTCTTCTAATTTCTAAAGAGCAAAGAAATGGTGGTGCATCTTCTTCAAGAGGAACTTCAAAAGAAACTGTCTTCTACTCAAATGCTGGAAGAGGTAGAGGTAGAGGTAGAGGAGGTCGATCTGGAGGCCGTGCTAGAAATCAGAATATGCATCAAACTCAAGAAAACCAATCCTATGGAGGAGGACGTGGTAACTCTAGAGGCAGGGGGAGCCAAAGACGTCGTGGTGGATGGTAGAGAGGCCAAAATGCAAACAGCAATGTTGAATGCTACTATTGTGGTAAAATGGGTCATATGGCTAAAGACTGCTACAAAAGCAGAATGACATCATGAATGGAAAATTGCAGCAAGGCAATTATGCATCTTCTAGTAGACAGGGTGATGACAGAAATGAGCATCTGTTTATGGTGCAACACATGATGAATTCTGTGACAAGTACAGAAGAAAGAAATGATGTGTGGTATGTTGACTCAGGTGCATCAAACCACATGACAGGACATGCAGAATGGATGCAGGATGCAAGGAAAATGGAAAGACCAGGATTTGTGGAGACTGGTGATGATACTGCACATCCTATTGTGCAAATTGGTAAAATTTCTTCGTCTATGCAGGATGGGAAAAAGAAATACCTATCTGATGTATTTCATGTCTTGAACATCACCAAGGACTTGGTTTCTGTTGGTCAAATAGTGGAGCAGGGCTTGCAGGTCAGATTTAATCCTCATGGATGCTTTGTTGAGGATATGAAAAATAACAGTTGCTTGATAGCAAAAGGAAAGAAGAAGGGCAGGATGTTTACGTTGGATGTGGAGATGCCTGAATTGAGTGCAGCAATGTTTGCACATGGGACCGGTGTAGTTGCAGATATTGATATCTGGCATAAACGCATTGGTCATGTTAATGTTCAGTGACTTAAATCAATGCAGGCCTAAAATATTATTGCAGGATTGCCTAAATTCAAGGTTGCAGAAATGCATAAGGTATGTGAAGCATGTCAATTTGGAAAACAGGCAAGGAAACCATTTCCTAGGCATGTTCAAGAGACTAAGAAGCCATTGGAATTAATCCACTCTGATGTATGGACTATTAAAGCTACATCTATTGGAGGCTGTCATTATTTTGTCACTTTTATTGATGACTACAGCAGAAAAGTTTGGGTGTATTTTATGAAAAAGAGGTGTTTGGGCACTTCAAAGCTTTTAAAGCTATGGTTGAAAAAGAAATAGGCCTACAAATAAAATGCCTAAGGTCAGATGGAGGGGGAGAGTACCTCTCAAATGAGTTTGCAAGGTTCCTACAGGAGCATGGCATAAAGTAGCAATATTCATGCAGTCATACCCCACAGCAAAATGGACTTGCAGAAAAGAAAAACAGGCATATTGGAGAGGTATCTCGGGCCATGCTAAATGAAAAAGACCTTCTAGATTATTATTGGGCTGAAGCAGTTGCTACAGTAGTTTACATAATGAATAGGACTCCCACTACAGCAATACATGGCATGACGCCAGAGGAGATGTATACTGGTAGGAAACCAGATATTTCTCATTTGAAAATTTTTGGTTGCATTGCCTATGTTCATGTGCTAGATGAGTTGAGGTCCAAGTTGGATCCAAAAGCTGAGAAGTGCATCTTTATTGGTTATTCTCTGCAGCAGAAACGGTATAGATGCTATAACCCTTCTACTCATAAGTTTACAGTGAGCAGAGATGTTGTTTTTTATGAGATGAGCAGCTGGTATAAACCAGTAAATGTGATGATTGATGTAGATGCACAAAATGGTAATGCTACACAGAATTCACAACAGCAATCACAAAATATTAAAGGACCTACAGTGTCCTCTAGCAGTGGTTCACATACCTCGCCATGGACAGGCAGATTGAGATCAGGAGAATCTCCTCAAAGCAATGCAGATAGTGGTATGCATGTATCATGAAAAGGAAAAGAGAAAGTAGATCAGCCCATGTTTGATGTGAATGCAGGTCACTCTTATGTGGATGGTGAATCCAGTGGCTCAGAACAGAGCATCGATGATGAGTTGGGTATTCCTTCTATTGTTACACCTGGAGTAAGGAAGACCAGGGATGTTTTGAGAGCACTTGGAAGTGAGCCTATTTTGCACAGGTCTACTAGAGCTAGATACCCTGTGGATAGGCTGAAATATGATGGATTTATAGCCATTCACTATCTCTTCACTATGCCTATATGGTCAAAGTGATACAGGAACAAGAACCCACTTCTTTTAAGCAAGCCATGGGAAAAGAAAAATGGGAGAAAGACATGGATGAAGAAATGGATGCCTTGGAAGCAAATGCTACATGGGAATTGGTGCCTTTGCCTAAAGACAAGAATGCAATTGGCTGTAAGTGGGTTTATAAGGTGAAGCACAATGCAGATGGATCTGTGAACAGATACAAGGCATGGTTAGTTGTCAAGGGGTATGCACATACATATGGCATTGATTATGAGGAAACATTCAGTCCGGTTACAAGGATGGCAATCGTAAGAGTAGTCATTGCTATGGCTACATCAAAGGGATGGTCTTTACATCAGATGGATGTAAAGAATGCCTTCTTGCATGGTGATTTGCAAGAAGAGGTCTTTATGGAGCCGCCACCAGGTTATGTTCATGCTATTCATCCTGAGTTTGTTTGCAGGTTGAAGAAAGCCTCGTATGGCTTGAAGCAAGCACCTAGAGCATGGTCTGACAAGATAGGACAATATCTTGTCACTATTGGCTTTCAGATTTCCAAGGCAGATTTCTCACTTTATGTGAGAAAAACAGAGAAAGGTATTATGCTGCTTGTCATTTATGTTGATGATTTGATCATCACAGGTGATAGTGATGAAGATATCCTTCACGTGAAAATGTTATTGAAGCAAAAGTTTGAGATGAAGGATTTGGGAGAGCTGCATTATTTCTTGGGCATTGAGGTGATTAGATCACCAAGTGGGATACAGCTCTTGCAGAGGCAGTATGGATTGGACATGCTATCCAAATATGGGATGATAGGTTGTAAGCCTATTTCAGTTCCTTTGGAGTAGAATGTGAAGCTGAGCATAGATGCAGGTGAGCTTCTGGAAGACCCTACTATGTACAGACGCATAGTAGGAAGTTTGATTTATATGACTATTACCAAGCCAGATTTGAGCTATGCTGTTGGATTGGTAAGTCAGTTTATGCAGGCTCCAAGGAAACCGCATTTGGATGCGGCTAGATGCATACTTAGGTATGTGAAGTCCACATTGCAGTATGGACTATTTTATGAGGCTGGGGTTCAGATCCAGTTGCATGGATACACTGATGCTGATTGGGCTAGTAGTATTGCAGATAGATGATCTACCAGTGGATATGTGTTCTCTTTTGGGAGTGCTGCAATCACTTGGAGCAGCAAGAAACAGCCTACAGTTGCCTTGTCGAGCATAGAGGCTGAGTACAGGGGTGCAGCAATGGCTGCATGTGAGGTAGCTTGGTTGCATAAGCTACTCTATGATATGCATCAGTCTACAGATGAGCCAGTTGTTATTTATTATGACAACATGAGCAGTATACACTTGGCAAATAGCCCAGTCTATCATGCTAGAACAAAGCACATTGAGGTGCATTATCACCATGTGTGGGAGAAGGTTTTACTAGGTTTTATTGATCTAGTTTATGTCAGCACAGAGGATCAGGTAGCTGACATATTCACGAAGGCATTGGGCATAGAGAAGCTGTGCAACTTCAAAGACCTACTTGGTGTGTAGGAATTGGGATTGAGCTCGAGGGGGAGTGTTGAGATATCGAGCTCCACTCGTGATATGCCAGGGTGACCGTTGTGCATTTATGTCACCGACTTGTTAGCTGCAGATGCGGTTGGTACACCACCCATGAATAATAGCTGGATGACAGCTATCCTTATCTACTCTAGTTTGTGGCTTAGTTAGTATGCCACCTTAGTTAGCTGAGTTTGGTTTGAGACCCACATATAGGGTTCTTCTATTTCTTTGTACTAGAGTTCTTTTGGCTTACACAACTAAGAAGAGGAAAACTGTTTTCAGCCTTTACCTTTGTGTGTATTCCCCCATTGTGTATGTGAGAAAGCCACAAGTGAGACTCTTTCCCTCTCTCCCACTATCTTCACAATGTATCCATTGAAATATCCATTGAAATATATGTTTATATATACAAAAGGCCTCACATGCTATCTTTCTTCTTAGCTAGTTCGAGTACATCGAGAATTGGGGTCTTTGAATCCCCTAGTGGATTCCTAGATATAAATCTAGCCGCAACAGCACTAACATCCTCCTCTCCTACTGCAAAGACATAGCCATTGCCGTCAATGCCCTGCCATGAATGTTCAATCCAAAGGCATCGATAGCAGCTAGGCGGTGTATCAAAATGACTTTGTCGGCATTCTGAGTAATGTTGGAGTATTCGATAGCACACGACAAAGCCTTGCACTTTAGTAGCTCCGAAGGACCTCGAGGAGAAAATTTGTTGTGAAAGACCACGATATGCTCTGTGACTTTGCCAAGGTCTCGCTAAGGTAATGGGCCAAAGAATGATCTCGCCCAAATGCGTTGCGAACATTACCCCGTTGAGATGAGAATTCATCAAGCTCAAATGCATCCTACAACAATTCAACAAACATTAGAAGACCGACAAAACAAATTATACTGAAAGAACATCAAAATAAAAAATATTGTTCGAATGTACCACTACAGCATCGTCGGCTTCTATCCCTTCCTCATTTGCAATGTTGATGGAACTAGGTGTTTTGTGATGTTCCATTTGGGAGGTGGATGCTTTCTCCTGACTTGTGTTGGAGGTGGAAGCTTCTGCATGAGAGGGTTGTGCATCGTATATGGACATGTCTGCATCCCTCATTGAAACTAGCATCGTCAAGAGAAAGTCTTCCATTGTTTGGTCTTCGGTACCTAAAATCCTGGGATCTTTGACACTTGTGTCAACATCAAGCCCCGATAGGACTCCGAGTGCCTCATCCTCTTATAGTCCAAAAAGAATCTCTATGTCATGGAGGAATACGTACTCTTCTCCATTGATGATGAGGGGGGACAAGGACCATAATTCAAAGTCTGGGTTAGTGGTCTTCAATGCAGATTCTTGCTCTACTAGGGGCTCTTGAAGTAGGCTCAATGCTTGAGCTGCTTCCATCTCCTCATTGGATCGTCAAGACTCTCTTCCATGTAGATGTTCAAGTCTAGGACCAGATCAGCAATTCTACTAGAGGGGGTGCTAGACGATGAGGCTTCTTCCTCTAAATTTCCTTCTTGGAGAAGAAAGATGAATGTCATCTCCCATGAAAGGAATTTGGTGCCTGTATTTCATGTGATCCCTGCATCTAGGATGTCTTGAACTTCAACTGTCCTAAACCCTTCGTCTGTAAGGTTGTCACAAAAGTGGGCCAAGCGCTTTACAAACTTGGGTTCCTCTACGAATAGATACTTTATGTAATCTATGGGAACCCATCTCTTTTGAAGAGTGGTCAAGTGTATAGGAAAAATTTGAGAAATTATCTTGCATGTAAAGGATGAGATTTGAGAAGTCATCCTTGGCTCTCATATATGTGCCTAGGACATCTAAAGTCCTATCAAACACTAAGAATATCTCTTCCTCACTATCTATAAATGCAGTTCATGAGATGAAGTCATGGAATGCAATTCTAGTTGAACCCATGGCAAATAGCAGTTGATGGAGGGAGTAACTTCTGAGGACAGGAGTTTCTATGGCTCTCTAAATGTGAAAGTGAGAATGTGATGTAAAAAGGGCTCTTATCCCTTAATATATATCAAAACCCTAAAAATTAAAATTGATCATAAAATGCCCAAATTTTTTGAACAACATTTACCACAAACTAAAAGGAGAAAACATTAAAAGAAATAATATTTTAATTTAACTGTCCATCATCTTTTGAAGCAATAACTAGGATTTGACAGACAAAAAATTAAATGCTGCACTAGTCAAACACATTGTTAGCAATCTTCAAAGTTGCAGGAGGAATGAAATTGGCACTATGCATGCACTTCTCCACACGGCAGCTGATCTTACCACCATTTAAGGCAAAGTAGAAGGACTCTAACATGCCGTCCTCCATGAACAATAGGTGTTCACACACATCCCTTAGAGTCCATTGCGATGTGACATTCACATTCTTGACATCTCCCTCTTCAACATCAATAGACAAACTTACCCTCGTATTGTCTTCATCATTAGAGTCTAGGGGAAGCCACCGGCCATTCGTTTTCTTCTAGTGCCTGTATTGAAAAGCTACATACATTTGGCGTGGCAAATGGTATCTAATAACCACATTGTCTTTACATGCGTGACATTGAAGCAAAGCACCCTTTTGGTCGCCTGACCTGGTTCCCCAATTCATCCCAAGTAAATCTTCAAGAGCATTTTCATCTACATGCATGCAAGACCACATAGTTTTTGTTCTATGCATATGTATATTTTGAAATAAAGAAGCAAAAATGTACAGAGGCATAAACCAAGATAACCTTGCCCATTTGGATCCAAATGTAAACTTCATGGCCATGCCCACATCCTTTGCAATCTTGTCCTTGTACGATTGCAATGTCCTCGAGTCCACATTGCTACAATCCATGTCTTGAAGTTGTGGTGGTGCAATGGTTTGTAGACAGCTATAGCTTGATGATGTCATTGGAGTGATGTATGTTGCATTATACCAATACACATTCTTCATTCACAAGGAAGTTGGCGAGAGGGACAGAGCAGCTCCAACAGAGGCATAGGAGAGGGAGAGGGGAGAGAGAGAGAGAGAGGAGCTGCAGCAAAGCAAGCTAGAGCAGGAGCGAGCAGAGAAAGAGGGGGAAGAGGAAAAATGCATGGGATTTGTTTTAAATCTGAGTGATTTGGCAAGCTGGACCAGAACAGTGGGGGGCAGAGGCCCTAGAAAGAGGGAGGGGAGAAGAAAAATTTGCCTTTTGGGCCCTACCATCCCATTGAATGCAATTTTGGGCTCATGTAGGGGAGGTGCACCTGGTAGGAGGGTCAAACATGGGTCAAGAGGGGGGGGATGGTTTGGGTGGTCCCTACTGTAAGGGGAGCAACCAATAGGGGCTCTCTACAAGCCTGCCCACCCTCCACCTCAACATACCATTCCCCACACCTTCTAGCACTCTCATTGGTACACCTCAAATCACTCTCTAATCCCTTGAAATTAGGAAACACTAATTGGAGGCCCTTTTGAGACCCCAATTCTCTCCTAATGACATGCATTCAAAAGGAGGGGTATTTTAATTCAACTTTTGGGGAAATTTTAATAGGATTCCAATAATAGGGGAGGTGTTTAATTTTAGTTGAGTGGTTGTTTGAATATTTCTTGAACGCACATGATGCATAGGTTTTTTTTATAGTGCACCCCCTGAGACTTCAACATGAGTGGATATTACTGCGAACAAGTTACAATTCAAGGGACAAGAACGTTCAAATTTGTCTCTTTCCCTGGCCATCCTAGCATAGAGCCTCAAGCCCATATGGTGAATTTAATCACACAATATATTTCCATCTATCCTATGCAATCTTTCAAAAGTGTTTTGGAGCATCTAATAGGATAGACTATATCCAAAAACTCAGCCACATGTAGCTGGTATTTCTCCAAACACCATAGGGGGAGTTAATACAACATATCATTTCAATATTTACATCCCAAACAAATAAAGGCAAGTGTTTTCATAATTAGAAAATAATGTTAACCAAAACTCATGAAAACATGGGGAATTTTCTTTAAAATGGAGTGTAAGGAACTTGGGGCACCAACTCAATATGTAATATGTAACTACCTGACAAAGAGATAGGATGTGATTGCCACTGAGCCTAATGCACACAAGATCAATGGAAGAACTAAGGAGGCTCAAAGCACACTAAATAAGACATGAGAGGGAGATAGTAAATCTATATCTCTTGCAATGTGCTTGTGTGTTCAACAATACATGATAGGCTTCTTATATAGAGAGAGCCTTTAGAATAGTCAAACCATGTGGGATCCTCTCATCCACATCTCTCCTTGTGGATATCCTCAATCCACATCTCCACATCATGTAGTCCACATCCTAGGGTGGCTACTTTAATTCTTTCCTATACCATACCTTTGTCCTTTAATCTATGTGCTCATGGCACCATATCTCAACACCTCCCCTTGGTGCCATGATCCTTTGGCTACTGCAAGGTGGTCAGATGTGAGTCTACAAATCCATCACCTCCCCTTAGTGCTTGCATTGCTACTTAAGGTGGTCAAGTGTGGCTTTTACATGTCAATACCTCCCCTGGGTGCTTTCATTGCTACTCTCAGGTGGTTAGGCTTGATTTACAAAACATAGGCAAGGTTGGCAAGGGTTTTTGCTTTTCAATGCTTCATGTCGATGGCGTTTGCTTCTTCGCTTGACGTAGCTTGATGCATGATGCTTTGTTCTTCCATGTGCCTTAATGCTTTATGTGTGGATGCCATGCTTCGTGCTATGGTCATCTCATGCACTTGTGCTTTTGGCATGCTTATGACAATGATGTGTGCATTCATGCTTTGTTTTTCCATTTGTTGCAAAGGTCTTACCAATTGATTTCTTTCAATATTGGCAGTGTCTAATTGCATACAATGATTCTGATTTGACAGGCGCGTAGAGCTTGAAAAGACGATCACTTTTCCTTTTTGGAGCGTGTGCAAATTCCTCTTGGATTGCAAGTTACGACTTGTCGAAGTTTTTGAGGAAGAGGCCTTTGATGATGATGTGGCACAGTCTATTCATATGCAGCACTCCAAACTGTGCTTGGCAGGGGCTATGTGCTTAGGTGGCCCTATGCCATGTGGCAGTCTTTTAACTTCAGCTTAGCTAACCCAAGGCAACAGACTTAACCATGGTCGTTTTTATCTAATCAAGGTCAATGTTGACTTAAGCTTATCTGCCACGTGTCACTTTGTAAACTAACCCAAGGCGATCTTTGGTAACCCAGGTTTGAGCTTGGCTTAGAGAGCTCTGTGGATGGAGGTCGACGAGCAAAGGTTCTCATGGCTTAGATGGTCTCCTTGTCTTCGATGTATCGCTCTGGATGAGTGATGTGCTCCTTCATGAGGTGAGTCGAGAGGCAGTGCAAGCTCTTGGGAATGGACTTTTGCTGCAATCAAACTCGAGAATGCCCTTTGGCTCGCATCATCTGATCGTTCGTAGAGACGATGGTATCCTTGAGCTTCTGGATCCTGAGCTGACTGTCAAAATACTCCTTAGCATCCGCCATGAGCTGCTGCGTAACCTTGATGCACTCCTTCAACTCCTTCTCGAACTCCTGCAGATTGTCTCTTTCATCATCTCCAGCTTCCCCTTGCGAGCATAAGAGGCATACGCATTCACCAAAGCTATTTGATCATTGGCCTGCTTAAACAGAGAGTCCACTTTCAGTTTCATCGGATCAGAGAACTTCACAGTGCTCAACCTGCGGGTGGAATGAGCATGCGGGAATGCAGATCCGAGAACTATGTGCTTGACACCAACAGACGATAGGGAGTGTCGGGTGGTTGATGGAGTCGCTTGAGTTCGTGGGTTAGGAGTTCGGTTGCTTGCAGGCCACAAACACTATGCTAGTAGGAGATGTTGATTGCTGGAGGCAGAAGGTCGTGCGTTGTGCTAGTGTTTGGAGATCTAGAGGCGTAGACATTTGCAGGAGCTAAGTCCTTGAAGCACTGCTGCAGAGGTGTAGACGAGGAGACGAGTGTGTCCGTGGCTATGCAAGAAGCTCAGGTACTGGCTTGCGGGGGATTTTCCTTGTCAGAGATTCACACTTTGACTGCTAATGCGAGAAGTCATTTGATAGGCAAGGGTAGAGGCTTTCGTAAAGGCAGTGACGACATAGAGAGTCGCTGTTGCACCGCTAATGGGCTGTGGCAGAGGAGCTCACTGCTGTGGAGGCTGCTCGTTGTTGACGGTCACAGCCCGTATGGCTTTGAAGCTGGAGCTAGCTGCGCTGTCTTTCTCTAAGGTTCTCGCAAGGAAGAAATGTCCTCTCAGAAATCTCTCCCTATATGTCTCTCAAAATGAATACACTCTCTCTCACAAAGGACTCTCACAAAATCTCAAAGCTCTTAATGAACACTCAAGAATCCACCATGAACTTAAACTATATCATGGACATAATCTCACAAACTCTCCCTAAACATCAGGATAAGAGTGTGCCACTCACTCTAAACTACCTAGGCTTGTGGGCAACCTATGCTCTGATACCATGACAAAGAGATAGGATGTGATTGCCACTGAGCCTAATGCACACAAGATCAATGGAAGAACTAAGGAGGCTCAAAGCACACTAAATAAGACATGAGAGGGAGATAGTAAATCTATATCTCTTGCAATGTGCTTGTGTGTTCAACAATACATGATAGGATTCTTATATAGAGAGAGCCTTTAGAATAGTCAAACCATGTGGGATCCTCTCATCCACATCTCTCCTTGTGGATATCCTCAATCCACATCTCCACATCATGTAGTCCACATCCTAGGGTGGCTACTTTAATTCTTTCCTATACCATACCTTTGTCCTTTAATCTATGTGCTCATGGCACCATATCTCAACACTACCCTCATCCAAAATCCAAGGTATGGGGGGACAAGTTCCATATATAATATCCATGGATTTCCCCAAACAAATAAAGACAAGTGTTTTCATAATTAGAAAATAATGTTAACCAAAACTCATGAAAACATGGGGAATTTTCTTTAAAATGGAGTGTAAGGAACTTGGGGCACCAACTCAATATGTAATATGTTACTACCCTCGTCCAAAATCCAGGGTATGGGGGGACAAGGTCCATATATAATGTGCATGGATTTCCTTTAAAATTTTCAAATATGCAAGGGAAAAATATGAAAATTTCATGTCCCCCATCCCACAAAATATAAGGTATATACCTTGAAAAATATGCAAGATTTTAAGATTTGTACATATTTTTCATAATATATGAGGCCCAAGGTGGGGAATCTTTTGGATGAGGGGGGGGTAAAACAAAAAAAAACACTAAATATGAAAACCCATCTCCTTTCAAATTAATGTAATGTTTTCATGTGTTAGCCAAATTTCAAGATGTAAAGACATATTTGAAGCTCTTTTACTGTATAACACAACCACATTAATTTGATTAATTTCTACTCATGGCATATTGTTAAATTCATCTCATACCCAATATTTTGATAGGTTTTTTTTCTAAAGGGAGTTGGCACCCCGAGGTAAGGAAACTTACAATGATTCAATAGAGTTTTGGTACCTCAATGAAAAAGTGGCAAATCTATCCATCCTAGATTCTTTGAGTCAATGTTTGCTTGGGTGTAGCTATTTTTGGTGAGGTTCAGGGCATTTTTTGTATATAGGTATCTTGCATGACCCATCACTTATGCATTGCTCAATGGAACTCGACAAACTTTGTCTTCATGTTGTGTAGATGTTAAGTGAAATCCTATATTCAAAGAAATAAAGATTAGTAATGGAAATGGAAAGTATAAGTTAATTACTTCTAAAATAATTTACTTGACAAGCAACCATCCCTCAAAAAACAAAACAAAACAAAATATGCATGACAATGCTTCTAGCTTATGTGTGTGTCTTTAATGGGCATGATACTTTGCACAAGCGCTAATTTAAGTGAGATTAAGGGCAGTACATAGCATCACCCATTGGATATTATTTGCATGGTTGGACATGCAGATTTCTTGGTTTCTTACCCATGAATCATGCATGACTGGTTAAAAACATGCATTCATGTACGTCTAGCCTATGTATCCATCTCTTAGAATGAGCATGATACTTTGCAAAAACCTTAATCTAAATAAAGTAAAGGCATGTTCAATGCATCATATCCATCGAATATCATTTTCATGGTTGGACATCCATATTTCCTTGTTTTCTTACCTAATCCCTAAACCCTAAACCCTAAATCCTAAACTTTAAACCCTAAACATTAAATGCTAACCCAAAACCCTAAATCCTAAATGCTAAACCCTAAATCATAAAAGCAAAACCCTAAACCCTAAAATATTAAATAACCTACTTGTTTAAGATCTAAAAAGTAAACCCTAAGCCCTAATTTAATGATATAAAATTAATCAAATTCTACAAGCATTTTTTGAGAAACTCCCACTTTTTAGTGTCAATTTGTTTAAAAATCAAAATGTGAACAATTGTTCTAAAAAATCCCCATTTTGAGGCATAATTTTTTTTAAAAGATCAAATGTGAAAATGTCTTTTTGTGAAAAAATAGCAAAATCTAAAAGATCTACAAGAAAGCTTTAAGGCCAGGAAGGATGGGGCAGAGAGTAGCTAGGGTGGAGAAGACAATGAGGTAGCTCTCCAGGCTAGCAAGAAGGATGCAGAGAGCAGCCACGGTGGAGCAAGTTGCAAAAGTTAGAGTGGGGGTTCTTTTTTTGAAACACTATTGGAAGTTCAAAGAGTAAGCTACAAGACCCTGCAACAAGATTACGATAGGGTTGTGCATGAGCTTTCAGTGGCTTTCGAAAGTTTTGAAAAGCAGTCCATCATCGTGAGAGATTTCCAAAATAGAGTGGAAGTCTTGGAAACAACCCATGTTGATGTTTTCAAGGAATTTAAGCAGCTTCAAGAGATGCTAAGGGAATCAAATAAAGCTGTTGCATGGAGTGAGCAAAGAGAGGAGGAGATGAAGGAGAACATCCATAGCCTTAGAATGATGGAGGAAGGAATCAAGAAGCAACTTCATCATGTATAGAGCAAGACTATTGTATTGACGACCGCACTGAGTTAAATCGGATGCCTATCCTGCTATGCATCAGGGTTTGAAATGCATGGTCTACCATAGCCCCATCATAGATAATTACATGATCCGATGGCCTACGTGCTACCACCCTGTGCAAGTTTTTTGCTTTGGGGTGTTGTGCATGTAAGCTCTGTTTGTAGAGAATGTCATTTTCCATTGCCTAGGTCATGGATAGGTCAAATGTGCCTGCCTGCTACAGCTATCTACAATGAGAAAGTAGATGCTACAGCTTAATTTGCCATTTGGGCAAAAATTGCAAAAGACAAGGAGCTCAAATTGCCGAGCCTAACTACGAGGAAAAGGAACCTGAAGGGAGGAACCAACCCCCTTCAAGAAACGAGCAAGAAGGGCTGGACCAAGAAGCTCAAAGCAAGGAAATAGGAAGTGACATGAAGGGAGCTATCAGGCTCCTGAAGGAAGGAACCAGCCCCCTTTGGGAAAGGAGCAAGGAGGGCCAAGCCTACAATCAAGAAGCTCAAAAAGGTGACCTGCTAAAAGCAATGTGGAACCATCCCCCTGAAGCAAAGGAGTCTTTGAGATGTAATCTAAAGGAAAGGAGTCTTTGAGATGTAATCTATATAATCTATGTGTAATCTATTGAATTATTGATTTTCTCCAGAGTTTACTTGGGCAATGTATATATTTGAGGATAACACTTTGCAGCAATGCGATTCGTTCTAGTATGATAGCATTGTTTGGTTGCAGCTCGGAGCACTAGGATATTAACTGCCACCAACGCAGTGGTTTTCTTCTATTATTACAAGGACATTAACTTAACTACCACTAGCATGGTGGTTGGTTGCCAACACAATGGTTAGTTGCACAGTAGGAATATAACTGGAATCAAAGTGGTGGTTTTCTTTTATTATTATTCTTACAAGACAAGATGAATGGCATACAATTAATTCATTTAGGAATTGTGGATTTGTGGATTAGTTATGGGATTTCATATTTTTCAATACAAGTGCAGTTGTTAAGATATATATATATATATATATATATATATATATATATATATATATAAATATACATACATGTATATATATGTATATATATGCAATAGTATAATATTTTCAAAGTGACTAAAGTGATGTTTTCTCAGCTATGTGACTAGATAGTGTCCTTTGACAGGCCAAGGACCATAATGTGAAACAAAATATTTTGATTAAATAACTAGTGTGAGACGAAAGATTTCAATTAAATAGTCGGATGATGAGAGGTGGACATGTCAGGTTGTATGAAAGAAGAATGAGAAGGATGGGCTTAATGAACTCTCCCTATTTAAGTGCAGTGCAGACACAACTAAGAGCCCATTATGAAATCTAGCCCCGAAACTTTGTACACCGATCCACCTACTGCACAAATCTATGGCATACCCAAAATAGTTTGGAATGCTCATGCTCTATCTGAGAATAATGTTAGATGACCTCCTCGTAGAAATAGACCCAGAGATGAGGGAGAAAAATAGCTGTAAGGAGGACATGCTTTGCAATTGGCTATATGACTTGGAGTAAGTAAACATGGTGAATATTAATTTCCCTAGCTATCATTTTTCCTACTCTTTAAGGTACTTGTCAAGCTCATGATGTAGGTTTTCTTTAGCAGGACATGATGGCAGCACGAATTTGTATAGAGCGCTAATACCATGATGAAGAGAACCCCAATGGAAAGGAGGAGTTACTATGGGCATACAAGTCAGCAAAGGCAAGCAAGCAGTTGGTGGTCTAAGTGTGTAATGAGTTCTACAGACTGGCCTAAAGAGCTGGGAGATGCTTGCTATAGAGAGGTTGATAAGATAGTTGGGAGTTTGGAATTTCATGGAGCTGCAAAATGTCATATTTTTGAAAAAGTAAAATATTGCAATCATTTCTTAGACTTGTGGACTTTCTCGGACTGACATCATCCATGATCTATGATGCTCGTAATACGTGATTTTGTGTCGACATGCTTCCATGTTCATAATTCAATGTTTTAAGTAGCCCAATGGTTTTGAATATGACAGTTAAAGATAACCAGTCTAAAGGGAATTGTTTTAGTATAGCACTATGCAACAAATTTTAGGATAGCATGGCAGTAGTGCAGGATAACCAGCGTGGTAGTTGGTTGCATAGTAGGATATTAATTAACAACCACTAGCCTGGTGGTTTGTTCTATTATTACAAGATGAATGGATTTGTGGATTTGTGGATTTGTTATGGGATTTACTAAAACTAGCATGGTGGTTTTTTGGGATATACTAAAAACAAGCATGGGATTTATCGTTTGGGATTTACAAAAACAAGTGCGGTGGTGAATTTGGGATTTACTGAAAGAAGTGTAGTCTCAAATATATATTCCATTGTCCGGGATAAGTGGAATATTGTTTCCTTGCAATGAGACTACATTTTCTTAGTACTATCTTAGTCATCCTCATCCACCAGTCCAAGACGTCCCAAGATGTGGTCATGAGTGTCTAAATCCAATTTGAAGATACTCTTGCCCTTCTTTTTTTGTGGCACAAGTTGCATCTGGAACTTAATAGCTCTTACTAGATGAGAGTACATAAATGTGTGTAGACTCTTATGTAGCAGTTCGTAATTGCGGCCTCTCTTGGATGTTTTTTTGTACCAAAAAGCTTCGATTACTACATCCCACTTCTCATAGGTTGTTCCCCAATTATCCTTAAATGCTTTCTCAACCTTCTGCTTAGGTTTTGTGCACTACAACAAAAAGTATGGGTCATCTTCCTCGTTCTCCCCAGAGGCAACGATGACAACTGCAAAGTTATCCCCCTCTTCTAGATAGTCAGTGAGGTCATCAAAACTCTCCCCAAACTATGGTGAGTCATTGTTTGTCTCTCCATTGTTTGTCACTGCATCTGAACGTAGAGGGAAAACTTGAACTCTCTCATGTGTTCACAGTTGCAATGTTCTCACAATAGTCATGATCCCCTATGATGCACGCACTGCAAAAACAAGAAAATTTTCTTGTTTTAATCAATTGATTGTTTGAAAATCCCCATATGCTATGCAAACCATGAAGTTCTTTAATTTTCTTACAATCGTGCTAGCTTCTCCTTTGCGCTTCAACCACTTTCACTTCATGGAACACTTTGCATACTACACTATTCTTAAGACTTTGTTTACTGTATGTTGAATACGTGCCTGTGGAGAGGTTGGTTGTAAGACATGTTACAACATCATGGGTATCATTGAGTTTTTCTTGAGGGCATGTTAATTGGTGTTTAAACAGAGCTTGCTTAATAACAGCACCACATCCATCATGTTCACCCTTGCCATAGCTAGACCCAAAGAAATTTCACATCATGTCTAGGCCGGTCAGGGATTTGAACCTTGAGACAAAGTAGAATCCACTGGCTGATTTAAATTGAGAGGCAGCACCATCTAACCACACCCAATATTGTTTTATATTTTCTGCATGGGGATTTTTCTTTTTCAGCCATTCCCAATGCTACTAGTAGAAAAGCATGCTGTACAAATAAGGTGTCATGTTTCCTATCATCTAAAATGTAGAAATGGTATGTGCATTGCACTAACCTGGACTCTTGTGAGTTGGCAAGCATATTGGCATCAGTCAAAGAATCAAGAAAATGATTGTATGTGATATGCACAAGAATTGTTATCTACTTGTTGTACCGATGAGCACTTTGTATCTCATCTTGTTCTTGAAATGAATAATTTTTAGGAAAATCTATGACAAAAACTTGTGTTATGGGGAAAATTGACAAGGCATGTCCTGAACTACTTATCCTACCAGCTAGCAGTGAAATTATGAAGCACATATTTTGGGATGGATTGAACCACATGACCTATAAGCTCCCTCAGCTGAGTGCTCTTATGCAATAGTAGCCATCTCTTTTTATTGGATCCTTCAACATTGACATTTTCAAATCTCCTCCATTTTAAAGCAACATGGTTGTCTTTCCTCATTTCATTTAGATAGACATGAAATGTCTTCTTCTTCATCCTCAGACTGTAATGCTTGCATGTGCCATGAATGCATTCAATGCGGTGCCACTCACGGTCTCCCTTTCGACAAACCACTGGCTCCCACAGAGACCTTAGGCTACAAAGCTACTCTTCTTTGCAACACATTGATGAGGATCTAGGTGGCCTACATATTGTGCATTCATCAGGGACGATCCCCATGGAGCAATGCTCCAACATGACCAGATCTCAAGTCATTCATAGCTTGTCGAGCCAGATCAAAGTCTATGTGTGTTTTGCAACAACAAACATTCTTGTCTTTGAGTATCCTGATGTACCAGAGCTTGCAATGCTCAAATCTCCTCTACCTAATTGAAATATCAGGAGCCCCCTTTTTACACTACTAAAATAAGACAAAACATAGTACGTGCAAAAATGTGGTCTAATTAAAGTATATAATGAAGCAAAACAAATTTCAACAATCGTGCTGGTTTAGGGCAATCACAATTTCAACTACCGGGCTAGTTTAGGAAAATCACAAATTCAATCACATGGCTAGTTTAGGACACGTTTAGGACAATCAACCATCGAGCTGGTTTAGGACACATTTAGGACAATCATAATTTCATTTACCAAGCTAGTTTAGGACAGTCACAATTTCAACCACCTGGCTAGTTTAGCCTAATGGTCTCAACTTCACATATTAGACAATAATAAGTATATTGCTTTTCATTTTTGAATTTCACAATTAGAAAATAATAATATATTGCTTTTCATTTTTGAATTTCACAATTTCAATCAGTAAAATTGATGTTTGTCTTGAACCAACAACGGACTGGTTTTGGATAATCACATTTATTCCAAGCCATTCCGATCTAGAAGTTAGGTAATATATGACCCGAATAGAAGGAAATTAAGTTTAACTAATTTAAGTACTAATAAACACAGTAATTTCAACCAGCAGGACCATCAACCCTCAGGGGGTGCACTAATGAGAACCCTATGTATCACGTGCATTCAAAGGTTACTAAAAAAACCCCTCAACTGAAATTTTTCCCCAAATAAAAACACCCCTCTTTACTTATGGACTAAGTGAATTTTCTATAAAATTAAAATTAAAAACCCCTCCTATTATTGTAATTATGTTAAATTTTTTCAAAAAATATAATTGAGATACCCCTCCTTTTGAATGCACATGGTATACTAAAATTTAATAAGGTGAACCCCCTGAGCATCAACCACTCTGGTTTAGGACAATCACATAACTGGTGATTGAGTTGAAGCAGCCACGGTTGCATGATGTTCCAACCACTGGGTTGGTTAAGTAAAATAATAATATATTGTTTTTCTGATGCAAAATATATTACTGTTAAGTTCTGCACAACCATGCCATCACGCTGGTCAACAACTAATGTCTGTTCAACCACGTTGGTTCAAGACAATTACATAACTGGTGATTGAGCTAAACCAACCATGATTACATGATGTTCCAACCACCGAGATGGTTTAGTAAAATAATAATATATTGCTTTTCTGTTGTGAAATATATTGATGTTAATTTCTGCTCAACCATGCCACCGGGTTGATTAACAACTAATGTATGTTCAACCAACCAAGTTCATGACAATCACATAATTGGTGATTGAGCTAAACGAGCCTACGGTTGCATGATGTTCCAACCACTGGGCTTGTTTAGGACAATCACATTTAGTCCAAGCCTGGTTTTAAAAATGACACAACTAAACTATCCCAATGCTCAATCACAAACAACCATCGGGCTAGTTTAGGCAACACTGACCTACATCGTATCAAACATGTGTATGATGTGCTGCTCAAACACCTTGCATCCTGTCCGATGTCTTAACAGATGTCCTTTCTATAAAAACTCTCATATTTTTGTGCCAAAATGTCATCACTATCGCAATGACTTTTGCACTTAGGATGTCTCTCTTTTTCTTACATTCTATTGAAGCTCATAGACTTCTCGGATCGGGATGATCATGCATTGCTTCTACTCTACATTCAACCACCGCCACTGGAGCCACGTTGGTGCTCCTTTTGATTGGCAACATCTTCGACATTGTGCATCCAAGCCATTTCTCATTTGTTTCAAGGAATACCAACATAGCTAATGTCGTTCTCTTTGTAGCTAGTTGATCTAAGCTGTGCACCCCTAGCTTTTCACTTTTTGTAGGCCATTTCTCAGGTTAGAGAGCATCGCCTCTTGGGCATGCATCTCCCGAGGTGTTGGTAGAGTTGTTACTTTATGAACTTTAGGGTGTAGGGTAAAGCTTGTGAAGACTCAAGACTGGTATTCACCTGAATGGCCTAATGTTGCTCCCTCGAATGCTCCAACCAATCGTGACACCACAGCTCGTGTTCTTCACTCCGATGGTAATGATCGAATGCATGCATCTGCAACTGCTTCCTGCTACTACTCTGCAAGGAGTCTTCTTTCTTCTCGTTGTTTCTCCCTTCACAAATGTTGCAAAAGTGTCTTTCGTTGCCATGCCATTGCTTTCCTCAACCCACAATCTATTCCTTGTGCCTTGACCAGGCTTTTTAGCTTTTCTATCTTGCAGCCTCTGTCTACTTCTCTTGCAAGCCATGGTGGTGACCTGCATGTTGCCATTGATGCCATGGCCACAATCAGTCCATAATACACCTAGAGAAGCTAGCTGGTGCAAACAACTTACCTAAAAGAAGATAATGCCAAACCAAAGTCTGTGCAAGGTCACGTTGAGGTGCGTGCACCGTGCGGGTTGCAGGGCATGTGCAGGATGGGGGCAAGTTGCGGGTACTTAATTTTCCAAGATTTGATGGGCAGGAGGTGTGAAATTTTAAAATTCATGGGAGTAGCAAAACTTTCAGCCATCGGTTTTCCCCCCCTTGCAACACACGTCAGCAGAATTGGATTATAATGTGGCCTCAAATACTTCAAAAAACACATAGGCCATAGGGCACACTATCGGGTTTGATGCTATGTATTATGAAATGCAATGACCTTCAGCATGTTTATGACCCATATAGCAAGCAAGTGCATTGAAAAAGAAATAATTCAAAATTGTAAATAGTGTTGGATTTTTAAAAAGATCTTTGCACATGCACAAATTGCACATTTTCAACTTCTTCCATTTTAGGATTAATCTAGATACCAACACCAATAACTATCAATGTTTTAAGACCACCATGTAGTAGTCCCACTAGTTTGGATTCCAAATTTCAATCCATTTTAGTTTTCAATAAATTAAAAAAAAGTTATGGAGTGTGCCCTCAAATGGGTGTGTATCACTTTAGCACAACATTGGAGGTCTGTTAATCCATGCCTAATGTTCTCATTTAAGTGTATCCTTGGGTTGAGGACAAGCTCACGTAGTGCACTTTTGAATGACTACTTGGTTGCTTGTATGTATAGAACACAATTTCGATGTTTATGAATAAATTGCTATATCCTATAGTCTTCATGATGCATGCATGCTTCACATGCAACATAGCACTTGTAATTCTTTAACAGTCTTGTTCCAAATCCTTATTCCATAATTTTTTGGTCTCATGTTCAAGTTTGAAATGTATAATACAACTTGAAGACAAAGTTTACCGAATTCCGTTGAGCAATGCATAAGTTATGGGTCATGCAAGATACCTATATACAGAAAATTCCCTGAACCTCACCAAAAATGGCTATACCCAAGTAAACAATGACCCTATACAATCAAAGTGCCATGAGAAGCAGGAAAGCGAGAACACGAAGGGAGCCACAGGAAGGGAGAGTGGAGAGTGGGAGCCACAGGGAGGGAGATGAAGGCAAAGCAGCAAGGCAGTTGGGAGATGAAGGCATAGATGGGAGAGTGGGAGCCATAGGGAGGAAGAAGCAGGAGGGTGATCAAGAGAGAAAGAGAGAGAGAGAGAGAGGGGGGGGGGACAAGGGGAGAGAGTGATATAAATGGTGAGACAAAGGCTTCGAGAGAAGCCAAAAGCTTCTCGATTCATCGTGGTGGCCTTGTTTTCACACTTGATCAAGCATTAAGCATACAGTTCGGGGGGGGGGGGGGCAAGGGGGGGGGAGTGATATAAGTGGTGAGACAGAGGCTTCGGGAGAAGCCAAAAGCTTCTCGATTCATTGTGGCGGCCTACTTTTCACACTTGATCAAGCATTAAGCATACTTTAATCTAACTTTTGATCCTCCATGCATGTCCTACTAAGGAATAAAAGTGCCTCTGCCTATTAGCAAGTGGTCCAAGAACATTCTTGGTAACATTATTGACATTTATAGAGTGATACAATTGGACTATAGCTTGTACTTCTGTACCATGAAACCGACGGATACCTCATAGGACTGACCTATATCCAAGAGTCATGGATTATAGATTGTACTTCTGTACCATGAAACCTAACGATACCTCGCTAATGGGATTCGGGAACTTCATCACGCTGACCTAGATATAGAGAGCGGCTGTCCTCCGGCAAGGCAAACACCCGTTTCAAAGCTTGTGCTCATAAATTGGTACTTCTGTACCATGAAACCTAAGGATACCTCGCTAATGGGATTCAGGAACTTCATCACACTGACCTAGATATAGAGAGCGGCTGTCCTCCGGCAAGGCAAACACCAGTTTCAAATCTTGTGCTCATAAATTGCTCGCGCAGGATCATTTCCAAAGACCGGTTTCACCTGCCCAACCCAGCCCAACAAATCAAAAACATAACCGTGGAGGATATCTGCTTGCCTCCGTGGGACGAGGAAGCAAGCGAACAACACAGACTAAAGAACAGCGCTGGCTAGAGAGCTTGTGGTGTCGTAAGTACGGAATTAATTTATATGGCCTTTACCTCGGCTTTGAGTATATGTACGTTGCCGTCTTGATCCGTTGCAAGTGTGAAACTATAACGGTCCAATCCTTGCTGCTCTAGTATCAAGACGAATCTGGACAGAAGTTCAGAACTTTTGGGGATGCATATTTCTATGGCGGCTCCACTCCGGCTAGAGCTCACTGTTACTCTCCTGCATTCACGATCTTGGTCTGTCTCGTCTGTATCTTGGTCCTTTAGAGCCGGCGCAGACGTATCGTTCATGGAGCTTGAGCTTGCAGTCCCGTTGCGTCCTATGCCTGCCAACCTGCATAGTAGAAAAAAGATATGAAAGCATTAGATCGGCTGACCGGAGGTTCATCTAAGCTGCACTTGCATGATGTAGAATGGAGAACTAAGCGATTGCAAACGAACTTTGTTCGAGGCGAGACTTTATTGGAGAGGAGCTCTCTGTGCAGGTGATTGAAACACACAAAGCTTTATGGCAGAGAAGCTTTTAATTTCTCTCTCTTAATTTATATAAAGGGAAGGGATGACATTGTGTGATTTTTAGCCAAAGATTCATCCCTCACTTTAGAAGGAGCAACGAGTCTACAAACATACATCAAACACAGCTCAAATTTCAAATGGCCATAACTTTGGAATTTTGCATTAGTGTAACAAGTTGAATTACATTCAAGAGGCATCCTTTTTTGGGGGGAGGATGGAATAAAAGTTTTGCTCTCATGCGATGTCGTTGGCAATGTCATGTACCCCAAGGAGTGGTCAGACCAGTAAATCTAGTTTGCACTACTGCTTCTGTTCGTGTGTGTCTTGGTGGCGAGCCCAAACATGGTCGAGGGTTGACCCATGAATTGACGTTGGTTGGGAGATTGATTGGTGTATGCAATGTGTTTGCATGAAATATGCAAGAGTGTTGAGGTCGTGGTAAGTTTTATTGTAGCAGATGTTGAAGTCATCGACAATGTAAACTAACTTGTTGTGGCTCACATGGAGCATAAGTTGGCGCAGGCCATGCAAGAGGGAGTTCAGTTTTGATTTGGGTGATTTGTAAATGTTGATGATTGTGAAGCTATCGAATTTAGAGTCATTGAAAGTGGTCAAGAAGCACTCCACCCTGTGCATGGAAGAATTCCTTTTCTACTAGAACAATGTTTTCCTTGTAGTATGTGGTAATGCCCAAGCCTTGTGTGCCTAGCATGTGTGAAAATCGAGGGAGTGTTTGCATGGAGGGAGTTGAAGTCTTGTTGTTAAGTGGGTCATGCACGCGTGGTTCACAGGCGCTCAATCTCTTGGAGGACCAACTTGTCAACTTTGATGTGTGCTTGACGTTGAAGAGGTTTCAAGATATACAAGTTTGATGAATCACACACATGGGAGAGGGCGGTGTAGACAAGACCATGTGCCTTTATTCCTAAAGGGTCAAACACAAGGGAGTCCATTGAAAGGCCTTGCGGTGTATTGTCCTTGCAAGTGGTTGGTTGTATTGGGAATTGGTACCTTCAAACAGAGTTAAGGTGATTCTTGCCAAATTGAAACTCTCGTGGGATGTGGAGAATTGGAGTCCATGACTTTGGAATTCCTAGAAAGGAGTGAGTTGCACATGCACTCTTGCCAACGATTTTGTTCATGAACTCAACCTAGACAACTAGAGGTTTTTTGTCCAGCGATGCATCTTTGCAAATGGCATCGGCACCATTCACAAGGCCATCGACAGTGTCAAGCTTGTCTATGCAAATCTCAACAATCATTCCTGGTTTCAACTATAACTCTTTGTGTAAGCCTCTGGTAGATTTAGCATCCAATGGGAGCCTCATGCCTTTGTTACATGTCCTATATTGCCTAATGTCTTTCACTTGTATGTAATGGGAAATTGTTGGTAGCTTTTGGAAGACATCGTGGTTGTGCACATGGATGTTTTTATCGAAGGTATAATTATATATGAATATAAATTCTGGCGAAAGTTTTTAGCTATTTTTTTCATTTCATAAAATTGATAAAACATAGTATAAATTTATATTTTTTCTTTTGAATTTTGAAGTAAAAGATGTAAATTTTTTTACATAAAAGTTTCAAATGCTAGCGAATGACTTTCAATACCAATTTAAAAGTATTACTTCTCAACGAAACTAACATGAAAAATCATCCATGGTTGTGCATGTCCTTCCCCATGTTTGTGTAGAAAATATGAGGCACTTCTTCTCTAATTGGTGGCTGACAATAGTACATATTATTAATTGTTTCTATGTCGTTCGAGGTGTGTCTAGTGCACCGAAAGCGGTTTAGCTAGTCAAGGAATGCATTGTTGTGCTATTGCATCAGGACATCAAGCTCATAGTATAGAACGTTGTCATTCCAGATAGAAGGTGACATTGCAAGCACCAAGGGTTTGCTTGAGAAAATCCAACTATCTTTCATAGGGCGGGCTTTGGAATTCCTTCTTTGTATAGGAAGGAGTGAGTTGCACATGCACGCTTGCCAATATTTTTGTTCATGAACTCAACCTAGACAACTAGAGGTTTTTTGTCCAGCGATGCATCTTTGAAGATGGCATCGACACCATTCTCAAGACCATCGAAAATGTCAAGCTTGCCTATGCAAATCTCAACAATCATTCTTGCTTTCAACTATAACTCTTTGTGTAATCCTCCGGTAGATTTGGCATCCAATGGGAGCCTTATGCCTTTGTATGTAATGGGAAATTGTTGGCAGCTTTTGGAAGACATCGTGGTTGTGCACATGGATGTTTTTGGAAGCTATAACTATATATGTATATAAATCTTGGCGAAAGTTTTTTAGCTATTTTTTTCGTTTCATAAAATTGATAAAACATAGTATAAATTTATATTTTTTCTTTTGAATTTTGAAGTAAAAGGTGTAAATTTTTTTACACAAAAGTTTCAAATGCTAGCGAATGTTTCAAACATTTATTTTCATTAGGGTATACAAACTTTCAATACCAATTTAAAAGTACTACTTCTTAACGAAACTAACATGAAAAATCATCCATGGTTGTGCATGTCCTTCCCCACGTTTGTGTAGAAAAGATGAGGCACTTCTTCCCTAATTGGTAGCTGATGATAGTACATGTTATTAATTATTTCTATGTCATTTGAGGTGTGTCTAGTGCACCGAAAGTAGTTTAGCTAGTCAAGGAATGCATTGTTGTGCTATTGCATCAGGACATCAAGCTCATAGTATAGAACGTTGTCATTCCAGACAAAAGGTGACATTGCAAGCGCGGAGGGTTTGCTTGAGAAAATCTGACTATCTTTTGTAGGGCGAGCTCGCTTGACATAAATCCCCACACAAGAGGATGTCCACTCCATCGAATGGCTGCAGGTGGTTATGCTTGATTTCCCACATGCGCATGTCCACTACAATGAATGTGTTCTCACCTATAAAAGAGACTTCATCGAGAACAATTAGCTGAACATCTTTGTAGAGCTGGCAAAGTCATTGGAGTTTATTTGAAGAAAGACTTCTATAAGAGGATGTGAGCAAAGGCAAATGTAGAGCGGAGTGTATCATTGTCCCACCTATGTAGTGTGTAGCCTTCCCAATGCAGGCTAGGAGAAAAACCTTTGACAGCTCGATGTTGGTCACTCGTGCATGCAAGTAGTGTCATAGCAACGCTTGTACTAATACCAACAGTGTGAACGTTTTGCCTATGTTGGCCTTGCCTAACAAGAATAGGCAAAAAGGCGCTCTTTGATCCAAGCGTTTCTTGAGCAGAATATCTTCAATGAGGAGACATTGTGTTGCATTCAGTCTTCAAAATTCATGGTGGTGGTATTGATTGTTAGGCATGAGCATGTATGCAAAGTCACTTGCCGTGTGAGGCTGATTCGTTCTATTGAGGCCATCGACTCAATGCATAGGTCATACTAGTGATTCAGAGCTGGCTAATGCTCCAATGTGTCAACGGTCAGTAAAAATGATTATGTACTATTGATAAGGTCATGAGAGAAGAGGTATTTGGTGAATTTTTTCTTGTTGTTGTGAATTGCTTGTTGCTCATGATAGTACAAGTCATGCCACATAGGAAAACTTTCATTTGTACTTGGCTCCTCACCGACGAATGAAAAATAAAGTAGGCACATATCCCTATAGTGATTCTTGGGGTCCCTATCTTTGCTTTAATCATTGAAGTGCACAATGTTTTGTTGCTTTTGTTTTGTGGGCATGCGTTTGGTTGCAGTGTAGATATTAGCATACTCAATCAAACACAAATTGTGCAACTCATGTGGCTAGTTTTTGTACCTGCCAACAATGTCCTAGAAGAAAATACTAGTACTTTGTGGGTCCATCTTCTCGATCTGAAAGTGTTGTTTCAACAACAGTGTGCACTTCTTAGGAAAGCTTGTGTTTATATAGCAAAATTCATGTGTGATGCTTATCATTGGCATTGACAATGACAATATGCTACTTGTTGTGAGCTAATTTGTTGTGTGTTCAAGATGGCATTACCAATCTTGCGAATGCATTCATTGGCTGGACACTAGATTGCAAGCATTGTTGCAAAGCTTGGTGAGCAACCTCTATTATGATGCAGTTGATCTTCATCATGTATGAAGTGTAGTACGATGTAGCTGCGTATGGACTCATAAAGTATTGCACGTCAGTGTTAACATTCCATAGCTCAAAAATAGAAATGCTGAATTTGTTCGTGTAGATGTCCTTTAGATGACGCTTCAAGAGGAGCATCGGTTGTGAAATTTTGCAACGTAGTCCTGCGATGTAGTCGTTGTTTGACAGCACGAGGGCACCCAACAAGTTATTGAAGTCAAGGTTATCGATATAATTTTCTTCCATGAAATAGTTGATTCTTTGTAGTTTGTTTTGTGTATATCCAAGCGAGTTGACTCTTTGTGTGGACCCAAAATTTTTGTTGCCCTCATGGGAGGCCATAAGAAATGAAAGTGGCATGTGTCCCCTCCTTTCTTGCATGTCTTTATAGTGTTTGTGCTTTTGGATTTCCTTGTTCTCTAGTGTGAGCCTTGAAGTATCGGTACATATGCACTTATTAACAAATGTCTCATCGCTATTAGGGTACTCACCATAGACAGGAGCGCACTCAATCCATAGCAGACCATGATTGTGCAGGCTCCCTTTGTTTTGGAACTCAATAACAAAGAAGAAATCAATAACTTTTCCCAGAATTGCAGCGTCTTATTTGAGAAGCCATTTGATTGCTTGGAATTTGTATACATAGGATCTTGTAGTTGTGAGTGGGTTAGAACACACAAGCTCGTGCAAATTGTTTTCAAGAGGCATTGAATTGATTAGCAACTCCTAGTTCTTCTTTGTAGATGAAAAAGTTAAGAAAAAGGTAGGGGGGCCTAACTGTCTTATCATTGCAAAAAGATTGTTTTTGAGCCTATGCTTGTAGTTAGCTGAGGTTCGCAAGCAAGCATGCAAAGCCTTGGTACCCTATGTGTGATTGCAAGAGACGTTCTATGTTTGTGTCTTGTGTGACCTCCTTTGCTTGGATCCTTTGTCCTTGTAGAGCTTACCTTTTTGCATGCGAACCCATGTTGAGGATAGAATGTGTCTGATGAGTGCTTTGATTGTCTTGAAGAACAAATTTTCAATTGGTTTTGCAAAACGTCTATCTTTCTTTATTAACTCCCATTGTGCAATATCTTGGTAGGAAGAGTGCTCGGGCAAGTCGCATTCTCTAGGGTGCCCACAGGACAAATTGGTAAGGCAAGTTCTTCACAATACTTATCTTTAAAACTGCTTAGTGGGGTGAAGCCCTTAGATAGTTCAATGTTGATTGTTTTGTCCTTGAAGCCCACCACTTGCTGTGGTGTTGTATAGATGCCAAGAACAAGAGTGCCAATTGGAATATCATCTTCTTGTTCTTGGGGACAATTGTGATGCACTTGTTACATGCTAGTTGTGTTTGTTGTTGCCTTGATGTGTTCTTCCCACAAGTGGTTCAAGGTAACATTGTTTTCTTTGTACAGATGTGTGTGTAACAACTCATCATGTAGACTAAGGGTGAGCGTAGGTCAGACAAGACTGCTCATGTAGCTATGTATTAATTCTAGCTAACATTTTAATGTGACCATTACTATTAAGCTATCACTCAGGAAATGGGGCAAAGCGTTTTGCAATTTTTCCACGTCAGCGAAGGCATTAACAATAGCACTATGGAGGTCGTATGTCCTTCATATGACAACTCACATATTTGGATGAATGGTATTCTTATTGCAATCAATTGGTCATTTAAGTTATTCAGTGTGCTTGTGTACCTCTTATGCGGTTGTAGAGGCCTGCATGTCCTTTGAGGCATACTTTGGAACTTTGCCTCTTCTAATCTGAGCATGAAACAGCACAAAAAGAAGGCCCTATGATGTCCCAACATCAGGATTGAGTTCAAGCTGTGCTATAAAGCCGCTTGTTGCAATAGTGGTACAACACATTTTGCTCTTGAACAACAACTTTCCACCACAAACACAAGGAAATGAAGGCGTATCTTGAATCTTCAAGTATTTTGCAATGATAGTAATATGCACTTGGGTGTCCTTGCTTGTAGGGTGGGCCAATTCAATGATTCTTGGTTTCTCTTGCATGTGATGGCCTCGCAATGTCATGCAACCGACTTGACATCCGATGGGTGTTTCGACGAGCAATGCGGGCTGGAGTGTTGAGCCCTTTATTTTTTTGTAAACTCTCTTCATAATGGCATGCATTGAGTGCTTGGCTCCATCAAAGGTTTGCAATGTTTAACAAGTTGCAATTTCTTTTGTGGTCGCTTATGGCATAGCTCGCACCAAGGCTAGCAATTTGCTATCATGCATTGCATCCCACAAGACATAGGTGCGCTTTCTTTTTTGCTTGTGTAGTGGAGCTATCTCTGCATGGCTAACCATCTATTCACAATCAAAGTGTGCTACTCTAGTGTTGTTACCCACATGGAAGAGTATGTGAGTTGCCATGTTGTCTTGGCAAATGGCTTCAAAGGAACAGTGCAACATTGCGCTCACATTTTGCAAGAAATTATGGATCAATGCACGTGAATTCAAGTCATTCTTAAGTATGGGGACCATCCATTCAAGTTCTGTGGTGTCTGGTTGGCTCCAACATTCCCAAAATCAAATCTCTCTAGGGTGCATTAGCACAAGGTGAGCACATGAAAACTAAATCGTACAACATGTGTGCAAACATTTCGTATGTGTGTGAAGGCAAAAAATCTAGCAAACATACGAGCAAGTCATGGTTGTTTTCATGGGCCTTTTTGAACATTGTGCACTTGCTAATGTCATACAATTGCATGTCCATGTGCTCGCACATTGTGCTAATTTGTTCTTTGTGCACAAGAGAATCAAGAAATTAACTCAAAGCAAGATGGCTAACCAATGAGTGCGACAAAATAAACCATCATATTTTGGAAAACACGTGGGAGGTACACATGTGTATCAAGCGTTCGGGTAGAATGCAAGCAATTGACCTAAGCTATTGATAGTGAAGCTACCACTTGGCTCGATACCTATGAGCATCAAGCACATACGCAAGACACTATCGGCATACAAGTGCAAGAAAGGTGTCTCTGAACAACAAAGAAAACTATCAACGTGTGCGCCACAAATCGTAACAACCACATCGGAGCCATCTTGAAGGTAGATACATTTGGGGAGTGGAACCTTGTAAATAAATTGGATGGAGGCACAATTGTAGCAGTAAGGATGGCCAGGATCATGGCTCACATGTGCGTCACCCCAACTGCTACACTAGAATTTCACAAGCTATGTGTTAAGATTGGTGAAATGCAGCACGCTTGTGACTTGTCATAGCAAGAGGAACTTTGTGAGCAAGAAGTTTGTGCACCATGAGATGAAAAAAAATGGTGGGAACTTACTCTTTGGCCATAGCCAAGCTTGGATACTTGAGACATGAACACTTGCTGAAGCTTTTCTTTCATCTTGCCATCCGGAATCTCTGTGAGGATGCTGAAGTCGTGGAGCCTAGTGCATTCTTTGCAGTCATGTAGAAGACATTCATGAGAGTGTACATGGCAATCCCATCATCATTGTACTCTTGCACCAGATGGTTGAGGATGGCTTTTTGTTTGATGACAAATGAAAGCTACAATAGGAAAAAACATTAAAAGGTACTCCAACCACCGAGTGACACAAAGCAAGGAAACGGCTAGAGAAACTCACAGCTACTTGGTCTTGGTCATGTAGACCATTTGCAACAACGATCGCACTACTTCACTATCTAATTTAAAGATGGATGACACTGATAGCAGATGAAATTGTTCTCTATTTCATTCGTATTGCCCATGACCTGAAAGGTGCAAACTCAAATATTGATCCTTTCAAAACGAAGTGGATGCTGCCCTCACACTCCTTGTCTTTTACAACCATAGCATTGTTGCATCGATGTGCAAGGAGAAGTAATGACTTTTTCCCTTGCCTAGTCCTTTATTACATGGCACCGCGGCTTCAATCCTATGGAAAGAGTCTAGCACCAAGGCTTCTAATTTGTATTGTGGAACAAATGTGTGCGACACAATCAAAGTAATCGTCTCGTAGCTGTGGCGGTGGGTGAGATCAGTACACAAGTGTGTTGCATATGTGGCCTTCTTGTCCTTGAAAGTGTTGTACTTCATGAGTGGCTTCCCTTTGCAAAAAGAAAACTTATGCATGATGACATCAGTGATTTGACTAATGCATAGCAAAGGTAAACCATTTCCTTCCCCTATGAATTTATTTAGAGTGAGTCCTAGTGCTTTGTGGTCGATTGCAACATCATGGCCTCCGCTTGAAATTGCCTTGTTTGCATCCAAAGGTCGTACAAAGACCCTGGGTGCCAACTCAATATGTAATATGTTATTACCCTCATCTAAAGTCCAAGGTATGGGAGGGGGCAAGGTCCATATATAATATGCATGGATTTCATTTAAAATTTTCAAATATGCAAGGGAAAAATATGAAACTTTCATGTCCCCCCTCCCATAGAATATAAGATATATACCTTTAAAAAAATGCAAGATTTTAAGATTTGTACATATTTTTTATAATATGTGAGGCCCAAGGGGGGGGGTCTTTTGGATGCGAGGGGGTAAAACCAAAATACACTAAAATATGAAAACCCATCTCCTTTCAAATTGATGTAACTTTTTTATGTATTACCCAAATTTCAAGGTGTAAAGACATATTTGAAGCTCTTTTAGTGTAGAACATGACCATGTTAATTTGAATAATTTCTACTCATGGCATATTTTTAAATTCATCTCATACTCAAGATTTGATAGATTTTCTTACTAAAGGGAGTTGGCACCCAAGATAATGCCTTGCTTGCTGGCAATACACACTATCATGGTTAAAAGCATTCTTATAAACTTCTTACATTGCACAATGCTTTGTGATGGTTTCTTACTTGAGGGTTTTTTCTTTGAACTTGCTTATTGCATGTTTTATTATGTTTGTTGAATACCCACAAAATTTAGCACGTCAAATGCAAATCAATCCTCCGTCTGTCTTGAATTGTCCAAATGTGACATTTACCAATGTACTATAAAATTTCATCATTAATAAGTACATACAAATTTCACATGAACTTCAACCTCTATGCATTTTTGCATCTACGAAATGTACAAAAAACAACACCGCAATTAAATGACTACAACTAATTGAACGAATCATAAACCAAATGACTACCATGAATTCAACACTACTTATGAATTTAACAATGAAAAATATTTGTCAAAGTGATGCTTGTTTTACACAGCAATTACAAGATAGCTCAATTCTAATTGGAAATGTAAATCTAAATAAAAAAACATACATATACTATTCATCACTTTGTTTCATTGGTGCCAACATTGACATACACTAATTCCAAGATATGAAAATCCAACCAAAATAATCATTTTGCCTTTTGTTGCTAATGTTGATGGCAATTGTTTGCAAGACACCAAAAAATGACTAAAATAATCTATGATCCAGCTTCTCCTACCTTAGTTTGTACACAACAAATATATTGCTTTGGACTCTAAGTCATCTCATCAAATGTGAGGACAAACTCTCTGCATGCACTATACATGCAATAGTACCGAGAGATCCTAGTGTTTCCATAGTAAATTCTTGCACACGCAATTCAAATGAGAATACGCTTTGCGTATGCTTCTCTGGCACAACTACTTGGAAGGCCTTTCAGAGCCAGTGTTTGGGATCTTTACTGATCATAGAATTTCTGAGCAATGAGATTGCTTAGGAGGTCTACCCTCATTTGAGAACACAAACAATGAACTAAAAATAAAAGGAGAGAATTTTTCTTCGACTCCCTTGTTTGCACTTGCCTCTACACACACATGCAACTTTGCATATAAGCCTCTGATGACATGCAGCAGTGACAAAATATACTAAGTGAAAAACAAAACAAAAGTCAGAGTTAGGAGAAGCAAAGGGCCAAAGTAGTAGAGGACCAAGTATCCAAAGAAGCAAAAGACTAAGCATCACGTGAAGTTGAGCGCCAGACAACCAAAGAAGCAGAGGAGCAAGAAGCTCACAAAGAAGAGCGTCCCATCCTCTATGAAATTCAGAATAATATGACAATAATTAACTCTTACAACGGACATCCCATCATCATTTCTGTCCAACTAGGCTTTTCCACACCACCATTTCCACACCAAACTAAATGAATTACTAGCGAACATCAAAATTGTATGATGGATTGTAGAAGAATGGAGCCACCAAACATTACAAAAAAGTGTCAGAAGCACAGAAACAATTGCCATTCCATCTAAATAGAGCCCCAAACAATTATGAAACACCAACAAAAGCCCAAATAAATTGCAAATGTAGAAAAGTGAATGAAACGAAGAACGTAGAAAAAGAAACATGAGAACTGTTCACCCCTATGGAAAGTGTCAGTCCCCGTGTCCATGGACTCTTAGGAGGCCTCTATTCTAGGAAAGGTAGCTCTTGAAATTGCATGATGGCTAGCAGACTCTTCCACAATCTCATGATCATCCATGTCTCTCTTCGACATAGAATGAAAAAATAATGTGTCTGATCCACAATGTTCCTCAATTTAAATGATCTTCTCAAAGCAGCTTCTGATGAGAAGAAATCATTGCAATCAAGAAGACAGTATTGACTCAGTATTGAGCATATGAATTCTACTCCAAAAGCAGCTCTCTACCAAGAATGCCCAACATTGAGCATAGAATTTCCATCCAAAAGTAGCTCTCTGCCAAGAATGCCCAACCTTCCCTATAGAAGATCCACCCTCGAACATGAAGGTGACTTTGCAGCATATTTCCAACTTAACCCCATGCACAGGATCTCCTACAAACCTAGCGTGCCACCAACTGCAATTTCTCTAACTGATGTCATGTGGACCAATTACAAATTTCCAACATACCCAAGAAACCCATAAAATATTTTTGAAATATTCCTCCTACAACCTTCATTAAGGCCTACCAATGGTAGGCCAAAAAGACAAAATGATCAGCAGATCATGCTAAAGGGTATGAGCACATCAAATGTGTGTTTTGTTCGGAATCATTCAATTTCCATCATAGGACAAACCTATTAATGCATTGCAACCACCCAGCACATAAAATGGAAAAAGTAGAAAGTCATTTTGCTGCAACTTTTGATCAATGTGTAGTCTAGCTATAGACTAGCACATCCATAGAGGAGATTAAACTCCACCAATCCAAGTGAGCCATTGCACATATTACCCAATTAGTTCCCACCGGTGTTAGTCCCCTATCAAGATAGTTGCACTACTAAAATGTTTTCTCAATATTGGGCCTTGAAACAAGATGTACACATGTTCAACATTAAGTAGAAAATTTTGAATTCATGATTCAAAAAATACGAGAAAATAAGATCGATGAGTCAATAGGGAGAATAAATCGGGCCAAAAAACACTGCCACATCACGTTTTTAAAGGAAATTTGCCATGTCATCCAATAGTATTCGCACAAATACAATTTATTCGTACAAATAAACCAGGTATTCATATGAATAAATGTTCATATGAATACTTATTGGTACAAATACATGCTGCGATACCTATATATGCACACAAAGGAGCTTGTAGTGTTCATCTCGTTCTTGGTTCTCTAGCTGAGCAGAAGAGATCAAAGAAGAAAAATAAAACAAGGTAGGCCTTGGAGGTTGCTCAAGAAATCTTAGAGGTCTTAGTCAAAATGGAGTTTTTTTATGTGAGTTCTTAGGATCTTGAGATTCTAAGATCTCTTTTGTGAATGAGTTTATTTGTGTGTGTTCTTAGGATCTCTCTTTTGAGAATTGTGATTGGTGTTCTGTTAAATGGAGTTTGTTTTATGTGATTTGTGTGTGTATGGAGTCTTTTTTTTGGGTGAATTCCTAATAATATCTTTTGAGTTTCTAAGGTCTCTTATGAGAATGTAAATTTGTGCTATTGTTGATTGCCGATAATGTCCCCGTGGGTGCTGAGATTGTCTCGCATTTGGTTGCAGAAGTAGTCAACCCAGTTTGTCTCTTGGAAGTCCACCATGCACAACAGTATATTGGGCACAATGGACTGAGGATGTGGTCTGTGTGCTTAACTTGAGTGAGCCATTGCAAGGCTCTTGCTGTTCGCTCCACTTTGGGCTTGTGGATGGCTATGAACTAGAGGCGGCCCTTGCACTTGTGGCAGTTGTAGTAGTGATAGACCGTTTTGAGGGTGTCGAGTGTTTTCTTCTTCTTGGAGTATTTCTCCCCGGCCACTGGGGGTAGGTTGAAGGCTGCCCGTATCATGTCCTGATTGATTTGATAGAGGTGGAGATTGGCTGCTGCATCTTGCAAGACACCAACGTTGGTGTTGCTATTGTACACCTTGAGAAATTTTGCCAACAATGTCATGTCCAAGTGGCATGGGAGACGAGTGGCTATTCTACTCAAGCCTGCAAAGTTGAGTGCCTCCACCCACTATTGAGTGCTGCGTATGCTATTGCTGTATGGTAATGGAGGGTGTAGTCATGGCCCTCATAAGCAAAGTGTGAGTGTATTATGCAAGCATTTAGTACTTGGAGCCATGCTTCTCCAAGTGGTGAGTGGGCTTGGGAGCACACAAGCTTGTACTCACTTGCTGTTGGCACCGGGGTGTGCTTTCGTGACCTCGAGGGAGGCATGCCTACCATGGTGGATCCTCTTGAGTGGTTTGCCAAGTGGATGTTTCCTTGCCTTGCAAGTCTTCCAAGGGTATCTTGGTAGGCATGCAGATCATGGTAGACAGAGTGCTTTGGGAGTCCAATGGGCCAGTGGCCTCTGGGATAGGGCGAGGGTGGAGTTCCAGGTCTGTTTCGAGCTCGAAGAAGTCTTGTTCGGTATCCATTGGAAACATGGATGGAAGTTGAGTGTGAGGGAGTCGATAGATGAGGAAGAGCAGGAGGACATAAACAAGCTATTCAGATTGTAGTGGAAGGGGGCAGGAAAGTGTCAGATTTCTGGGCAAATTTTGCAAAAATTGGGGCAACTGCTATGGCGACAACCTGGTGGGGTAAGTTTGCTTATATATATTTCCTATCCCCTGATTGGCAGGATATTCATGTTTTCTTGTTTGATAAAGTTCTTTGTATCTCATGTATATGTGTTTCTAATATCTCTAAAACTATTCTTTATTTTAGTTTACAATTTATTTATTTTTAAATGTTGGTGAAATAGCTTTATTCTTGCATACATGATTAATTTTTATCATTAAGTTATAAGTTCTTACATTATTATTGAAATAATATATATATATTCTTTCGATTTTAAGTGCATGAACTTTTAAGTATTCATGTTCTTGCACTTGCTTTTGAATGAATATTTTGTATTCTTTCAATAGTATGTGAATGAATGTAATTTTGTAATTTGTATTCTTTCATTCGATAAAGTTACATTCTTTTACTTACTCTTGAATGAATACATATTTTCTTTCAATTGAATGTGAATGAATGTTTTGCAATTTGCACTCCATGAATTTGAGTTCTTACACTTATTATTGAAAGAATATATATGTATTCTTTAGATTTTATGTGCATGTACTTTTAAGTATGCACATTCTTACACTTTTTTGTAATAAATATTTTTTATTCTTTCAATAGTATGTGAATGAATGTTTTGTAAATTGTATGTTTCAATAACATGTGAATGAATGGTTAGGAAGCTTCATCGCCCTTGTCACTGCCATGACTATGGCACCATCATTAGTGGGTAAAGTTAGGATCATTATAAGAGGTATTCAAGAGGTGCTATTGTAAAGTTGCGATCATTATAAGAGAGACTCTTACACGAGGCTGAATAACTCTAAAATAACTTCTTACTCCAATGTCACTTGCACATTTATCATCCAAACTATTGTCATCGAACGTAGAGGATGTAGACTCATTCGATGAGTCCAACTTATTGGCTTGCCCCTTCAAATAATGCTTATGTTTATGGAGCATGATGTGCTCGATCCAATGTGAGCGGGTAAGAGTGAAGATATCTATAAAATCCAAAACATGTTTTAGAGGTTTAGAAAAGAAGACACCAACCCTTTAGTCCAATTAGACTTAGTGGTTCATAGAGGTTCCTAGTTAGGAATTTAGCCACAAAGTCATAAAGATAATTTTCATATGCAATAACTCCAATGGGGTCTGATAGGTTTTTTATGTTTCCATCAACTTCATCGCACCTTTTTTTTTTCCATTTTTTTGGTCTATGGAAAATTCAATATTGTTCCTTAGTATCTCCTCTATAAACATTAATGATGAAATGTGTTGATCTATTATTATGAACTTTTTATTTGTCCATTTGCATGATTGTACAAGATCTACCCTAAACCTCATCTTTCATCCCTGTTAAGTAGTGTCTCCTAAGTAATGGAGCTACTCAAAGTTAACTCTTCTATAGTTTTTGCAAAATTATACTCTATGAAAAGATACAGGTAGATAAAAATGGTTCTTTCAATGAAATCTTGTGCAACTCATCGAAGGCTAGCCTTATGTAAGAGGTGCTATTGTAAGAGCACCTCTTACACGAGGCTGAAGAATATGAATAATTGCAACAAGAGCTCATGAGAAGGCCATTTTTCTCCACCTCTCTCTTTTCATATAGTATAGTTTCACAGAAAGTATAGAAGCATTAATTTTGAGGAGCTTCTAGTTTTGTGAGGTACTACTCAAGATGGATGGGTGGATAAGTTTAGCTTGGATTTGGTAGAGTTTAGGGGACTAACAAATGAAAACGTATTATATTTGATCTAAACATCTTCCATTAATGCCACTAGAGGAGAAACTAGAAAACAAATTTAAACTATCCTTGCACAAGAAATTAGAGAACAATAAAATTGTACAATGAAACAAATGGTCACATAATAATAATATTGGTGTCTATTAGAGCATGTCCTGAATAAACTTATCTTTCGTGGGTGTCGTGGATGATATTTCATGTTGATGTGCATTTGGATGTTGCACTCATGAAACAATCATTTAAGAAAGAGAAGATTTTCCACCTTGACAAGATTTTGACATGTCTTGACATAAATGTGTCTTTGGTGGTTATCATTGACTTGACACACATGTGACTGCACTAGTCACTCTGACGGTCATTTTTATATATGTACAGCAACGTCCAAGTAATCATGAGTGACGTTTAATAAATCAAAGTCAATATGGTCCTTGAGGGATCCCCATTAGGGGCTAGGACTTATCGACAAGCCATATATGTCCTAGTGGCATCATTCACCCACAAAAACACTTTGGTGATAGGTGATTCTAGCATGCATTCAAATAATCATGAGTTGCCTTTAATTGCCCTTTTTTAGCTGACTTGTTCTACCAAATTAATCACATGCCATGTCTAATTAGTCATGAGTATCCTTCCATCAATCAATCAAGCATCCAATGCTAGTGAGGTGACTTCATTCACAACACACAAACTACTAAATTAAATCTTCATTTGTGGTAAAATTATTCGTTAAAAAAATACTAGCTTATTCATAAAAATACTAGTTTATTCGTATGAATAAACTATTCATATGAATAAAATAGCATAAAACGTCTAGTTCGTTTTAAATTTTAAAAAAAGTGATTTTTATTCGATTTTTCAAAATTTTTAAAAAAAAGTACTTATGAATTAATGCAACTTAGGTTCAACACACCCACAGATCTCACAGTCTCAATTCACCATTTATTTCTTGCAACACTCATCATCAACAAAAAATTGTGAACACTCGTCCAATCTTATGTTGATCCATTAAACATGCTATTGGATGAAATCGCTCTTGCAAAGTTAAAGGTTCATGCCTGGTAGGTATGTGTTCTGACTGTGTGTCAAGAGTCTATTAGGTTTTTAAATTCTATGAGTGTGATTGTGTTGGGGACTGGTTGTGCATTAGGGAATGTGTTTCTTGTTTTCCCATAGGCTCACATTTTAAAATTTGTGTCAGGATTGTTGTCAAAGTTTTACGAAGTGTGTTTGGTGAGATTTGCTACCAAGGGTGTGTCCCTGTAGGCTGTCTTGCCGTCATTTGAGTTTTGCAACATGGAGTGCAAAGAGGTTTGCTATCTACCAAGGTTACTGAAGATTGCATGCAAAGGCTTGCTATTTGAAAAATGATTTGAGTGTAAAGTGTTTGTCTACAAGGGTTGTTGAAGTTTGCATACAAGGCTTGCTATTTGAAAAAGGGTTTGGGTGTTTTGCTGAAGGTTGCATGCAAGTTTTCTCTATGAGTGAAAGTGTTTGCCAATATGCATAGGCATGCAAAGGTTGCAGAGCTGAGTCTGTCATTTTGTACTTTAGAGAACATGCATGCCTCTCAAAAGGAGTGCTTTGGAATAAAGATTGCTAAGTGGTATCCTATGTTCATTTTCAAGTTCTTTTTAAGAGAGAGTGTCTACAAAGGAGCTAGATACCATAAGGGAAAAGCATTTCGAAAGAAAGAAACTCTTTGGAAGAGCCTACGACACCCAAACTTTACAAGAAGCTCACCTAAGAGCTTACAGCAGAAGCAATTAGCAGTATGAAAGAGCTACCAAAACCCACAGAGAAATGCTCGAATGAGCAGCAGCAACTGATCTTCGACCAACAGGGAGACAAAGAGCTTTGAAGAAGCTCAAATGAAGAACAAATAGGAAACTGAATACAGGTATCAGGGAAAGAAGCTCAAATAAGAGTGACCTCTAGTCTAGTGGACCTTATAGAAGCCCACTGAAAGCCGCATTATTAAAGAAGTTCTAACAAAAACTTCAAAGGATCTAAGCTCATAACTATGCAACAAACACAAGGAGCTGTGGACCGTTTCAAAGCAAGAAGAATAGAGTATAGCAACACTGAAGTGTTGAAGCTGCCAGCAAAGTTGAGAGTAGAGGAGGTTTGAGCCACGAGCAGAGAGTTGTAGAAGCTTAGTGAAGCCAAGTGAAGAAAGTCACGACTAGAAGCAAATAAGCTGAGCTCACAACCAGTAGGAGGTTTCTATAAAGGAACTCGGGTGGCAAATACAACTTAGAGGTAGCTACCGAATGATCAACAACAACAACTAGAGCAACCGAGGAGCAACCTCTAAAGTGTGAAAGAGACAGTAGCCATAGAATTGGAGTTGAAGAGCTTGATCGACGAGTTGCTAGAGGTGAGAGCCATGAGTAGAGTCTTGTAGAAGGAGCAACTCATGACAAATGGAGGACATATAGACCTATAAAAGAAAACACAATGCACGCAAAGGTCCAAAAGAACTGCATAATTACCAGGTCAGACAGGAGCATAGAGCTCGAACATCGTGTCAAGATCAAAGTGAGATTCATATGAGTAGTGTTATGGATAGATTTGACTAAGGTAAAAGGCATAAATATATGTGTGTGCTTGTATGTGTGGCAATAGTATAATAAAATATGGTGTGCATAGGGCCCAGGGTTGAGGTGGCAGGGCATGACCATGTGCCACCCTTCCACGTAAGAGGACCCATAAGATGTGTTGTACATAATCCATGGCAGTTATATTATAAAATGTTAAGGTGGCATGGTTCCTCCATGTGCCACCCCTCCACCTAGGCGGTCCCATGCCTGCAGTTAGTGAGACATGGACCAAGGACCATGGGAGAAGTAATATGAAATAGGTGGAGATGGATATTATATTGGATTATTCCCTCCATGTAGGATAGGCCCATGTGGGGGGGGGTGTAGATAGTCCAAGAATGTAAGTTAAATAACAGGGAAAGTAGGATGAGGTGGCAAGATTCCTTGTGCCAACCCTCCACTTGTCCTCCTAGATGATTGAACGTATTATAAAATTGGGAAGAGACTAGGGGATTATCTTAAACTTGGGATATGGGGGTTGATATATGTGGAAAAATGAGGCCAAGGGTTGTCACACACAATTGAGAGTGCATAACCGCCTAGCCCACATGGGAGACTTTTCCACACACACCATGCATGTGGGAGGATGCATTTATTGGGAGAGACCCCCTCTCTTGGCTATAAAAGGAGGGGGCTATTCCTTGATGGGACATGCTCATTCTTGTAAAGCCACCTAGCTAGTACTTTGATTTCTTCCCCCCATCCTTTCTTTCAAATAAAGCATGACCCTTCTCCCTTGATGTCTCCATCTATACATTCCTCGTCCCATTATGTACATGCTCCTTTTTCCCCTCTCCCTCTCCCCTTGTGCCATAGCCTCCCTCTTCATTCCCACCCCTCTTAATCCCTTTTCCCCACCCATGTTAACACTTCTCCCCTCACGTTCCCTTTTCCTATATGGCCCTCGAGCATCGCCATGCCTAGTGTCTAGCCTCTTGTCTCAAATTCTTTTCTAGTTAATAGAACTAGTGTGGCTGCTAGGATCGAAATCTCCACAGCTAGTGGTGTAAAATTCGTTACTCCTACAGCTGGGTGTAGTTCTACAGCACCTTCTGTGTGCGGTTCTTTGCTTCTGCGCCTCCAATCTACGTATCTTTTGCTCGCAGTTCTCCATCTCTACGACTGTAGAACTTCTCAGTTTCTGTGCCTTTAGCCTGTGGTTCCTGCGCATCTTTTGGGTTCCTGTGCCTTCAACCTGTAGTTCCTGTGTGCATCTTTTGGGTTCCTGTGCAGCGCCATGCGTCTTCTAGTCAACTGTGCCTGCAAAACCTCTCCTATGCATTTGCAAAACTGCAACACCCGCATGCCCCCTGGTTGCAGCAAGCGCATCTACGCGTTGCTGATAGATCGCGAATTGTGACTATTTTCATGGGTTCCTGTGTCTTCTGGTGCACCTGTGCATCGCGGAGAGACTTTTCAGGCTCTTGCAAAAGATCTCGTGCCCCATCCTCTTCTTCTTCTCTTTCTCTTCTCTTCTCCTCTCCTCTCCTCTCTTTTTATTAAGGAGTGGGGATTGAACCCAAGACCTCCCCATTCACAAAATGAAGACTTACCAATGGGCAAGCAAATAGGAAGTGATGAAAGTGTAATGATATTGCTTATATGGTGAAATATCATGAACTATAACTCTCTAATCGTAGGGAGTTTCCTCTTGTTGTAAAAAGCAAAAGTACTTCATTTCATGTGCTCTATTCATATCTGATACTAGTTCGTAGATTCTGAACTGTTTCAAGTTCACTCCTTTGACACATGCCACACAAGGAGGGTGGATATTTATGTCACTTGTTGACGAGTTCAAGGATTTGGTGCTTGGTCCTCCACTCATTACAGCTACCAATTGGCGAGATCTCCTTCTTGATCTTCATGTCAATCTTCAACAACTGATTGTACAATGCATGGTTCAAGGAGACGACGAGTGGGATGATACACCATGGATGCTTCAAGGTGAAGAACTAGTGATACACTGGGAGGACTTTGATTTCAATTCTACTCATTGTGCAGTGATCGAGCTACTTGCTGCATCGGAGGTAATTAAAAGGGTGACATTCTTCGAAGGGTGGGATGCTCCCCAAGTTTGTGGGGAGATTTGGCGCATCTGCTTATTAATTTCTGTGGATAAGCTCATTTTGAATTATTTCTTCTCGATCTCACTACAAAGGTTTCTAGGGCTCGACTATGGCTGGTAATGTTTCGAACAAGGAATCCCTTTGTACCTAATCAACCTTTTGTGCCTCATTTTGAGCTTCAAGTTGTAATTCTTTTTGGTCTAAAGATAAACTACCAACAAAGGATTGCAAGTTTATTTGGTGCTGAATGTCTTGCTCAAGTATTGAATTCTCCCCACCCTCTACTTCTACCTATCTTGGACTACCAAGAAACTTGGGATGTCTGGATTTTAGTCTTGGTGTGATGACATCTTGGCTCCTCCAATTTGACGGTGCATACAAACCATCGACCAAGGCTGCTGGTGTGGGTGTGAAGCTCACTTCACTAGGGGGTGAGGTGTATTGTTATAGCAAGTCTGCACTAGCAAGTACTTGCAACCAATCTGAGTACTTGGCACTCATTTTTGGGCTACAAAAGGTGCAAGAACATCGCATCAAGCAACTTGAGGTGTAAGGAGATTCTCAACTCGTGTGTAAACAAGTTAGTGGAAGGTGGAAGGTGCGGAGCGAAGGCTTGGTTCCACAACATCAACAAGCATTGGAACTTTGCCAACAATTTGAAGAGGTAAAAATTCAGCATATCCCTTGAGCTAAAAATTTAGTTGCTGATTTCTTGGAACCTGAGACCAGGGGAGTATCTTAGACTTGGGATATGAGGGTTGATATATGTGGAAAAATGAGGCCAAGGGTTGTCGCACACAATTGAGAGTGTGTAACCACCTAGCCTACATGGGAGACTTTTCCACACACACCATGCATGTGGGAGGATGCATTTATTGGGAGAGACCCTCTCTCTTGGCTATAAATGGAGGGGTCTTTTCCTTGATGGGACACACTCATTCTTGCAAAGCCACCTAGCTAGTACTTTGATTTCCCCCCCCATCCTTCCTTTCCAATAAAGCATGACTCTCTTTCCTTGATGTCTCCATCTCTACATTCCACCTCCCATCATGTACATGCTCCTCTTCTCCCTCTTCCTTCCCCCTTGTGCCATAGTCCCCCTCTTCATTCCCACCCCTCTTAATCCCTTTTCCCCACCTATGTTAATGCTTCTTCCCTCACGTTCCCTTTTCCTCCATGGCCCTCGAGCATCGCCATGCCTAGCTTCTAGCCTCATGCATTGATTTCTTTTCTAGTTAATAGAATTGGTGTGGCTGCTTGGATCGAAATCTCCATGGCTAGTGGTGTAGAATTCGTTACTCCTATGATTGGGTGTAGTTCTGTAGCACCTTCCGTGCGCGGTTCTCTGCTTTTGTGCCTCCAATTTGCGTGTCTTCTGCTCATAGTTCTCCATCTCTGCCTTCTGCCTGCAGTTCCTATGCATCTTCTGGGTTCTTGTGCATCTTCTGTGCAACACCATGCATCTTTTGGTCGATTGCGTCTACAAAATCACTTCTACGCATCTTCTGTGCGGTGCCATGCAAAACTGCTCCTGCACATCTGCAATAGACCTCATGCCCCCCCGCTTCTACCTTGTTCTTCTCTTTCTCTTCTCCTCTCCTCTCCTCTTATTAAGGAGTGGGAATTGAACCCAAGAACTCCCCATACATTAAAGGAAGACTTACCAATGGGCTAGCAAATCGGAAGTGATAAAAGAGTAATGATATTGCTTATATGGTGAAATCTCATGAACTATAACTCTCTAACCGTAGGGAGTTTCCTCTTGTTGTAAAAAGCAAAAGTACTTCATTTCATATGCTCTATTCATATCTGATACTAGATCGTAGATTCTGAACTGTTTCAAGTTCACTCCTTGGATGCACGCCACATGAGGAGGGTGGATATTTATGTCACTTCTCGACGAGTTCAAGGATTTGGTGCTTGGTCCTCCGCTCATTACGGCTACCAATTGGCGAGATCTCTTTCTTGATCTTCATGTCGATCTTCAACAACTGATTGTACAATGCATTGTTCAAGGAGACGATGGGTGGGATGATACACCATGGATGATTCAAGGTGAAGAACTAGTGATACACTAGGAGGACTTTGATTTCAATTCTACTCATTGTGTGGTGATCGAGCTACTTGCTGCATCGGAGGTAATTAAAAGCGTGACATTCTTCGAAGGGTGGGATGCTCCCCAAGCTTGGGGGGAGATTTGGCGCATCTGCTTATTAATTTATGTGGATAAGCTCGTCTTGAATGATTTCTTCTTGATCTTACTATGTACAAAGGTTTCTAGGGCTCAGTTATGGTTGGTAATGTTTCGACCAAGGAATCCCTTTGTACCTAATCAACCCTTTGTGCCTCATTTTGAGCTCAAGTTGTAATTCTTTTGGGTCTAAAGATAAACTATCAACAAAGGATTGCAAGTTTATTTTGTGTTGAACGTCTTGCTCAAGTATTGAATTCTCCCCACCCTCTCCTTCTACATATCTTGGACTACCGAGAAACTTGGGATGTCTGGATTTTAGTCTTGGTGTGATGACATATTGGCTCCTCCAATTTGACGACACATACAAACCTTCGACCAAGGCTACTAGTGTGGGTGTGAAGCTCACTTCACCAGGGGGTGAGGTGTATTGTTATAGCAAGTACTTGCAACCAAGCTGAGTACTCGGCACTCATTTTTGGGCTACAAAAGGTGCAAGAACATTGCATCAAGCAACTTGAGGTGCAAGGAGTTTCTCAACTCATGTGTGAACAAGTTAGTGGAAGGTGGAAGGTGCGGAGTAAAGGCTTGGTTCCATGACATCAACAAGCATTGGAACTTTGCCAACAATTTGAAGAGGTAAAAATTCAGCATATCCCTCGAGCTCAAAATCTAGCTCAAATCTAGTTGCTGCTTTCTTGGCACGTGAAGCTTGTACTTCAATCACGCATGAAACGAGTGGAAGCATCGCCCCAACAAAGCCACAAGCCATGAATGAGGGTGATCATTTGTAAGGAATGCAAAGGTTGTGGTCATCATGAAACTAAGTGTTGGGCATATTTGATACGAGTTTACTGACTTCGAAAGATCATCAGATTGGTCCATTAGGGGAGAAATCGGGTCTCAAAAGGGCCTCCAATTAGTGTTTCCTAGTTTCAAGGGATTAGAGAGGGATTTGAGGTGTCCCAATGAGAGTGCTCCTTTGTGTGGGGCAATGGCATGTTGAGGTGGCATATTGCATTTACTATGCCTAGGTCATAGGTGGTTTCAAATAAAAAAGGTGGTTTTTATTTGAAAAAGGGGGAGAGAAAACCATGGATTTTGGGAAGAAAACCACTCGAAGTGGGGAGGGAGCACCATGTGCTACCATGTGTCCCAAGATTCAAAAGGTTGGGAGGGATTTCTTTGAAGGCAAATGAATGTGGGACTGTAAGTGGGCTGGAAATGGCAGCGCATTGGGCATGGAAAGAGGTATAGAGTAGGCTGCGGGTCGCGCGAGCATGCCACGTGTCCAAGAGCTCCCACTTGTGCCCTCCAAAAAGTAAATGGATTGTGCAGGCACGCCAGGAATGGAACCCACAACCTCACGGCCCCCACCCTTGGACCCTTACCACTAGGCCAATAAGCCAATCATGTAACACATTGACTGACAGCTTGATTATATGTAGACATTACCCATAGCTTTTTTGTCTCCCCCCTCTTAAGTGCCTACAAAACCATCCCTAGCCTACCAAAACCACCTAAGCCTCCATTATGAGCCCTCCACATAGGATTGGATTAAGTTTTTAATCCCTCTCCTAATCCATTCCTTATGAGGCCCTTTTGAGATCCCATTTCTCCCCTAATGCTCAAGGACATTGCTCAAAAGAAGGATGCCAGACCGCACACCCCTTGAAGAAATAGCATGGCGATTACAAGAACTGGAAGAAGCTGAAGGTGTGCAAGCTCTCCAACTGTTGACATTTGTCATGGCATTCTTGTTTGCCTTGATGAACAATCTCATGCACCGTCATGTCTCTAACCCTCGCTTGTAAAGATGGATGCGATATCATGAGGGTTGGTCCTTTTAAGATTGTCTATGAGCTATTCTATGCTGAAGATTCTTCCCGTGTAGTATTTCACAATACACCAGTCACACCCTACCCTGCCTATGTGTGCTTTGTGGATGTATCTTCACCTGATTTTCAGTTTAAGCTACCTCTTTCCATTGTTTGCCAATAGATAAGCCTCATTTCATCTCTCTCTTCTCCATCTTCCAAGCATGGCTGACATTCTCGTGTTCTGTGGTCGGGTGGAAGAAAATCCAAATATGTTGTGGCCTTCAAGTGTCGTTGTGTTTCTCTCAACTTTCTTACTAAACATAGATGGCTATTGGTTCTCCCACATTTCTAGAGGGTTTGGCTTAAGTGTGGTACGAGAAGCAAGCCGAAGACATTCACCAAAGTTGGCCGAGGTTGACAGTAGCTATGATTGAGTATTTTGGCAAAGAAGAGGAGCCGGAGAATGTGTACCTGCAAGTGGCAAACCTGAAGCAGTCAGAAGGTGAGACAACGTGTCAATATGTGGATTGAGTGGCCGTGCTCTTGGACCGTTTAATTGCCACATAGGAGGACAACACCAGATTTGCAACATGTGTTGGGCTACCTCATAGAAGGAGCAAGTGATGAATTTTGCCTCAAGCTTAAATGGGAGAATCCAGAAACCATGGTGCTAGCACATGAGATTGCTCAAAAGTTTGATAAAGTTCAATTTGATTCTGCTTCAAAGAAGACGATTATCCCTCCGCAACCCCCTCAATTCTTGCAACAACAACCTGGGGGGTCCAACTCAGGGGCATACCCCCACCCCTCATCAGGGATGTATCCACTGCCTTTAGCTCAAATGTATGGTCCTCCCTTAGATGCTTACCCTTAACAAGGAGTATATCCTCAACCTCTGCCTGGAAGATTTTCCAAGCCTCGCCCACAAGCCCCCCTCCTTCCTACTCCCCCAACCCCTCCTGCTAAAGAACTCGGAGTCAATGACCTAGCCAAGGCCCTAAATGATCTTCGGCTTGAGATGGTGGGCATCAAAAATCAAGCCAATCGCCCTCCAAGAGAACGTGCCAATGTTGTGTGCTACGAGTGCCACCAGAAGTGTCATTATCGCACGGAATGTCCCAATATTCCAAGGGTGAATCTTCTAAGTGAATCAGGCACCAAGAATTCTGACCTAGAGATCCTTAACCTCAGGAAAAGAAGTCGTACCACCTCGGACCCCTCTCCAAACCGTGCCGAGCCGCCCCAGGAAGAAGATGTCCTTCTCAGAGCCCTCAGATGCTGAGATGGCAGACCCACCAATAGAGAAGACTAAAAGATCTCGCAGGAGTAAGTGGTCGCCCTCAAATTTTCCCATCGGCTTGAGGCAACAGGACTATTCGATTGTTCAAGACCTTGCTCATCAGTCTTTGAGCATCACACTCCCTCAACTAATAGCATTAAGCCCTAAGGTGAGACGTGAGCTGCAGCAAGGGATCTCAATAAGGAGGAGCAAGAAAAAGGGAAAGGTACCAGAGGTTTCTTCTATCTCTGAAGAAATTGATCGACACCCACATACAGTAGGTGTCATCATAGATAATTGCCATGTCAAAAGTATGTGTGTCCATGGGGGAACTGCATGTAATATCATGGTGCCCCGTATCATGAAGAAATTGAATTTGAAATACACAAGGCATTCCTCCACTCGAATCAAGGTAATAGATGGTTGACGACTCGCCACCCTGGGAGTCATTGAGGATTTGCCCATCACTGTCAATGGGTTGACCACCACCATCAATTTCTATGTGGTGGACATTAAAGATACAGGCAGGAGTTATCTAGCGATAGTCGGGAGACCATGGTTGAGAAAGAGTGATGTAGTCAGCTATTGGAAGACAAGACACATGTCTTTTGGTGCTTCTAAGGAGAAGATCCTGGTGCAACCAAGTGCCACAGAACCAGAAGAAGAAGAGAAGCAAGGTAGTGATACTCTCTTATCCTCGGTGTTTGAATCAATGGAAGAATCAGATGGGGGGGAGGAGTTCTCAGAGGAGGAAGTTTACATGATGGGGGTGTCTCTGACCCCGCCACCTGCAGAAAAGGTAACAGCTAGTCCTCAACAACTTGAATCCATGCTTTCCCCTGACCTCACTCTGAGTGAGAAAGATGAGTTCCTAGAAATGTTCAAAGATTTCCTTGACCTCTTCGCAACTAGCTACCACCACCTTCGCCATGTGACTGCCATAGAACACAAGATAGAGCTGAAGCTTGATGCTAAGCGAGTGGCTCAGAAGTATCGGAGATTAGGGCCCCTATAGACTGACGCTCTGCGCTTAGAGTTGCAGAAGCTTGTAGAAGCTGGGTTTATTGTTCCGGTTCACAATACTAAATGGGTTTCACCAGTAGTAGTCACCCCAAAGAAAAACAACAAGTAGCGGGTCTGCATTGATTATAAGAAAAATGTGGCCACCAAGAGGGACCATCATCCTCTGCCCTTTCAAGACCTTATTCTTGAGAAGGTAAGTGGTCATGAGATGTATACTTTCTGTGATGGTTACTCCGAGTTTTATCAAATCAGAATTGTTGAGGAGGATGTGCTTAAAACCACATTTGCCACACCTTGGGGGACGTTTGCATTCAAAGTAATGCCATTTGGCCTCACCAATGCTCATGCTACCTTTCAAAGATTTATGCAGATGGTGTTTGCTCCATATTTGGGGGTTTTCTTGGAGGTGTTTTTAGATGATTTTTGTATATTCTCGACACATAAGGAGCACATCATGAAGGTTAGGTTGGCCTTACAAAGGATCAATAATGTGAATGGTAGTCTCAACCCTGATAAATGCACCATTGGAGCCACTCAAGGGAGGTTACTGGGACATATTGTCTCATCCGAGGGCATCAAGCTTGACCGCGAGAAGGTAGAAGCTATCCTCAAGCTCTCCCTGCCAACAACCAAACGTCAAGTATGCTCATTTGTCAATCTAGCAGGATACTATCGCCGCTTCATTGATTAATATGCTGCTTTGACGTGTTCCATGACTATGCTATTAAAAGATAGAGTTGATTTCTCTTGGGATGAGGATTGTGATCATGGGTTTGTACAAATCAAGAGTGCTCTGGCTTCAGAACCCATTCTATGCAATCCTGATTGGTCAAAGATTTTCTATATCAATCCTGGGTTTGGTGAGCATACTCTGGCAGGTATTCTTCTCCAGCAAGGGGAGGATTGGTCCATGTATCCCGTTCGATTTACTTCTCGACAATTGCTCGAAACTGAACCATGCTACTCTGAGGCTGACAAGCATGCTTTGTCTTTGGTATTCTGCATTGAGAAATTTAAGCATTATGTGGCTGGAAAGTCCATCATAATCTGCAGCAATGGTCTTGCAAAGCAGGTTCTTCAATCACCAAATCCCATGGGCGGTTGGCCAAATGGTTGGCAGTTTTACAAGAATATGATTTTTCTTTCAAAATTGTAAAAGGGGGTTGTTCCAACTTGAAGAATGCTTTGATTGATTTAGAGGAGTGCCTCGATGTAACCCTTGTAGCAACCATAGAAGTTGGGGATCCATGGTATGGTGGTATCTATAGATTTCTAACCGCTTTCTCCTTTCGTCCAGAAAGTACTAGATATGAGAGAAAGAAGATCCGCAGAGATAGTAGGCGCTACACTCTCTTTGATGGGGTGTTATACAGTCAAGGCCTGGATGGGGTACTAAGACAAGCCATTGATGCAAATGAAGTACCTAAGGTATTGAAGCATTATTATGATGGATTTCGTGGAGGCCACTATGCCGATGACTATATAGCTAAGAAGATTTTACATGCTGGGTACTATTGGCCTTGGCGGATGCGTCAATTTTACGAGCAAAAACCTATGAGCAGGTTTATCCGAGCGTGTTTTTCAAGAGATTTTTAAAAATGTTTTTCTTTAGGAAACATGGTTTTTACACTTTTATTTTCACTAGAACTAGATCCCTTTATCATAAAAATATACAGACTAGTCACTCATTCATTTTTACACAACATAATTTTCTTATTTAGAGACATCCCTTTGTACCCCTGTTATTACCTTAAAAAAGTGTTGATTCCTTTAAGAAACATTCCTCATAATCACTCTCAATGTAATAATACTATGCATATATAATTACTTATTAACACATTTATATCATATGGCAATATCTTTTTAGTGTTTTTATAGCATATTTATGGACATGTTTCTAAAGAAGTCTAAATTACTATAAATAAGTATTAACTTGGGCTTATATATCACTCTCATAAAATACATGTAATATTTAATATTATATATGAAAGATTTTCCAAAATATAACTCCATAGATGTGCTCAAATGGGGTGTTCCGATCAATTTGAGTGGTTGAATGACTATATTTGGACATTGGATATGAAAGTTATGTCACTTTTAAAAGTGCTGTCCAAGGTAGTTTCGCCAGCGAAACTACCTTGGGAGACTTGCTTCAAAGGGGTTTCGCTGGCGAAACTACCTGGATGGCTTGCTTCAATGAGTTTTCTTTGAAGAAACTCTTTCATGAAGATAGGTTGAGAGAGGGTTTTCAATGTCACCCCCTATTAAGTAAAAGTTATAAGAAGGATCATAAGGGAATTTTCATAGAGAAGTCTACTCTACATGTGGGTTTCTTCAAAAGCCATCCCATTATGCTCTCACCATTCCTACAGATTCACCTAAAGATTTTTGTATAAAATAGGCATTGCTATAATACTTTGCATATTTCTAAGTGAAACTATGTTTTCTTCTGATCGATTTTTACCATATTTATGCATAGTTGGAAGCTTTTTTTTTCCTTCGCTCGGACGCTCGGAAGATTTCGCTCAGAAAATGCTCGTCCCCTTGGCCGACCTTGTTCAAGGATGTCACTATGTATTGCAAAACTTGTGAACCATGCCAATTCTTTGGTAGGAAGGATTTACATCCTAGGCAACATCACCCAGTGATGTCCATCCATCTGTTTCAGAAGTGGGGAATAGATTTTGTTGGGCCCCTTCCCATGACTGCCCGTAAAAAGAAGTATCTTTTGGTAGCCACTCAGTATGTCACTAAGTGGGCTGAAGCTATCGCCCTCCCCGCTGCAAACGGTAAGGCAGTTTCAAATTTCATATTTGAACATATCTGCACAAGGTTTGGGACACCCATGGAAATAGTATCTGACCATGGGAGTCCATTTTTAAATGAAGCAGTGCAGTTGCTCACGGATCGCATGGGTATTGATCACCGCACTTCTAACATCTATCATCCAACATCCAGCCATAAATTTCATCTTTATTGTCTAGTAGATTACTTGCCAACTAGATCAATTTGTCCACTTTGTAAAGCCCAACTATCAATGGCATTGTACATGGTGTTGGGCTTAAGTTGTATCTAGGACCATGACATTGAATGAAGTTATACATTCTCTTTCTGATGGAAATATATGCCTTTGTTTTAAGTTTATTGAAGTTCTATGATGGTGTATTTAAATGCTTAGGGATTAATTTATATGCATCCAATGTTCATTATCATTTTGCACTATGCAATCCTTAAATCCATCACATGCAATCCTAAAGTCACAATCATCCATCGCATGCAATCTTAAAGTCATCAATTGGAATAGTGTCAATAGATTATTTCATAATAAATAATTTAGGAAGACTATGGTCAATTGACACTTAACATAGAAAACAAATATAATCCAGTGCTCATAACTATATAAAGTAAACTTTAAAAGCATTTTTTATTTGCATTGAAATATAATTATATGCACTTTCATCACAAGCTCTCTCTCTCTCTCTCTCTCTCTCTCTCTCTCTCTCTCTCTCTCTCTCTCAATTAAAACTTATCTCTAAAGTCATTAAAGAAAAATGTTACCAAAGACAAGAAATTAAACTTTGTACATGCTTCTTCTACACGTCATCACATAGGATTCTATTGCATATGAGACAGAGTGGTATGTAACTTGCCATGCTCTTGATCAATTGAACTTGGTCAAAATCACAACAATTGGCATTACCACCCAGAAGCCTATGCGATGGCAACACGGAAGAAACAAAGCCCAAACCCTAAACACAAGATATTTACCACGCACAACAAGACAATTCTTATCCAACCCTAAACCGCAATCTGCAATCAAAAAACAAGAACACATTCAAAATACAATGAGACATTCAAAACCCTATTGCCATCATTGCCACAATTCACGAGTCACTATCCTCATCATGTTCGTCATCAATGTCCTCATCTTCAGACCCATGTGGAAGGTGAATATCATTTCCTTCATCTTCATCATATTCATCCTCCTCATCATCGCTATCCTCCTCAGATGTTGCACCATTAGTCCAGTTTCATCCTCTTCTTAGGGTTTTGCAATCTGCAATGATGGGACTACTTCAAGTTGTATAGCATTAGGTGGGATATCATAGGTCCATTTTGGAACTTTCTCCTCATATCCCACATCTCCTAATGTTTCCAAGATTTAATGATTGGCATAGATGTACAGTAACTTCTCAACCCGATCCTCTAGAAGTCTATTTCATAAAGTACTATGAATGTACTTGTAATGACTCTAGTTTCTTTTCAAGCCCGAGTCTGATCATGTCTAAGAAAGAACCCTCATTGCAATTGGGCATAGAATCTCACACGTGCCACAATTCATCATCCACCATTTCCAAGCAGATGTAGTTTCTACGAATGCTTGAACATTGCTCAATGCAAACAACCCCTTCTTGCATCGATACTTGGCTAACTCATTATAACACTTTGCAAACTCATGGTTGTGGGGATTATATTGTCGCACCACCTTATGAAAGTCATGCATAACAATTGGGATCTCTTTCGGCTTCATATTCCACCACTCAAGGTCTAAAAGGCACCCAACACTATGCAATGGATTATGAGCTTGCTCCCATCATGGCCTAAACAATTGTCACAATGCCTTGCATTTTGTAGCATTAAATGGTCTTCTCTCATTCTCTTGGCCTAGGTGAGTAGGGGGATTCCTCGCAAGAAGAGCTTGCTCAATACTCCAAAAGTGCATCCATGCTTTTTCGATTGTTGGAGAATTTAAGTCCAAAGCTCTAAGCGCATATAAAACAGGTTTCATAGCATTAGCAGCATCCTCAAGCCATTTGCATAATGCAGGGGATCCCAATGTTTCTTTCAGGTCATGCATTTTCTCCTTTATTGCCCTATCAGTCAACTCTGACATTCATCATTCAAATGCATCACAATGAAATGTCTCTATAAGAAAACTCCTATTGGTCACAAGAGATTGCAAAGTGTAGAAGTATGTAGCAAATCTCATGGTTGTTGGCAATTGCAACATGGTAGAACCATCATGAGACATGAGGATTGCTTCGAGATGTTGCTTCGATCATACTAACTTGATGGTGTCTCGAGCCTCAAAAACAATCTCTTTGAACCATGACACTTGTTTATACCAATATTTCAATGCAAGATTTAAAGTATGCATACATGCAAATGCATATAAATTGGTATACTCCCTTTGCAATATTCTACCCACCTTTTTACAACTCTTGGCATTATCTTGACAACTTGAACAACCGTTTCAGGCTTTTCAGGGCCTAGCTCTCTTATAACCTTTGATAATACACCAACCATATATTTCCTCGACTTCTTTACATGTGAGGCATCAATTGATGCATGGAAGGCCTCCCCACATGGCAATATAACCATCACATTTAATAAAGCATGGCATTTTATGCTTGTCCACATGTCTGAGACGATTGTGCATCCGGTGTTATGGAATTGCTCAAAAATGTTACGATTTATGTGCTCTTTCTTTTCTACATATGCCTTATCTAACAACGACATATGCAATGTGTGGTAAGAAGGCGGCTTGAAGCCCAGTCCATATTTAGCAATGCAATTCCATGTAGCTCTCATATGAAGATGCGTCAATTTTATGAGCAAAAACCTATGAGTAGGTTTATCTGAGCGTGTTTTTCAAGAGATTTAAAAAATTGTATTTCTTTAGGAAACATGGTTTTTACACTTTTATTTCACTAGAGCTAGATCCCTTTATCATAAAAATATATAGACTAGTCACTCATTCATTTTTACATAACATAAATTTTCTTATTCATAGACATCCTTTTGTACCCCTATGATTACCTTAAAAAAGTGTTGAAAAATAATTCCTTTAAGAAACATCCCTCATAATCACTCTCAATATAATAATAGTATACATATATAATTACTTATTAAACACATTTATATCATATGGCAATATCTTTTCAATGTTTTTATAGCATAAATAACAAGATATTTATGGACATGTTTCTAAAGAAGTTTAAATAACTATAAATAAGTATTAACTTGGGCTTATATATCACTCTCATAAAATAGATGTAATATTTAATACTATATATGCAAGATTTTCCAAAATATAACCTTGTAGATGTACTCAAATATGGTTTTTCGATCAATTTGAGTGGTTGAATGACTATATTTGGACATTGAATGTGAAAGTCATGTCACTTTTAAAAGTGTTGTCCAAGGTAGTTTTGCTAGCCAAACTACCTTGGAAGAGCTACTTCAAAGGGGTCTCACTGGTGAAACTACCTTGATGGTTTTCTTCAATGAGTTTTCTTTGGAGAAACCCTTTCATGAAGATAGGTTGAGAGAGGTTTTTCAATGTCACCTCCTATTAAGTAAAAGTTGTAAGAAGGATCATAAGGAAATTTTCATAGAGAAGTCTACTCTACATGTGGGTTTCTTCAAAAGCCATCCCATTATGTTCTCACCATTCCCAAAGATTCATGTAAATATTTTTCTATAAAGTAGGCATTGCTATAATACTTTGCATATTTCTAAGTGAAACTATGTTTTCTTTCGATCCATTTTTGCCATATTTTTGCATAGTTGGAAGCTTTTTTTTTCCTTCGCTCGAACGCTCGGAAGATTTTGCTTAAAAAAATGCTCATCCCCCATGACATCATTATCGACCATACTCAATGGATATCCTCAACGCAAGATTGATCTACCAAGTACATATTGTGCATTCTCCAAATCTTGAATCCGGATGCTCTCAACTATCGTGGGTTGCCTTAAGTTAGGAGTAGCAGTTGGCTGATCTAGCTTCACAAGCCATAGGTGGTGATCTAGCTTGTATGCTAGTGTCCACGTAAGGAGTTCTGGCATGGGAGCTTGCAACACTTGTACTTTTATCACCGTGTATGCTTGTAGACTCTACTCCACTTATAACTTGAATTTCCCAAAGATGATATTCTTCGTATTGTTCGAGAAGCTTGCAACTTCTTTGTCAAGGTGCGAGCTGCTATAGCAGCTCCTGGGGCTGCACAACATTGAATGCTCTTTCCTGAGTCACCAAGAAAGTGGCCCCTTATGTGAGGTGCTCTCTCGGATTTTTGTATTCGACAATACTTGCATTTGCACTCAACGTAGTCATGAACATTAATAACGAAGTCCCACTCTAGACCATGTGAGTCATGACTTATGTTTTTACCCTTGTGCATGTGGAACATCTCTTTGAGAGGATTGTGACACCTGCATAAATCCTCTCTCCATATCTTGGTTAACAACCTCACAGGTTGGATCAAGCATTGGGGTAGTCCCTATTTTGGCAATGAGATCCTCTTCTGCAACTCCTTCTTCAACCCTGGGAACATTTTTAGGCATATGAATACTGGCATGGGCATGACTCGATGCATTCGCAATTTGCCTAGTCACGTCTTGAAGATTGTGGACGAGCATTTCTAATTTCAAGCATTTTTTATTGTGCATTCATAGGTGCAACACATGCCCTATTTCTGCTCAAATCATTGCCATCTTGTCTCCCCCTCCTCTCCATACCTAAGGCCCTTAGCTTAGGAGTCAAGACTGCTCACTAACAATCGCATTCATTGGCACTCATGATCGTGGTCCACAAGTTCCCCAAAACGCAAGGAGTTGTAGTATAGACCACCCTCAAGAATACACAACAAACACTCACATCCACTAGCCCTTGTGTTCATGGTCTATAATTTCCCCAAGATGCAAGGAATCGAAGGACCAAACCACACCCACAAGTATAATGAATGCTGACTCAATCTCCCCCACTTAGCCTTATAACTATTCAAATCCAAATCGTGGTTCACTTTCTTTCCCAACTTACCAAAGGGTTTATCGGGATATGAACCATAACCGGATTGAATGATGAGCCTCTATGTTTATTTCCACCAATATATAGCCTCGAGCCATGCGAGAAACTAGGAATCTGCAACCCATAGCAATGCCGGTACACAAGACACTACCTTCCCCCCCTTTTCCTTTGCCTCTATGATTAGTAGCAAAAGTTTGATCTACATGAGTAGAAGCAGCCCTATTTTGTTGACTTTGCTCCTCCTATAGCAGTAGGGAAACAAGTTGATCAAAAGAATAGTGGTTGGGTTACCCATGGCAGAAGAGTCTAAGTGTTGTAGCAAATCTATAATCTGAGTCAAGGAGTCCATCGAGTGCGGTGGACACAACCTATGCTTCTGGTACAATCTCATCAACATTAATGAGCTACTCTCTAAAGTCCTTGACTTGTGTCAAATAGCCCCCCCCCCCTTCATTCATGTTAACATTGTCAAGCTGCCTATGCAAATAAGTAACTCTTTCCTCATTGCATATCCGATAAAGACTTGGCCAGAGTGTCCCATGAATCCTTGGTTGTAAATCTAGAAATATCCTCCAATCTCACTCAAGTTGAGCAAAACACTACTACACACGGATCCTATTGCGATGTTTACATACCGGCATTTAGCGCCCGCTTAGCGTTAATCATCGGTATGAAAAGTGGGTTTCCTAAATCGTTGCTATATAGCGACTGTTGCTAAAAGTCGCTATATAGCGACCTTTATAAAAGTCGCTATATAGCGACTTTTAAGTGTCGCTATATAGCGACACTGATATACAAATTTATAGCGACATTTTTCCAGAGAGGTTTTTTTTTTTAAATAGGCCTTAAAAATTAGTTTTTTCCAATGACAAATTTTTTTAAATTTTCATACATGTTTGAGCTCATAGAGAATAAAAAAATGAGAGCATGTACATCAAGCCTTTGAAGCTCATATATTCATGTCCAAGTTTGAGATGAGAAAAATCAAATAAGAGCATTTACATCAACTGTTTCATCTTGAGCCAAGTCTAAGGCGCCAAACAAGTCTATCTCCAACTCTATATCGAGTTGATCTCCTATATCATCATCGTACTCTAGCATCGTACGTTCACCTAAAAGTATTTGATCATCTTCTTCAATAAAGCTTAAGTGTGGCGATTCTTGATGATTGTTGTCTTCTTGCTCAATATCGTGATCTCCATCCTCCTCCCGTGTGATGTCATTATGCGCATCTTCCTCTTGGCTCATATGGTGATCTACATCTTCTTCGCTAGATTCATCAATTGGATCCGGCATTGGTAGTGGCATCTCCATATCCACATCTCGATCTTCAAAAATTTGCTTACTTCGTGGTGCAACTTGGATCACGTACCACCATCTTGGATCAGAATGATCCGGATGAAAAACCACCTATATTGAAGATGGGTGCCAAATGTCGTCAATTATATATATGAAATTATGCTTCAGTACATGTATCAATGGACTTTAAAAATGAAAGCTTCGACTAATTAAATCATTAGTATGCACCTGCTCACAGTGCTCGGGAAGAACAAGAGTATCACTTTCATCGGTCCAATGTTTGGTGGAGTCTATTGCAAAGAGACCGCTACTATCTTTTCTCACTGTCACATGGGGACCATTGTAAGTAGTTCTAAACCATTTTACATCAAGAATGAAAATAGTAAATCATCTGAAATCAATTTCATAGATGTCGCGTATGGTTCCACAATAATCCAACTGTGAGGAGAGAAGATTGGTATCTGAAGAACTTTCTCGGCTATCTTGTGTGAAGTTAGCCATGACTCCACAATCATACGTGACTCTCTCTTGAATCGATCTGTTCCATGCAAAAATGTTGTCCATATGACCATAATGCACTATACTTTTTGTACTATAAAGGAGCATCATTAAAACAATGAAGATGCATCCATTTTATAGCATATATTGCCACAAATAATTACTTAATTACATCAAGAGGTAAGAAACTGACATGCACCATACATCCAGATGATAACTCTCGCTCGCGCTCGTTTATTGTCTCTCCATCACGTTCGGCTTTACGTAGAGCCTGTTGTAGCCAATCAAGTGACATGTGAGTAGGGAGAAGAGCCAGATCCCATGGATATGGTTGTGATCGCCTGTACATTACTATGAATCTCGTCCTTGCATTTATTCTTTCTACTTTGGCCACTTCATATCTCTCAATCCACTTCTACATCTCAGGGCTATTGAGGATACAAAACTTATTGAATTTCTCCATTTGCTCTTCACTCATCTTTCTTTCAATCCCTTTTCCTTGGGGAACATCGCCAACGATGCGATCATCATCCTTGTTGTGCCAAGCTTGTGGTATATCAGGATCCGTGGATGCAAGAAACTCTGTGATATATACTAATGACTCTTGCACAAGCCATCCCTCTGCCATGCTTGTTTCCGGTCTTGCTCTTTGTCTTACAAATCGCTTTAAAGTTTTTATGAACCGCTCGAGAAAAAACATCCATCGACTATGAACGGTACTTGCTATAGCCACCTCATCAACTATGTGCACAAGCAAGTGGACTTGAGTTGTCATAATGCTCGAGGGAAAGTGCTTCTCAAGCAAGCATACGGCTTCGATGGATTCCACCCTAGCCTTCTCGATGCTCGATATAGAGATCTCTTTTTGAGATATCCACCTATTTCACATGTCCATGCATATGTAAGATATTTGAGATATCCACCTATTTCACATGTCCATGAAGAAAATACATAGTGCGATTTGATAGTAAGCATACCTCACAATACCATAGATCTTGAATATAGCATTTCTAACATCTTCTTGTAAGCACCCTTTTATTGTAATTGGGAGGATGAACTATCAAAGCAACAATGAAGTCATGTCAACAATATAACATAATAACAATTATGCTAACGCATCACGATTATCAGTACACTAATTCTACTTAGAATACATGTAAGACCTGGGACTTGAGCCCACTAAGCTTATTGTCCTTTGAAAATGCTCCTTTCAAGCAACGCATGTACCCTGTCGGTGTTTGAAAAGAGGCAATGTCTGCCTTGACCACTGCCTCCTCCCTTGTAGAGAGGATCCACGTTGCTTTCGGGAGGACAACTTTTCCCGAAGCATGCACTTGGGGCCACAAACGAGACATCCTATTCATAGCACGCAAGTCTTCTCACACTCCTCTCGAGCTCCTCTTGAGTCCTTGGAACCAACCAAGTGTGCCCAAATAGTAGCCCCCACATTCTTGAAGATATGCATGGGATCCAAGAGATGATTGATTTGTAACTGACCCCAATAAGGAAGCTCGTGAAAGATCGATAGCCTCTTCATACCAGGAGGAGGTTCCTCTCCATTCGCCCTCCAAACTTGAATCCAGTCACTTGCCTTCAAATATGATGGTGGTGGATCAAGCTGACCTGCACGTGCGAGATGGTCGAGCGGAAGGTATCGAGCATGACCTTCATAAACATTTTTCCTCATATGTTTGGAGTAGCGTGCAAGCCATTTCAGAGCCGATCCACAAACAAGACAAGCATGGTACCCACTTGTAACAAGTCCTGCACGCGTGCATGAATGTGTTAGTATAAGACATGCATGCAAAAGAGAGTAAAAAAAGCATAATCCCTCATTGTACATGTAAAGACACAACCACGTACCTGCGCACTCTCCATATCCTGGGTAGTCATGCATGGTCCACATCAAGATACCCCTGACCAAAATATCATTGGTATGTCTAGGAGCTCTGGAAATATCAAAGACCTGTACTCCTCTCCATAATATCTGTAACTGCTCTATCAAAGGTGCCATGTACACGTCCATGTTTTTTGCCTTGTACTTTCCTGGCACAAGTAGTGCAAGCATGAGATGTCCCTTTTTTATTGTTAGCCATGGTGGGATATTGTAATTCACCACGACTATGGGCCATGTCGAGCGTAACCCGAAAGGATTCATGCCATCCATAGCTAGCCCAAGATGTAAGTTCCATGGCTCCCTCGCAAAGTCCGGCCACTGATTATCTATGTGCTTCCAAGCTGCACAATCTGCAGGAATCCTCAATGTGTCATCAGTGGACCGATGAGATGCATGCCATGTCATCAACCCCGCTATGGATTTGCATCGGAACATGTGTTGTATTCTTGCAATGATGGAAAAGTGTCTCAAGACCTTTACCGGTATCCGCTCACGCTGCAAGTCATCTCTATATCATTGTTCCCCACACTTTGGACAACTAGCCAAATCTCCATGCTCACGACGAAAGAGAATACAATCATTACGGCAAGCATGGATGGTATCATAATTTATACCCACCATTCTTAGCATCTAATACGACGTTGATGTCGTACTTCTCGCTTGCAATGAGTGCAATGATAGTATAACCTCTCTGTAAGCCACTTCGTGCTCTCGGGCGTTGGCACATCATCGGACGAGCTTCCACTCGTCCCTTCCATCTATACTTATAAAATCACAACATAAGCATGAAGAAGAGATATTAATAGTTATAAAATAGCATGTTTGAGCTTCTTTTCATGTTACAACAAAAAGTGTTTGTAAGCGTCGCTATATAGCGACCTTTTTGCTCTATTCCGTCGCTATATAGCGACGTTTTTAATTAAAAACGTCGCTATATAGCGATGGAAAAGTGTCGCTATATAGCGACGTTGTGGGTTAAAACCCGAAACTCTAATCGCGCAGCGTTTTCTTCATCCTATTCTCTAATCTCTCAAGTAAGCAAGCCAATATCTCCTCCCACCTATTTTCGACAACCTCCCACCTATTTCAAGCAACCTCCCACTCTATTTTCCACTCCTCATCCTTCTCCTAGCTCTTGTACTCCCTCTCTACCCTTTTCCCTCTTTGGTTTCCTGAAAGGAAGTTCTTCAAGAGGTGAGTTTGTTTCAACAATGTAGGTTGTTTGTTTGTTAGCTTTAGTTTTGTGAGTGTTTCTTCTTGTATTGCTAAACATGTAAACTAGTTTTCATGCTTGTTTTGAAAGGATTGAAACAAAAAACGAGATTTCAAGAAAGAAAGAAGACTCACCTCTTTTTTCTATATTTCTCTTCCTTCTCTTTCTCCTTGTCTCCTCAATCTCCTCCTTTCCTTGTCTCCTCAATCTCCTCCCTTCAAGAAGTTGCTTTTGTAATCTCCTCCTTCCACTAACATCTTATTTGAAAAAATGGGTTGTTTTCTCTCTTTTGTAGGGCCAGTCCACTACACCGAGCGGGACATACTATTTCAAGTAAGTGCTTCCTCTTTTTTCCATTTATTATTTTTGTTATTTGCATTGGCCTGCAACTAGCGCCTTAAGCGCTAGCTGCAGTGATGGGCGTAGGAACCCTCTCTTCCCCTCAAACTCTTTCCTTCTTCCCCCTTCTCTTATTCTCTTTTTTCCTCCTTCTCTTTTTTCCCTCTTCTCTTATTCTCTCTTTCCCCCTTCTCTATTTCCCCCTTCTCTCTTTTCCCTTCTCTCTTTTCCCTTCTCTCTTTCCTTTCCCTCTTATTCTCTATTTTCGCATAGCATGAGAGCATGAGCATATGCGGATATAGAGAATAAGAGAAGCATAAACATAAGCATAAGCTTATGCATGAGCTTATGCGGAAATAGAGAAAGAGAGAAGCATAAGCATGAGCATAAGCTTATGCTCATGCTTATGCTTCTCTCTTTCTCTATTTCCGCATAAGCTCATGCATAAGCTTGAGCATGAGCTTATTCTCATACTTATGCTTCTCTCTTTCTCTATTTCCGCATAAGCTCATGCATAAGCTTATGCTTATGTTTATTCTCTATTTCCGTATATGCTCATGCTCTCATGCTATGCGGAAATAGAGAATAGGTTTCCCCCTTCTCTCATTCTTTATTTCTGCATAAGCTCATGCATAAGCATAAGCATGAGCTTATGCTTAAGCATAAGCATAAGCTCATGCTTATGCTTATGCATGAGCTTATGCGGAAATAGAGAATGAGAGAAGCATAAGCATAAGCATAAGCTCATGCTTACGCTTCTCTCTTTCCCCCTTCTCTATTTCCCCCTTCTCTCATTCTCTATTTCTGCATAAGCTCATGCTTATGCTTCTCTCTTTCCCTCTTCTCTATTTCCCCCTTCTCTTATTCTCTATTTCCCCCTTCTCTCATTCTGAGACACCTATTTCATTAATTTTGGACTCTTGCACTGTCCAAATTCATTTTGTGAGATAATTCTGGATAAAACATTTCAAAAAAAGAGGCTCTTATAAAACAAAACATTGAGTCAAAAATGAAGATTTAAAAAAATCAAATTAGAAAAAATGACGTGAGATGTTAAAAATAGAGTACATCACATTGTTAAAAGAGACAAAAAAGTAAGATTTTAAAAAATCAAATTAGAAAAAATGGCATGACATGTTATGAAAACTAGAGTACATTTCAAAAAAGAGCACATCACATTTGTACATTTCAAAAAAGAGCACATCACATTTGTAAAGAAGTAGATCATATTACTCAAAGCCATATGGTGTCAAAAAACACCTTAATACAGTCTCTCTTAACATCATCTTAACATCACATTTGTACAAGAAGTAGATCATATTACTCAAAGCCATATGGTGTCAAAAAACACCTTAATACAAAGCCATATGGTGTCAAAAAACACCTTAATACACCTTAATACAAAGCCATATGGTGTCAAAAAACACCTTAATACAGTCTCTCTTATCTAAGTCTAGAAGATCTCATCATTGGTCTCTCTTATCTTCTCAACAACCCAATCCTTCACTGCCTCCACAGCTGTATCCTCAACATAATTACATGTGAAGAAGAAGTTTAAGCAATCACAAATTGTTTCTTTATAATTTCTCTGAGAGGCTCTTATTGTTCTCTCAGCATCCGCATCAAATCGCCCATGACGAGAGCTGCGATAACGCAGGTTACTTAAGAAGTCTAATAGATCTTGTCGTGCTTTTATCATACGTCTTAGAAGTCTTTCACTGTCTGCTATCTTGAGAGTCTCCTCCCTCTCTGCGTGCCTTTGTGCAGCAAATTCCTCTCTCTCCATGTGTGTCAAAGGAGAACCTTGTCGAATTCTGGCCTCTCTCTGTGCTCCTTGATCAGCAATCCATTCTTTGAGATTGTTAATTCCGAACTCCACGTCTTCGACAATGCCAAGGACATCCATGGGTGGGGAGATGATAAAGAAAGGGAGATGGACTACGGTGCAAGAAAGAAGAGAGTGTCTGCGGAAGAACTAGGATAGAAGAATACTTGGTTATCAAGATGGATGAAAGAAGACTCTGAGAGTGTTTGCGGAAGGACTAGGATAGAAGAATACAAGTTCATGAGAAGCACTAGGATGCAAGAAAGAAGAGAGTGTCTGCAGAAGAACTAGGATAGAAGAATACTTGGTTATCAGGATGGATGAAAGAAGACTCTGAGAGTGTTTGCGGAAGGACTAGGATAGAAGAATACAAGTTAATGAGAAGCACTAGGATGGATGAAAGAAGAGAGTGTTTGTGGAAGAACTAGGATAGAAGAATACTTGGTTATCAGGATGGATGAAAGAAGACTCTGAGAGTGTTTGCGGAAGGACTAGGATAGAAGAATACAAGTTACTCAGAAGGACTAGGATGTAAGAAATAAGAGAGTGTTTGTGGAAGGACTAGGATGGAAGAATACAAGTGCACTAAGGCACGATGTGTTCACTACGATAAGGATAAGGGTTGGAATAAAGTGAGTGGCACGATGTGTTCACTATGATAAGGGTTGGAATAAAGCGAGTGGAGATTGAATGCTCTACTTTAAGTGAGTGGAGATGATAAGGATAAGGGTTGGAATAAAGTGAGAGAAGCATTGCGAATGCTCTACTTGAAGTGAGTGGAGACTGTCCAACTGAATAAAATTCTCATCACACAAGGATTTATTTCCAAATAATCACATCATCACACATTCATATCATAAAATTGTGTGCATGAAGAAATATATTACAAATATTACATCATCACATATTCATATCAAAATTCTCATCACACAAGGATTTATTTTCAAATAATCACATCATCACACATTCATATCATAAAATTGTGTGCATGAAATAAATATATTACAAATATTACATCATCACATATTCATATCAGAATTCTCATCACACAAGGATTTATTTCCAAATAATCACATCATCACACATTCATATCATAAAATTGTGTGCATAAAGAAATTATATAAATATCATGATTATGCCACTTAAGTAATAAGTCACAAATTGGTGTATAATCAACTAAAACTACAAACACAACATCATACATGCATCACAACTCTTGTGATGCTTCTAGTGGAGACTCTGGCAACTCTTCGGATGCTTCCAATGGAGGCTGTGGTGCTGTAAATGTACACTCGGTCTCTACTTCTTTTGTAGTATGTAGTGCTTTCGGAGTAGACTCAGTATCCTCTTCCTTAAATGCAAGCGGAGGCGGTGGCAACTCTTCTGATGCTTCCAGTGGAGGCTGTGGTGCTGTAGGTGTACATTGGGTCTCTACTTCTTCTGTAGTATGCAGTGCTTTCATAGTAGACTCAGTCTCCTCTTCCTTAAAGGGAAGCTCTGGTATTGCTTCAGTTGCACGTTGTATTCTAATGGCAGCAATTAGGTCTCGAATGATTTCAGCCCTAAACAATTGTATATCCTCCTCTGAATATTTGAGCTCCAAAGAGTCTTCCGATGAGATCTGTGGCTTAAGTGAGAAAATTTCTTTGAAAATCAACATGCAGTTGTAGGCAACTCTCCACCCACAACTATGCCCATCTTCCTGCTCTACTACTAAACGCTTTTGGAAGTCTACCGAGTCTTTGTACTGTCCTGTTTCTCTGATAGCAGATACCAACTTCTCAATCGACCTGCTCATCGTGACATATTAAAAAAACTTAGTGTATCTATCACATAAGGTACATAATATAGAAGTAACAACAGATTAATAGAATACTTACGTTTGCATTGAGCCATGAAAGCCTGCAATGGAGTTAACAAACCAACAATAGTTGTCTTCAAGGTTCCAAACCACCAGACTCCAATGTTCCCTACACGAATAATTAAGAACCATTATTATTTAACACAATGTTGCCAGTACAAGATGAAAATAAAGGTTGCCATGATACTTACATCTCATGATATGCCATAAATAGGACTCGCATGCCATGTAAATGTAAAGGCTGTAATAATTTACAAACATCGGCTATTGTCTTTCTGCTATCGCTAAGTATAGGAGAAAGGAGGGAATCCAACATATACGCACGATTTTGTACGACTCTACCCAATCGTGAGATAACTATACTGCACCAACAAATAAATGAATATTAGCTTATTAGATTTAATCAAAATAAATGAATATTAGCTTATTAGCTTATTAGATTAAATCAAAATATTGAATTATCAAGTAGAGAAAAAGTTTGTATCAAACCTGAGAATGGCCATCATAACGTTGTTATTGACCTCATTTGAAGCTCTAGAGAGAATTGAAATCTCTTCTCCCCCAAATTCAAGATACTGAGGTCTATGTTGAATCATAACCCTAACATTAAAAGAGCTTCCCAATTCTTTTAATGAAGCCATGTTTGTAGAGTTGAGGTCATCTATCCTCTTTGACTCTTTGATGGCATTCATTTCGCAATCAATGATTGCTCGAATGGTACATGTTATAAATGCATAGAGATGCAAATCCGTATATGTTGATAGTGTGGTGTCATTTTGCATCTCAAAAATTTGACCAAGTACCAAAAAGCAATTGTAGCCCACCCTCCATCCACAATTATAGATGTGGCTATTATCTTGATGTGATACCTGACATGTTATATACTCTATTTGTTGTGCCAAGTCACATTGCCGCATTACTATGTCGATAGCATCTACTAATTTTTGAGCTGATCTGCATATCAAAACATATAACAACAGTGAATATGTGCATTGCATATCAATCTACATGTCAAGAAGTGACAACAAGTGTAGTCTATACTTACTCTAACACATTGCCATGGACGGATGTCATTGAGTTTACAAAGAAGCACTTCTTCGCAACGATGTCCACGACTACCAGACTCCAATGTGAGCTGCATTATCAATAAAGAATAATTACTGTGTTTGAGACAATTCGAGCAATGTAATAGAAAAAACAGGTAGGGTTTGATGCTTACTTCTCATAATATGCTGTAAAAATAACTCGTGCGTCATTCATAGGAATGTGCTTCAACCACTTGCAAACATTCTCTATGGTTTCTTCTTTGTTGCTAAGCACTTCCGAAATACGAGGATCGAGCATATATGAAACGCTTTGTATATTTTGCGGAAAATTTGCTATAACATTACTATATTAAAAAAAAAAGTATTAGCTTCTTGGGTTTAATCAAAATAAGCAAAGTATAAAGCCAAGGAAAAGGCTGCATCAAACCTGAGGATGGTTGTAATGACTTTGACATTAACCTCATTCTTAGGATTCAAGAGGATTGAAATCTCTTCTTCACCAAATTCAAAAAAATGAGGTTGTTGTCGAATTAACAACATAGCAGTGAATGAACTTCCAATCTGCTCCAATAGATTCATATTTTTATGACTCATCTTATTGAGGGAGTAGTCTACATCGTATTCTTCTTCACTTGCTATGTCCTCCACATCCTCCTTCTGCCATAAAAATATAAAAAAGTTATGCGATGTACACATCCCAAATAAAGGCTTAAACCTCACTTAAACAAGCAGATAAGGTTTCATACATGCTTTCATTAGTGTAAGTCTCTCCTCTGCTTGGAGCAAAAATTTAAAAAGGTTTCATACACGCTTTCATTAGAGTGAGTCTCTCCTTCTCTTGGATGAAAAATTTAAAAAGTTATGAGATTTACACATCCCAAATAAAAATAATGGTTTAAATAATCATAGAAGTATAAAGATAGCATGCTTTCATTAGACAAGTTATGAGATTTACACATCCCAAATAAAATTAATGGTTTAAATAATTATAAAAGTATAAAGATAGCATGCTTTCATTAAACTCATTCTCTTTAAAAAAAAGATAAGAATTTTATAAAAAGAGATTTCTGGCCTCGAGTATCGCATTGTGGAGAGGTTGAAGTGGGGCTGAGGGGGATTAGGGCTTGTTGGGTTGATGTGTCACAAGGCCCTATAATTGATAGGGAATTGGTGTCAATCAAGCACTCAGCACAAATTTTTAATTGCCGGGGTGGCACAACAGAGATCACATTCTGTCCCTCCAAAATGGGCTCTACCTTAAAATCTTGCTGGGGTGAAGTCTAAGTAGCTATCTTTAAACTAGGTGAGGCAAGAACATATACAACCTTGCCAAAAGTGAGAGAGATACTTGTAAGCCCATCTCTACAAAGAGAACCAAGTGGGTCTGGGTTCCCACTTTAATGCATGGCTAGGAGGATCCAATAACAATAAGGCTTGATCTGTGTCATCCTCCTCCACTACTTTGGAGTCACTCAAAGTAGTCTCTACACCTTTGGAGCTCAACGGAGACTATTGAACCGCCACCCAAACCAGATAGAGAGGCTGGGAGAGATTGCAAGGTCCTTCTTCACCTACTGCCAAGTCATTGTCATCGGACTCCTCTTGTTGAGGTATCTTCACCAAGTGCTCATCAGGGAGTGTGTGCGAGGAGCGAGTTTTTTTTTGGAATGTGTGCGAGGAGCGAGTTTTTTTTTGCAGCCAACATGTTTTGTTCCACCTATTCCACTTATGACACATCTCTCTCTCTCTCTCTCTCTCTCTCTCTCTCTCTCTCTCTCTCTCTCTCCCTTTCTCTTTCTCTTTCTCTATGTGTGTGTGTGTGTGTTATCAACACCTTACCATCCCCCCTCTCTGTGATGTTTCTCTCTTTGTGCTCTCTCTCTCTCTCTCTCTCTCTCTATGTTTCTCTCTCTCTCTCACACACACACCCACACACACAATATTCTTTTTGTCTCTTTTCTCTCTTCATCCTCCTTGTCCTCATTGCAATCCTCTATCTCTATCTATGTCTAACTCTTCACATCTCTCTCTACCCCCTCTCTCATGCACACACTGCTCTCTCTGTGTGTGTTTAGATTTAATAATCCCATTAATAAATTAACCATACCGCCTTTAATAAAGCCAACAAAAGTCTACAAATATTAAGAGAATATGCCTCATATAATTAAAAATAGGCATAAAATTATATTACCAAATGTAGGCATAAAACAATAATACAAGTAGTATAGATAATATAGAGCTACGAAGGGACCAAAAAAAAAAAACTATAAGAAGGCAGTGGGAGGGAATAAAATTAATAAATAGAAGGATCACCACTTAGAGGCTAGTAGGGTAAGCACACCGAACAAAGAGGAAAAGACTTTGGTGGGGGTGGAAGGGAATTAAGGAAAACAGTCATAAAATGCATAACAAATGTTACGAGAAGTATTTCTCAAAACTCTTGTTCGAAATGACGTAAAGTATTTATTTAAGAAGTGTGTGGGATAGAATAGGTGCATCATGACACAAAGAGAGAGGCAAAATCCATGTATCAGAATGAAGGAAGAACCTCCATTATGTAGAGTGAGAGGAAGGTGTAGGCATTTATACATCAATAACACCACCTTTTAAATGATGATCTTCATGTGAAAGGTTTGTGCCTCCTAGGCTCTAACTATGCAAGGTAAGGATGACTTCTACATAAGACAAAAGATCCCAACTATAACAAACATACAAGTGAGATTCCCATAGGCCTCTATCCCAAGAAAAGTAGATTATATTGCTAGCCAACAACAATCATGTCATGGGTATGCATAGCCTTCTCAATACATCTGAAGGCATCGTAATAAGGTTTGCATACTTTCTCCACAATGTCTGGTGTCACAACCTTTTGAAGGGTATGTATCACCTTGTCAGTATGCATAAAGGCATAATAACATGGTTGCATAGTTTCTCCACAATGTCTAGTGTCACAAGTCTTGCATGCACATTCATCATGTGCAGCTGATGATCTAATATTTGACTATTTTAGTATTTTCTACAATCTAGGCAATGTTGAAAAACGTTTTGATTTATCAAATTACAAGCGAAAGCAACTTTTTATCCCCAAAAATTCCTTGTACTTTGCTTGAACAAAAAAAACTCTTCATTAAAGTTTTCCATATAATTCATAGACATCATTTATGAAATTTATATTTTTACTTTTTGTGACTGCTCTTTCATCCATCTTCATACGTCTTTGCCAACGCAACACCAAGCCCCATTAGTTCTTTGATGTCTAAACCTTGCATTGAATAGGCACCTACACTGGACAATTCTATGAGTGTAGGAGAGGGCATCTTCACCAAGCATTAGCACTGTGTTTTTCAAGCGCCGGGTACACAGGTTAACAAGGGGTGAGAATAAAAGATCGTTAACATTTGACGATCGTACTAGGAACTGATGTGCTAGAAGCACAAGTGGGAAATTGAGTGGAATGAGCTTAGTGGTCCTTGGAACTGAGAGTACAAACATTGCGAGCAATACTTCACATTGACAAGCAACAAGCTATGGTAGTTGCTTTGTTTAGCACATCATTATAAAATAGATCTCCAAGTGGCTAAAGACAATGTTGAGAGTTTGAAGATCAATATGACAACTGGTGTTTGGACATAGGAGTGTTACCACGCAACATCTAGGAATCCTCAAGCGTTAATTGATGTTTGGCACACGCTTGGAGCGATGCCCAAAAGTACGCTGTCAGGAGAGAAGAACACCTGCACCAAATGAACATTCGAGACGATCTCAAAATCTTGAATGGATAGCCGATGTGAATGGATATGTGTAGTAGAGGGCCCTTAGCCATGGAGAGCTCAAGGATGGTGACGACTTGGCCATGTGCATAGTGCGATGGCTTCTATTTACTACATGGACACCCAGAGCTAACTAATTCTAGAGACACACTAGAGATGACTTGAGGCACCACACATGGGAAATTCCTTGAGGCAGTGGTGTGTGGATGTCGAGCATTTGTCAATAGAGAGCCAAGATTATGATTCCAACAAATCAGTATATGAGCTGAGCCATGAGCATGGACATCAACTCTAGCATGTAAGTATATGGGTCAGAGGCAAGAAGCTCCTTGGACTGAGAACAAAGAAGAAGATCTGCCCATGAGTTAGAGGTGAAGTAGGAGTTGAACTCAGGCCATGGTTTAGAACAAGAGTCAAGCGATAGACCAATCACTACAACCAAGGCTCATAAAGAACACATGGAGCTATATCCAAGCAACCAACACCAGGTCAAATGGGAAACCAATGAGCATTGAGTCTTTCTTGGATTGGAGTTCCATCACACCCATATAAATCTAATTCTACTAGGTCCCCAATTGGAGCAAGAATATCCAAAACCAAAAGTCAAGCTTGGGCCTAGAGGAATTCAAAGAGTCTAGCTCTAGTAAGATGACATCAATCAAGTAGTCCGCCAGCTCAAGCATAAGGACCTTAAGCACAAAGTCTATTACCTATGCTACTCCTAATGCACTTGTGGGTTCAAGTTTGAGATCGAGGCCACTCAACCAAGCTGATCAGATCCAGCAGGCATGGTACCCAAAGCTAGCAGATTGCAAGGCAAGGATTACGTTCACATTTTCACGTTTGCGTTAATGCGTTATTAGTGTTCATTAATTACTCTTTAAAGTACCAGGAAAACAACGTGATCACGTTGTTTATTGGGAAAAATAACCGAAAATCGGATAAAACTACCGTCAGTAGTGCTCATATAACCGGCGGTAATATGCACATTACTGATAGTAATATTATTTCTCCCAAGGGTTTATATTACCTCCGATATTTAAACCGATGGTAATACTATATTACCGGTGGTATTCGTAATATTATTGTTGATAGTATCTTAAGTATCGGCGGTACTATGGGTTGTAGATTTGCAGTTTCCCGCACAGCCCGATGCTATATATTTGTGGAAATGGCAATAGAGGCTCGTCATTCATCTGATTGTGGTTCATATCTCGATAAATCCTTTGGTAAGTTGGGAAAGAAAGTGACCACGATTTGGATTTGAATAGTGGTAAGGCTCAGTGGGGGAGAGTGAGTCAACATTCATTATACATGTGGGTGTGGTTTGCTCCTCTGATTCCTTGCGTCTTGGGGAAATTATAGACCATGAACACAAGGGCTAGTGGATGTGCGTGTTTCTTGTATGTTCTTGAGGGTGGTCTATACTCCAACGCCTTGTGTTTTGGGGAACTTGTGGACCACGATCATGAGTGCCAATGAATGTGATTGTTAGTGAGGAGTCTTAAGCTAAGGCATGAAGAGAAGGGGGAGTCTTAAGCTAAGCGATTTTTAGTGAGGAGTCTTAAGCTAAGGCTTGGAGAGAAGGGGGAGACGAGATAGCAATAATTTGAGCAGAAATAGGGCACGTGTTGCGACCACAAATGCACAATAAAAAATTCCTAAAACTAGAAATGATTGTCCACAATCTTCAAGATGAGTTGTGACTGGGAAAACTGTGGATGCATCAAGTCATGCCCATGCCAATATTCATATGCCTAGAAATGTTTTCGACAGGGTTGAACAAGGGGTTGTAGAAGAGGATCTCATTGCCAAAAAAAAGCATTACCCCAATGCTTGATCCACCCTGTGAGGTTGTTAACCAAGATACGGGGGGAGGATTTATGTGGGTGTCACAATCCTCTAAAAGAGGTATTCCACGTGCACAGGATGAAAAATGTAAGTCACATGATCCATAATGGGAGTTTGTCATTAATGCTCATGACTACGTTAAGTGAAAATGCAAGTATTGTGGAATACAAAAATCTGGGGGAGCACCTCACATAAGGGGTCACTTACTTGTTGACTCAAGAAACAGCATTTAGCTTTATGCAGCCCCAAGAGCTATTGCAGCAGCTCATAGCTTGATAGAAAAGTTGCAATCTTCTAGAAAATACGAAGAAGATCAATTAGGAAAAGTTAAGGTGTAAGTGGAGTAGAGTCTGTAAGCATACACGGTGACAAAAGTACAAGTGTGCAGGCTCCCATGCCAAAAGTCTTTGTGTGGACACTAGCATGCAAGATAGATCTCCACCTATGGCGCGTGAAGTTAGATCAGCAACAACAACTAGCATGCAAGATAGATCTCCACCTATGGCTCGTGAAGCTAGATCAGCAACAACTACGACTCCTAACTTCAGGAAACCCATGATAGTAGAGAGCATCAGGATTCAAGATTTGGAGAATGCACAGTATGTACATGGTAGATCAATCTTGCGGCTAGGATATCCACTAAGTATGGTTGATAAAACGATGATATGAGAGCTGCATGGAATGGCATTGCTAACTATGGAACAGGCTTCAAGCTGCCTTCATACCACACATTGCATATGGCATTGTTAGACAAGGCATGAAACACCATGCTTTATTGAATGTGATGGTTATATTGCCACATGGGGAGGCCTTCCAATGTCAATTTATGCCTCATGTAAAGAAGTCAGGGACATATATAACTAGTGTATTATCAAAGGTTATAAGAGAGTTAGGCCATGAAAAGGTTGTGCAGATTGTCATGGATAATGCCAAGAGTTGTAAAAAGGCAAGTAGAATATTGCGAAGGGACTATACCAATCTATATGCATTTGCATGTTTTGCACATACTTTAAATATTGCATTGAAAGATTGGTATAAATGAGTGCCATGGTTCAAAGAGATTGTTTGTGAGGCTTGAGACATCGTGAAGTTAATACGATTGAAGCAAGGTCTCGAAGCAATCTTTATGTCTCGTGATGGTACCATGTTGCAATTGCTAGCAACCATGAGATTTGCTACGTACTTCTGCACTTTGCAATCCCTGGTGAAAAATAGGAGTTTTCATATAGAGACATTTCATTGTGATGCATTTGAACAATGGATGTTAGAGTTGACCGATAGGGCAACAAAGAAGAAAATGCATGACCTGAAAGAAACATTGGGATCCCCTACATCATGGAAACGGTTTGAGGATGTTGCTAATGTTATGAAATTTGTTTTATATGTGCTTAGGGCTTTGGACTCAAAGGATCCAACAATCGGAAAAGCATAAATGCACTTTTGGAGTATTAAGCAGGCTCTTATTGTGAGGAATCCCCCTACTTATCGAGGCCAAGAGAATGAGAGAAGACCATTTAATGCTACAAAATGCAAGGAATTGTGGCAATTGTTTAGGCCTCGAAAGGAGCAAGCTCACAATCCATTGCATAGTGTTGGGTACCTTTTATACCCCAAGTGGTGGAATATGAAGCCCGAAGAGATCCCAATTGTTATGCATGACTTTCATAAGGTCGTGCAATAGTATTATCCCCAACACCATGAGTTTGCAAAGTGTTGTAACGAGTTAGCCAAGTATCAATGCAAGGAGGGGTTGTTTGCATCGAGCGATGTTCAAGCATTCACAGAAACTACATCTGTTTGGAAATGGTGGATGATGAATGGTGGCACGTGTGAGCTTCTACATCAATTGCAATGAGGGTTATTTCTCAGACATGCTCAAAACTTGGGCCCAGAAAGAAACTGGAGTCATTACAAGTACATTCATAGTACTTTACAAAATAGACTTCTAGACGATCGGGCTGAGTTAGTGTACATCTATGCCATACATAAAATGCGGGAAACATTAGGAGATGTGGGATATGAGGAGAAAGTTCCCAAATGGACGTACATCCAATCCCATCATTGCAGATCCCAGAACTCCAAGAAGAGGATGAGGAAGGGATTGATGGTGCAACATCCAAGGAGGATAGCAATGAGGAGGATGAATTGGATGAAGATGAAGGAAATACTATTCGCCTTCCACATGGGTCTGAAGATGAGGGCATTAATGATGAACATGATGAGGATAGTGACTCATGAATTGTGGCAATGTTGGCAATGATGCTGATAGTGGGTTTTGAATGTCTCATTGTATTCTGAATGTGTTCTTGTCTTTTGATTGCAGGTTGCAGCTTAGGGTGGGAGAAGATTTTTGTACTATATGGTATTGTCTTTCGCATGTTGTTGATGGTGGCAATATGATATTGCCTTGTCGTGCATTGTAAATATCTTATGTTAAGGGTTTGGGCTTTGAAGACTTGATTCTTCCTTATTGCCATCACATAGGCCTCTGGGTGGTAATTCTAGTTGCAATGCTCTTAACCAAGCTCATTTGCTCAAGAGCATGCCAACTGGCATACCACTCACCATCATATGCAATAGAAGCCTATGCGATGACGTGAGAAAGAAGCATGTGCAAAGTGATATTTCTTGTCTTTGGTAACATTATTTTTGGATGACTTTTGAGATAAGTTTTAATTGAGAGAGAGAGAGAGAGAGAGAGGTTTAACTCTATCACATTGTGTATGTTGTCGATGGGTGGTAGTATGGTATTGTCTCCTCATGCATTGTAAATGTCTTGTGCCTAGGGTTCTAGCTTTGAAGATTTTGTTCTTCCGTGTCACCATCGCATAGGCCTCTCAGTGGTAATGCCAATTGTAGTGCTCTTGACCAGGTTCATTTGCTCAAGAGCATGGCAATTGGCATACCACTCACCATCATATACAATAGAAGCCTATGTGATGACATGCGGAAGAAGCATATGCAAAGTGATATTTCTTATCTTTGGTAACATTCTTTTTGAATGACTTTAGAGATAAGATTTAATTGAGAGAAAGAGAGAGAGAGAGAGAGAGAGAGAGAGAGAGAGAGAGAGAGAGAGAGAGAGAGAGCGTGTGATGAAAGTGCAGATAAGTACATTTCAATGGCAAATAGAAAATGCTTTTTTATTTAGGTTTTAGCACTTTAACATGAGATAGAAATACAAATTCATAGATTGTGTACAATATATGAGGGGGTCTCAAGATCTAGCTAAAAGTTACATGCTCCAGGGGGTTTTTACAATAGTGCTAGCATGTGTATAGGCGAATTAATAATGGGTTGTGCTTTGAAAGTTTACGTTATATAGTTTGTCATGATTGAATCAATAGTATTTCTCTTGCATGCACGCATGCACCATGTTCCAACACTAGGTCAACATTTAGAATTATCAACTATTTGTCCATTCTATCAACATTTACCTTCTACACTTTGACCTTTTAGCTAAATCCTACACTCATAAGAATTAACAATATGCTAGTTTTCTCTTTTCTATTATATTTTAGAATGGAATATGTGTATAATTAATATCATTTTTCATTTGGTGACATTTTCCTCTATTACTTTATTCATTCATAACTGCAACCATATAAACTTGAAAGCACATATAACTTAAAACAAAGTCATATACTTCCATCATAGAGAATGTATACATTGTAAACAAGTGAAAGTCATGGTCCTAGATAGTGGCTATACTAAGCCCAACACCATGCACAATGCCACTGATAGTTGGGATTTACAAAGTGGACAAATAGATCTAGTCTCGACAAGTAATCAACTAGACAATAAATATGAAATTTGTGGCCGCAAGGTAGAGCATAATAGCCAGTTGAGTTATCAAACAAACACTGGCATATTGGGCACAAACAATTGTTTGGGCTATCGGAGGGAAGGGGTTGCATGACATATCGATGAAAACATGGATGTCGACAAACAGCTGACCGTGCCTCCATGCTCACATCTCCGATCAGTGATGATAAGATGGATGCCGACAAACAACTGACCGTGCCTCCATGCTCGCATCTCCATACTCTTCAATTGGGAACATAGGGCTACAATCTCATTCTTCAACTTCGGATCAGTTTGCGGTCTTTCTTTTTCTAGGCGTTGGAATTACTCGAATCGGGCTACGTTCTCTTCACAAAGCTACGCCACTTGTTGCTCCAATGGTCCATGTGCACCCTCCAATGCCCTAAACAATTGTGACTAGGTGATTGTCACTTCAGTATGACCACACGTACGCTTGTCCTTATAAGATGAGAAGTCCACCTCAATACCCTTAATGACGTGCGTGTATAAGAATTTTGCAAAGTACATTGCCACTTCATTATGGTGTGGCACCTTTCCATATACCTCAATATAAATCTGCCTTGCATATTGCCAAAACCATTTGTCTCAGCAATTTGTTATCTTCTATCTCCCATGCTAGTCTAAAGCTTGGGTTGGGGTGCTTCCATCTCCCTCTGTTGTTCTTCTATGTCACCTCAGTTGGCGACTTGACGCTTCTTCATCATCGACCTCTAAGGGCTAGATTGCAAAAAGCTCTTGTTTGGAGACAAGCTTGTTCACTTCTTTCCATTGCATGCATGCAAAACCAACACCCATGGTGTTGATTGCTAGTTTGTATGTGATACTTATTGACAAAAGACATAAGAAATGATACATCTAATATTAGAGGCATGCAAAATTTGAATTATTAAACATATGGACCTCCGGGTTGAGCATACATGTGCAATAGTGTCTGGCACATGCTCGGGTGCTGTGTTGGCAACCCTACATAGCCGCTCAAACTGCAAGCATTGATGCTCGGTGCATTGAGCCTCCTCTTCAGCCTTCTCTTGTGTCAATGGACGCTTGCCTGCTCTTCTAGAGCCTTCCTCCTCCTTGTGCGAAAGAGGAGTATCCTCTCCTTCTGACATTCTCACAAGAAAGTTGTAAGTGCAGTTTGGATAGCGAAGTGTAGATGAATGCTTAGTGTGCAACAATATGCAAAGTATGCATGCATCAAATTCAACATTTGTGAGGTGTCGATGTGTGAGGTAGGACACAAGATGCAGATGTCACATGCAATATGCTTGATGAAAGATGAAGATGCTACATATCCCATGTAAGATGGAAATTGCTACATAGGCTATGCAAAATAAGTTATAACAAAATTACTTTAATGTAACAAAATGTACATGTTGCAATCTTGGATAAATGCTTTCAAATGTTTCAATCTTTCCATGATATAAATGGCCGTATATCCATAACATAAATGGCATCTTTTCAAATTATAAATGCTTTCAAGCTCAATACTTTTGTTTTTGAACAATAATTTTATTACAATAAGTTTAACAAATACATGGTGTCCCAAAAATATTACAAGACAAAAAATGTGGCTTATGTTGCAAGCCTAAGGGCAAGACTCATCTCTTCCAAAGGCCTTATAGCCAGTTCTCCCTCACATTCTACTCTCTTTAAGAAACATGCCAAGGTGTTGCATGATTGGGGTATGAAAATCATGACCATTGAGACTAGAGATAGATAATTTCAAACACCCACCAATCTAAGCAAAGCATCGACTAGTTGCAGGCCAAGGGATCTAGAGGTCAAGATCAATTTCCACAAGATGTGGAATCTAGTACTCATGGAGATGCAAATACTACATATGGGAGAGATGCAAATACTCATGGAGATCGATATAATCCAAGTGGTAGTCGATCTCAAGAAAAAGATAAAGAAGGGAAGCTGATAGAACAAGAATTGGCCAAGCCCAAGATTACCATCACTCGGCTCGGAACAGAGAACTTGGTTCTTGAGCCAACTTGAGAACTCAATTTAGCACTACTAAGGAGCCACACATAGTGGTGATAAGTTCTCATTTAGTGGAAGATCAACTCTAAGATATCAAAACCTTGTTTTTCCAATATAAATATGTGTTTGCTTGGACTTACACCAATCTATGGTGTATTCCCTTGGAAATATGTTAACATCAAATTCCATTGGTACTAGATGCCAAGCTAGTTTGACAATAGATGTACATGATGAATCCTAACTATGCAAAGCAAGTGAAGGTAGAACTCAATCAGCTCATTCAAGCCGGATTCATACATGCCATTGATTAGAGCGATTGGTTATATCCAACAATCATAGTCCCAAAGAAAATTTGCAAGCTTTATGTTCATGTCAACTATCAGAAATTGAATGCTCGAACCATGCCAAACCCATTTATGCTTTCCATTACAAATGAGATTCAAGTTGCAGGACATGAGATGTACTCGTTTATGGATGGCTACAGTGGGCATAATCTAATTTCCATTGCACTTGAGGATCAATACAAAATTGCATTTCTTAGAGAATGGGGTGCTTACGCCGCTAACCATCCACATTCCAAAGATTCATGGTAGAAACCTTTTGGGATTATTTTGACTAGATTCATTGCCATTTATTTGGATGATTTTGGGATTATTTGATCAGATTCCTTGCCATTTATTTGGATGATTTTTGCATTTACTCGATAGCTTCTATGCATCTCTTCTACCTTCAAAAAGTATGATAAATGCAAACAATTAGGAATTTCTTTGACCTCGATTAAAAGTGTTTTTTATGTATGGGTTGCTATGTTCTAGACCAAGCTAAGCAAAATCAAAGCTATTCAAGGGATCCCCAAGCCAGAGAATTTAACTCAGTTGTTGCAATCTTTAATTTGATTCATTAGCTTCTATTGCAGATTTATTAAGCATTTTGCTAAAATTGCAACTCCTTTGTATAAATCAACCAAAAAAGGACAAGAAGTTGTAGTGGTTGTAGCAATTATGTAGCATTCCATGAACTAAAGAAACCAGCAATCGAGACATTGATTCTTCATCAACCTCAGAGGGATGTATACATCTATGCAAAACTGGTATTATATTGGCATAGCTAGATGGGCAATTGGATTATCCCATATGTTATGCAAGTAGGTTGATAACACTACTCGAGTGTAGCTACAATACTGCTACAATACTATCGATCATGAATCTCTTTGAGAGTTTACAATGTTCAAAAATTTTGACATTATTTGCTTGCTAACTTGTTTATCTTTTATGTGGACTGCCAAGCGTTGCTTTATCTAGTTAAAAAAACAATCATTCAGGGTGCTTGGTATGATGGATGCTCTTGCTTTATGAGTTCAATTTTAAATTACTCTTTTGTTTTTGGAGTTGCAATTCACATCATTTGGCTTTTTCAATTGCTGATTTTGGGTGCTTTTTTCTTTTAGTGGAGTTTCTTTATTTTTGGAGTCAAAATTCACATCTTTAGTAGTTTTCAATTGCTAGGATGTTTGTTCTTGGGTGGTGATGATTATGCAAGCTCATATGGGGTTTGTCTCATTTTGGAGAATACATTTCAGTACTCTGCTCTTTCCTTCAAGGTTTTGTTAAAAGCTAGGTAGCACATAGTTTTTCAATTGCTAGGGGTGGTGGATGTTTTGTTCTTGGGTGGTGATGGTTATGCATTAGGATTATGTTAATGGCCAGAGATAGGCTAGTAGTATCTTAGTTTTATTATCATGGGAGTCATTTTGTCTCATGATAGTTGCTCATATTCTCATCACCTCTTGTGTGTTTTGTTCTTTGAATCTTTCCTTATGGGCTTTGAGATTTTGTTAGGTTTTTTGTGCTCGTCTAATTTTTGCGCAAATGTGAGAATATGGTCAAGTTTTGTCGTCAAGTTACCTCAATTTGTGGGTAGTGCTCTCTTTGATTCATGAGATGCCATCATTCTACCCAAGATTATGGACTACATGGATTATATGTGTGCATGTGTGTGTGTGCGCATGATCAATATCACTTAATCATAGTAAATCCCATTCTAGTTTGTTATCACCTATAACTTTCATTTGTTCTTCCCCTAACTTGTTCATATATTTGAGTTTGAACTATGTAGGAGCATGTTGCTTGCTTGGTTGTCTTTTGGTGTTTCACTCTTGTTTGACATTTTCATTTGATTTCTACGTGGTGCATTTTATTGTGAAACATTTAGTTTAGTCTCGTCTTGTCATGATTGTTCTTGTGATATCACAATTGACCCTTCATGAAAATGGATGTTACATGTTCAAAATTGGAAGCATATCAATAGTTACAAGGTTAGAGACTACGAAGTCGATACATATGTTGTTTAAAGGAGAGCTAGCATGCTATTGAAACATGGATAGTTAAAATTATAATTAATGATTTGAGGGGTATGGCTATGAACCTCCACTTTAAGATGTTGCTACTTATGCAATGACTATACCACATATGGAAACTATACTCGACATTTGAGCTATAAATTTAACACGAAGCTTGCCAATAACCATCATATGTACAGAGAGTTCCCCAAATTATCTTGTATATCAATCTTAACATTGAGATCTAGCACTAATGATCCTTGATTTAGAGGGCATGTATTCATGAGCTTTGACAAGACAATTTAAATGGCTAAGAAAATGGTCTAAGGCAAATCAAAACCTTGCTACCCTATCAGAGATGAGCATGCATTTTTGTTGAGAAATTGCTTTAGAGAAACTCCTCATACTTAAATACACGCATGGTTTCGTTTTTTCGTATCTAAATTTTGTGAGCCACCTTTCTTTTGTTCAAAAACAATAATGCCATACGTGCTCTTTTATCCAATTTGCTACCTTCATTAAGTTTAAAATGATACACGTGATGCATGACATGGCCTAATGTAGACCATAGTGCACCTAGCCCCATGCCATAGAGTCTAAAACTAGACACCATGGCTTGGAATAGGCCTTAGAATTACATAAAAATTGCATCTAGTTTGCACAATACTTACACACATGTGACATGCAATAGAAAAAAACAACACACATGAAACATGGTATGGCCTAAATCTAGACCATGGTGGCACTAGAATTGTACAAATTGCATTAAGAATGCATTTAGTTTGCAAAGTGTGTATTTTGTCAACATGCACCCACAAAAAGCATAATAGTATAGATGACACATTAGATGACTTGACTCTAGATAGTGTTGCTGTTTTTGATGGGATATCTCAAGGTGTATGCCTCAGGCACACCTTGGTTTCTATGTGTGAGTGCTAGAGGCACAATTAGGTGCCCATAAGCACAATTAGGTGGTGGAAAGCCACATAGGATGATTGAGAGAATCTAGGAGTAGATTGAGGAGATGATTGTGGAGCTCTGAAGTCATCAGTGATGTCAGTGAGCATGTAAGAGGTGCCTACATAAGGACCTCACTCTTCTTCATTCCAAAATGCAAGTATTCTGAATTTGTGTCCACTCTACTCTTTCCTTTCAGTTTACCAACATGGTATCAGAGCCATTTGATCCCCCTTGATCCATTTCTGCCACATCATCATCTTCTTCTCCATCTTCTTCTTCACCACCTCTTCCTCTTCTTCCCAAAATTTGCTTAAGCTTGTTCTCCTCCAGTTCTCTACCATTCTCCACGCCCTTCCTGCTGGAGATCCATCTTAAAGGGGTGAACCCCTTGCTGAAAGGAATTGAAGAAACACGCGCTCGTTTCGTCGCCATTACACGCAGTTCATCGACCTTTGTTCCTGCGTTTTCTCTCAGCATGCTCCATCCTTCTCTAATTCCTTTCAGAGGGAGCTACTCCATACCTAAAGCTATCCTGTGCTGAAATCTGAGCAGCAATGGTTGCATATTCAAGCTGAAAACAGAGAAAAACCAGTCGAAATTAGAGAGACTAGCTATGGCGCCCTGACGTGTTTTTGCGCCTTTTCTCCTCAGTGGACCTTCTGTGGTATATCAGCTCTCTTTTGCCTCAGAAACCCCCTTTCCTTTGCTCTAAAGAGTGAGATACAAGCCCTCCAAGTTCAGTCTTTTGATTTTCACAATTTTGACAAGTTTTTGAAGATGATGCTACATAAGATGCTATTCTAGCATTTCTGGTTTTTTTGAAACTTTCAATAACATCAGTACAAGTGTGGCTTTAGTTTTGCTTTGAGTTGCTATACCTGGTTTTGATTGGAAAGTTTTCATTTTAGCCACCTCTATGAAGCATATAAGAAAAAGCATCATTGATTGAATTTTGGTTACTAGTCTTTGCTACATTAAATGCTTATATTTGGAAACCTTTCAGTTGTTATTCTAGCCTTGTAAGAGAGAAAGACACTGCCCAATATCTGGGTTAGACCCTCTCATGGCTACCATATTGAATATAGATAAGTTCAATGGAAAGGGCTTCCACACATGGCAGATGAAGGTGAAATTTGCATTGATGAGGGAAAACCTCTGGGGACTTGTCAAACCGACTTCAACCGCTTCTTCTACAGCCTCCAATGCTAGAGAATCCTCAACTCTGACATGCCCGGCAAGGGATCCTGCTAGAGAGGAGAAAGCATATGGTATCATTGCTCTTGCTTTAGGAGATGATTATATTCATCACATCTCTGACTTAGAGTCTCCTTCAGAAGCTTGGCGGAAGCTTGACATGATTTTTGGTGCTAGCTCTCACATCTCTAAATTATCACTTAAAATCTCTTTCTTTGAATTGAAGATGGTTAGTGGCACTCCTTTGGCAGCACATGTCAATTACATGCGGAGTCTTATGACTCAACTTGCTTCTATCAACTCTCCTATTACTACAGATGATGCTATGGCAGTGTTACTTAAAAGTATGCCTGAAGATTATGATCATATAGTTACCACTTTGAAAAATCTTCCTAATCCTAATCTTGAAGGTATTATCTCTGCTCTCCAAGAAGAAGAAAGGCACATGGAGCTCAGGAAAGGCAATGACACTATTTATGCTGTAAAAATCCAGAAGGGCAAGTTTTGTACCTTGCAATCACTATTGAAAGACAAATCACCTTTCAAAGGATTGCTTCAAAATCAACCCATGCAAACACTGTGGCAAAAACAACCATCATGAGAAGTTTTGCAGAGCCAAAGCAAAGACAGAAAATGCAAATCTACTTTCAGTTGATGTGCCTCCACAAGATGAGGCATCCTTTGAAGATTATGCATTTTAAATCATCTCTATGTATGCTCCAGATCTCTTTTTTTATGTCAAGGTACTCAGCTTGGATAGTCCTCCAAAATGAATGAAATAAACTATTGTGTTTTGTAAACACCTCTGGTCACCTTATGATGTAGGCCATGTGTATGTTTTCCTCCATGGTACCTCCTGCAGACATTGTGTGCATGTACATGCAGGGGAGATAACCATTGGAAGGTCTTTTTGTATCCCTTTTGTTTACCTTACACCCATGGGAACCCTTGCTAGCATGAGATCCTAGCCATAGATTTATCCTTGACCACCATGAGATGGCATGCGAAACTATGAGACTAGATGTATCCTTGACATAGCCTGAGGCATTCCCTCGAGGGGGGGTTTGATGGGATATCTCAAGGTGTATGCCACAGGCACACCTTGGTATCTATGTGTGAGTGCTAGAGGCACAGTTAGGTGCCCATAAGCGCAGTTAGGTGGTGGAAAGCCACATAGGATGATTGAGAGAATCTAGGAGCAGATTGAGGAGATGATTGTGGAGCTCTGAAGTCATCAGTGATGTCAGTGAGCATGTAAGAGGTGCCTACATAAGGACCTCACTCTTCTTCATTCCAAAATGCAAGTATTCTGAATTTGTGTCCACTCTACTCTTTCCTTTCAGTTTACCAATAGTTTTGAGCACATAAATAAGCATCATAGCTCAAAATAGGCGATATTTAGTTTCATACACATGGATGCACAAAAAAGCAAAGGCACAACAATATACTTAACATATTATATGGCTTGTATACTGTATATGTGAGCTCCATGCTATTTTGAGCATGGGACTAGGAATCATAGATCATATAGGCCAAATGATTGCTAAAAACTACACCTAGTTTGGACCACAACAAGCATTCATTTCCATTATCAAGGCATGCACAAAAATTAAAACAAAATTTCACAACATTATAGATCACATATGACATGATGTGAATCTAAACCGTGGTGCCTCTAACCCCATTCCAATTTGAGCATGGCATAGTTTGAATGTAGAATATGGTGCCTCTAGCATTGTTAACCAAGAGACCATGAATTACATCCATATGTTAGCACAAAAAGGAACTATTGCATGTTGTTGACACCTAAAATTAAAATGGAGAGTCCCAAATCTAAATTGTGAAAATTTGTTCACATAACGAAAGAACGTTTTGATGATCTAGTGCCAATGTGTGACCCACACTAGACAAGATCCCATACTATGAATACAACCACCCCAAGAATGTTCATTTCACAAATTCAAGCCCTATTCTATCATGTTTCCACCTTTTCCTTTCCAAATGTCCCCGCACTAGAAATACAACAGCTGCAAGAATGTTAGTTTCACAAGTACAAGTACAACCCCAATGAATGTCACTTTCACAAGTACAACCTTGTCTATCATGTTGCCACATTTCCCTTGAACTCACCAAAGTCTATGAGTACAAAACAAGCATACTACTCAACCATCCCCATACCATTACATTATTTGCATCTTAGCATTGCGAAGTTATGAAGGGAGCCAATCTAGTCATTATGGAGACATCCATGCTTTTACCTTCCCAAATTTGTTGCCCTGATCACTACTTCCTCTTCCCATACATCCATCATCAACTTCTGCAAGCATGCACTCAATCAATTCTAACCTGTGGCATTGGTTTTGCCTAATTTCTCACTCCAATCGTTGGTAGTCCATCTATGAGTGATAGCCCCATCAATGCCACGTGGTCCTCTCAGTGTCCCTATGTGCTTCAAGCACACAACTTGTTGAGCATGTTTTTTGAATATTCATTCGCCCCTCTCACCTACTCAATTTTGATCACTGTGTAGGTAACCCTTCCTAACTCATTTTCTTGTATCCCTATTCCCAAATGTGTTGGTTCATTCACTCAAAATGAATTTTGCAAATCCATCAAACCATGCTAGGAAGAAGTTCTGGTGTGAAGTGAGGTTTTTTTGGGAGCATAAATATTGCCATCCCATTATTCATTTTCTACTCCACCCTTTTAGTGTTTGTAACCCACCCTAACTCATTTTCTTATGTCTCTAATGTGCAGGTTCATTCAATCACACAGTGATGATGCGAGAAGTTCTAGCATAGGGAATATTGCCTTCAACTTAAAGCGTTCTTCAAGTTCCACCAACAAGAGTCTACACGACAACATCAAGAGGTACTCATCACCATATTTAGACACACCATGGAAAATAACTTGTATTACAAAAGCCTTAGCAAAAGAGAACTAGAGTTAAATGGAACTAGATAGAACAACACGTTATAGTGGCAATTGAACATGCTAAAAATGGTTGACTATTGTGTGAGTGCTCTTGTATTTCATGAATGACCACATGAACTCTCATTGCATGGACTAATGGCAAGGCATCCAAGAAGAGAAAAAGCCTTGTACCCTAGATACATTACATTGGTTAGGGAAGATTCAACATGGTATAAATAAACTAAACATGTATTATTATAACTATAGCGAAGGCTTTGAGGGGTATGCATATGAACCTCCATTGCAAGATGTTACGATAACTATTTTATATATGGAAATGATATTCAATGTATGAGTTAGAATTCAAGTACAAAGCTCGCCAAAAACAATAATCTTCCTAGAGAGTGGCCCAAATTGTCTTGTTTATACGTAGCTAGCATTTTTTGGCATTTAGAATTAATTATGGTTGATTTAATAGGCAATCTTTGTCCATATAGTTTAAATAGCATGCTCAATCTAAATAAAAGGAAAATCCAAGCCATACAAGCAAATTCAAACCTTTGTGCCCTATCTAGATGAGTCTGCATTGTCATTAAGAAGCTGCATTAGAATACCCCTATACACATGGCATGGGTACTTTTTGGGTGGTCCCGTTTAAGTTTGTACCCCAATTGTTTTAGTTTTCTATGGTGTGAATTCCGAAACACTAGCCATGACATGGTACCCCATCTTATAGAAGAAAGGTTTGCTATCCCACTTGGTAACGACCCATGGTCTAAGGTTGGGTGAGATGGTTAAACTTAATAGGGGACATGTGTGTTGCTGACACAACATACATAAGCTCTCGCTCTAGTTGCGCATCAAGATTCAAGTGTTCTTGAAACCTCCACAGGGGAAAAATTTGAGCAAATCTGGGATGCAATGGAAGGGGAGTGATTGATAGCTGTCAGAGTCATGTTGTTGAGCGAGAACATCATCAGTATATATAGACTACTTAGGAGACACACACGTTTCTGTGGCACAACATGACTGTAAGTGGAGTTCTTGGCTGGAATCTTGATCAATTTGCTTATTAGTTACTTAAAGGTTCAAACACTTGCTTGGCCCTTTGACTTTGAACTTATGTGAGCAATTGCCAATGCTTCGGTTGAGCATTTGAACCTCTGTGCTGCTTAGTTGCAATCTTTGCATTGATCGCGATTCCTTTGGTAACCGTTTGCTTCAAATTGTCCGTTTCCAGCTCTTTGCAGAACTTTTGCTTCGAGCAAAGAAATGTGTTTGACACTTCTTCCGTTATTTTTCATTTTTAGTGTTGGCTTCCAGGCAACATTGCTCCACTAACACTTTTGAAAAAAATTGTCCTCCCAATCAATTTTGGGACACTCAATGCCTCCATTGCTCTCTCTCTCTCACACACACACACACACACACACACACACACACACACACACACACACACACACACACACACACACACACACACACACACACACACACACACACACACACACACACACACACACACTCATGTGGTGCGCTTGCTTTGCCTTCCCACACAACTATCGATCCACTCCATGAAAGTTAGAGAAACTGAAATAATGATAGTAGTGCTGTTGAGCACTCTCTTGTTTATTAGCACTATTTGCTAGGGTAGGCTAATAGCAACTAAGAAGTTGCCTATTGAGCTACCTGCGTCTAAAGCTCACTTGCTAACTTCGATTTTGGGCAGTTCTTTGGGCATGCCCTCTGCCTCTTGTTTTTGGGAGCTGTCTGAAAGTGACTCTAGGGTAGAGAGAGATAGCTCACACGGTATGTGTCCCTCCCATTTCCATTTCATTTCTGTTTCAAGGGGCTTGCCGGATTTACAGGCACATGCTTGCCTGAAGTATGTTGGACCTTGCCGGATTTATGGGCACATGTTTAGGGAGTGATCTGTGTGGTTGATGGTAGCATTCCATTGGTTGCCAGATGCTTGCTGACCCTTATCTACCTGTGTACTCCGATTGCAACGGTCAGGCAAGGTTTAGCATTCCGGTAGTCTTCCATTTGCCACCTCAGCTGGAAGATATGCTTGAACTCCTTGGAAAACCTCTTATGTGCCCAGGGGGGAGAGAGAGAGAGAGAGAGGGGAGAGTTCTAGAGAGAGAACAATGCCAATCACTATATATAGCTACAGATGAGATAGTCCTGAGCCTCCCGGAAGTATCGAGCTCTGCGTCCATTCTCATGTGTGGCAGCCTTTCTATGGCGGGCTCTGTTCCTTCTCCTTCTTCCTGTCTCTCTGTTTGTCATCCTGAGCTCAGCCTTCCCTCCCTCTCACGTTTACCCCCCAGCTCTTCTGCAACTGTACCAATCCACATGATGCCTTGGCATAGGTCTTCCAGCATTCGCTCCCCCAATCTTTTCGCAGCCGATGAACACATCAGCAGGCCTGTAGCTCGCCTTCGTAAAAGAGATGCACAGGATCTTTCGAGCGACAACGATGACTCGGAAAGGTTCGAGCTCGCCGATGGCCAGCTCTTGCCTTCTTCTACGCTGTATAATGAGGTAGATGTTTTGTGAATTGGAATGACATGCCTTTAAAGTAGCTTCACCTTGGAACTCATGTATGTTCAATCTTGGCCCCGCCTCGCGGTTAAGAAATAGATATTTTACCAATCAAGTGGTCAATTTTGATCAGAATAAGGATGTCTTGCGAGTGAACAATGCTATAGAAGTTTAGTCTTACAACGAAAAGGAAAACAAAACCCAATGTACGACCAAACTGCTGTTTTCAAGTGCAGGGACAATTCTCTATAGATTGATCTTTTAAAGCTAGGAAATGTTTCATATGCTCTAGTGGACTTGTCTTAAGGCATGTGGATTATGATTCTCATCAACATCCATATCTTTAGTCGTAAAATCCAATGAGGAGAATGTAAGGCTCACAAAATGCGACAAAACTGCAAAGACTAAAACTCCAAGTCTACATCACTTTTAGACTCCGTGTTTTTGGTGGCTTGGGGTGAGCCTTGGTGTGATAAAGATAGATAGAAAGTTCATAAGACATGTTGAGGTCACATAGTTCTAGTGGCACTGGACAAATTTTGAATTGCATTGGACAGCTATGAAATACAAAAACAAACTGTCAAGATTTTGTGTTGAAGTGACATGTGCTATAGAGTAGAACCTAAACCACTCAATAGATTCATGGTGTGAACTCTATAGATTGTCTAGGACCCTATCCATTGAGGATTGAGATGCAAGCGCTCAAATACATGAGAGCACTCAAGAGGTTGGCTGTAATGAAGGGGAAAAAGGGCCAAGTTAGAGGTCCTTTAGGTGGAAAATGTGGAGGGACTATATAAGTCCCCATCCACCCCCTACTATGTACTTTTTGATGTGACATCTAATCCTATCTACTCTTCCACCTCCTTCCTGCTACCTACTCCCTACTCTCTCTCACACTCTCTCTCTTCCCTACTCTCTCTCTCTCTCTCTCTCTCCTACCTCATTCTCTCACTCCTGCCCCTCCTCTTCCCCCCCTTTTCCCCTATCTCTCTCTCCCTTCTACTCCTCTATTCCCTTTCTCCAAATCTGTCCCCATCCCTTTTCTACATTGGTATCAACTATAATGAAGGGGAAAAAGGGCCAAGTTAGAGGTCCTTTAGGTGGAAAATATGGAGGGACTATATTAGTCCCCATCCACCCCCTACTATGTACTTTTTGATGTGACATCTAATCCTATCTACTCTCCCTCCCTCCTTCCTGCCTACGCTCTCTCACTCTCTCTCTTCCCTACTCCCTCTCATTCTCTCCCTCTCTCTTTCCTACCTCATTCTCTCTCTCCTACCCCTTCTCCTTCCTTCTTCCCTTATCTCTCTTCCCCTTCTGCTAGTCTATCCCATTTCTCCAAATCTGCCCCTACCCCCTTTTCTACATTGGTATTAGAGCTCCGACCCTGGGACCATTCATCCTAGTTACGGGAGGTGTTGGTGCCAAAGCCAACGACTCAACGTACTGTGCTTGCAGTTCAACCTTGTTGGGGCCAACGCCAACGACTCAACGAACTGTGCTTGCAATTCAACCTGTGTTCAACCAACGTAACAACTTTGAATGTCGGTAAAACATAGTAGCTCGTGTATCTTTTTGAGCTTTTAGCTCTCAAAACTGCTGCAAGCTCCAATACGTGCAACATACCATTAGGAGCTGGCTTCAACGACTTGCCTCCCCAAGCATTCACGAGCAGCTGACTAGAATCTGCAGCCCTCAGCCTTAGACCCGAATCAAGGGCTTCCATTTGCTGCCTATCAGACAGGGTCTTCCGTTCAAGATCTTCTGTTTAGCCGAATCAAGGTGAGCCCATCCTGGTGCAGTGAGCCCATCTTGGTGCAGTGAGCCCGTCCTTGTGCGGTAAGTCCGTCTTGTTGCCTTGAGCATCATTCATTGAGCTCGTGAGCCAGCCCGTCGCGATGCCTCACGTCCATGCAGTCCACGCCTCACTCCCATGCAGCCTCGTCGTGACGTCGCTTCACCAATCTACAATGTTGTTGCCCCACGTTGCCACGCCTTCGTCGCAGGTTGTTGCCTCGCCGCTGCAAACGGTAGCCTACAAGGTATGCAAACTAACATGTGTTAGTTAGGTTAGGGTTAGGTTAACCGATTGGGTTGGGTTAGGTCAAGTTAGGTTGGTAGGTCTGGTTACTTAGGTGGAGTTTAGCTAGGTTAGGTTAGTTGGTCAGTTAGGTTAACCTAATTAGGGTTCAATTAGAGGGTTAGGTTGGGTTAGACTAAGTCAGTGTCCTAACTGTCTTACTAGTCTTTAGGGTAGGAGTCCTAATTGTCCTAGATGCATCTCAGCTCTTTGGAATGTCATCATTTCGGAGAGATGCATTTGGGAGAGAGACCCAGCCGGGGTTCATGCACTTATCGCTCTGCTAGCAAGCACATATAGCCAGATGCAGCCAGTGCATCATATGGCCATAGCTACTACGCAGCAGGGGGTTGGTGGTGGGCAGCAAGCCACTTTTGATGACATGTTGTGTAGATTCTTTGCAGTCATATAAGGCCCTACGCGAGGCCATCAAACTTGAGATGTCCTTCTCTGAAAGAAAATCAGCAGCAGCACCATTTCCGAGGTTTCCCACAGTTACAGGCAGCAAGATGCCATATGCTAAGCCATACATGCCATTTGAGGCTAAGCCAGGAGCTAAGCCAAGGCATATCAGCAAATACATCAGCAAACTCCGATAGCAACTGTTGTATATCACAATCCTCAACACGGAGAATATTAGAAAATACCCAACAGAGGGTACACGCAGCAGAAGACTTATAGTAATTCCCAGGAGCTCACACAATGTGCGGTGTGGGTGTGGAATCACAAACTTCTTTACTTATGTGCATTCAATAGATGTGCAGACCCATCAATAGACAATAAACCAACCAGATAGAGAAACCGCCAAAATATATATTTCCGTCCACAACTATGGACACAATACAAAAGAGACAGATCCAGAGTCCCACCAATGATGTGGTCCTCTGATCTTACCACAAGGTCCTTCTCCTATCTGCTGGCTATCTGTAGACTCGAGCCCGTGTGCTCCACCTGGAGCTTCTGTAGACTTTCCGTCCTTTGACCTCAGCTCCTTACTGCCCTAGAAGACAGCCAAGGTCTCAGCCTCACACTGAGCTAAGTCTGCGTCAGCTTCTGGATGTAGGCCCCAAGGGTTGTGCTCTGCTGCTCCTTTCTGCTCTGCTAGAAGCTGTACTGCTGGATGCTGAAATGAGGCAAGAGCCTCTCCTTTTATAGGCCCTGAGGCTGGCAAAAATACCGACTGGTCAGCCCTATTTTGGCCGACTCAGTCTGGCTGAAAACCGACCTGGTTGGCTGTCCCTACCAGCCCAACCAGGGCCCTATATAAGGGACTTCACTAGGCCCTTTTCAGCCTTTTTTCCATGCAGGGACCCAGCCCTCTTGACCAGCCTAACCAAAGCCTGGTTGGCTGACTCAACCAGCCCCAACCAGCTCTACTGTTGGCCGACCTGTTTGCTGATCTGTCCCGCCATATTCCTGCGCCATCTTTAGGGTATGCTGCAGGCCATGTGCCTACCCACACACCTTGCCAGATAGCTTGCCATGTAGGCGCTTGTACACCGGGATACCTTGCCATCTCGTGCTGCTCCAGATATGTCTCTTCCAGGCCAGATCTGCCATGTATGCATCGCCATCTGCCATGGTCTCGACGCCATGTGTTGCAGCCACTTTGATGCGTCCAGGTACTTTCCTTTTTCTCTCTTGGGCACATCCTGCCCTAGGTCTCCCTCCCCCATGCTCTCCTCATTTGGGGGCTTACAGATGGGGAGGTGACCTTTCCAACACCCTTTCTCACCGACACATCTCGGCCCAATGCCAACACGTCGATGACGATGCTCTAGTAACTCCCTGGTTGTGGTCCTTTGGATCCTTTCGGTGTCGAAATCTTTTCTTGGCTTTTCATCCAGTGGCTCCTGCTCCACCAGGTCCGGTTCCGCTTCCGCACACCATCCTGGTACACAGGTCAATCTTTGGTAGCACCTCCTGGCACCACCATCTTCCGTCACATTCCTGCCTTCGAACTCGAGCAATCCAGCCATCACGATCTTGGCAAGGTCTGCAAGCAATGAATATTTCCAGATAACCTGGACCATGAACTCTCGCTGAGTTCTCAAGCAGGTACTCTTCTGGCTTCAGTACTCTTTGTCCATCACCTTCTAGCAATCTGCGTCCAAGATTTGAAGAAGCACCAATACTTCCCCTTCTGCCTTCGAAGAAGGCCAATTCCTTTCAATCTCTTATCACCTGAGACAAATGAAGAGCAGAGTCTCTCCACATCATGCTATAAAGGCTCAAATGCAGAATATCAAATACATACCAGACTGTTGTACTGCCTGAATGTTCGCTCTGAAAGCAAACTCTCATTGAGGCCCCAAGCGCTTGTGTAATCTTGTACTGTCCCCTTCTGAACTCCAGCATCCATTTGACCATTAGACCCCAGGGCCTTCCATGGAATCCACCCTCGAGTTAGTGTCAACAGCCACACACGTGGAAGGTACCAAGCGCTCCATGCTGTCCTTCACCTTCACAAAGGCATCTGACTCCTCGTCGACCCACATCTCTATGTCAGACATCCTCACTGTGATTTTTGGATCAACATATCTGTCCTCGGTAACACTCGGTGATGTCACCAGGAACAACTCCTCGATTACCACATTTGCTTTGGCCTCTCCCTCTGAATCTGAGTCAGACTCCTTTTTGTTTTTCAGATCCGCCTTTTTCTTTCTGCAGTCCTTTGCAAAATGTCCTGGTGTATCACAGTAGAAACACTTCTTCTTATGCTTCCTCTTCGAAGTTCCCTCGTCGTCAGAGTTGTCTTTCTTGGACTTGCCACTGTTAGGCTTGTCCTTTCCTTTGCCAGCGGAATCCTTCGCCAGCATGCCTTGTCGTCTTTGTCCTCATTGTAGAGCTTCTCCCGAGCTTCCTCCTGTAGCAGTAACGGACCCAACTCCTCAAACGTCAGAGGCTTGGTCCTCTGTCCTGCTGTCACAGCCGTAACAAAGCTCTTGAAACTTCGAGGCAGTCTCTTCAGTACCATCAAGGCCAAATGGCATGAATTTTTCTTTTGACCAATTGCTGCCAGCTGATCCCTCACCACCTTGACCTTCGTGAAATGGCTATGTACCGTATCTCGTTCTTCCATATCAAGAATGTAGAGTTGATGCTGAAGAAGCACAATCCGGGAGGTGTTGTCCGTCTCGTACAGATCTTTCAGGGTGGCCCACGCCTCTACTGACGTCTTGGCCAGCTGGATATGCGGAAGCACGGAGTTCGCTGTAGTCCCTATGATTATTGCCAGGGCATGGGCATCTCTGTCTTCCCAAGCTTCAAGCTCCTCTCTGTCTACTGCCATGAGTATCTCCCCTTTCCTGTCCACCATGTCCTCCGGCTTCAACTCCACTCCCGTGGTCAGCTTCCACAACTTCCGAGCCACTAAATGACTCCGGATCTTCACTTTCTAGATCGGGTAATTAGTCCCGTCTAGGTTCCCAGACTCTCCAAAGTTAGGGATAGTGAAAGAGAGAAAACTGGGGGAGGAGGAAGGGAAAGCAGGGGCTGAAGAGGCTGTAGAGGTCGACATCTCTGCTGTTTATACCACACAGCAAAGTCAACCAAACTCAATTTCAGTAAATCAGAACTCTGAACACACCTGACTGAACCTCAGTCACCCTCCTTCTCGCAAGGGCACAATCCTCCAGTCGTGGAAGTCGATTCCCTAGAGCTTCCGAATCAGGGTCGTCCTTCAGCAAGGTCCCTGCCTTCAGGCTCCCACACCTGTGACCCTCGTACTTGGGCTCTGATACCATGTTAGAAAATACCCAACAGAGGGTACATGCAGCGGAAGACTTATAGTAATGCCCAGGAGCTCACACAGTGTGTGGTGTGGGTGTGGAATCACAAACTTCTTTACTTATGTGCATTCAATAGATGTGCAGACCCATCAATAGACAATAAACCAACCAGATAGAGAAACCGCCAAAATATATATTTCCGTCCACAACTATGGACACAATACAAAAGAGACAGATCCAGAGTCCCACCAATGATGTGGTCCTCTGATCTTACCACAAGGTCCTTCTCCTATCTGCTGGCTATCTCTAGACTCGAGCCCGCGTGCTCCACCTGGAGCTTCTGTAGACTTTCCGTCCTTTGACCTCAGCTCCTTACTGCCCTAGAAGACAGCCAAGGTCTCAGCCTCACACTGAGCTAAGTCTGCAGCAACACTGGTACTCCTTCAGCTTCTGGATGTAGGCCCCAAGGGTTGTGCTCTGCTAGAAGCTGTACTGCTGGATGCTGAAATGAGGCAAGAGCCTCTCCTTTTATAGGCCCTGAGGCCTGGCAAAATAACCGACTGGTCAGCCCTATTTTGGCCGACTCAGTCTGGCTGAAAACCGACCTGGTTGGCTGTCCCTACCAGCCCAACCAGGGCCCTATATAAGGGACTTCACTAGGCCCTTTTCAGCCTTTGTTCCATGCAGGGACCCAGCCCTCTTGACCAGCCTAACCAAAGCCTGGTTGGCTGGCTCAACCAGCCCCAACCAGCTCTACTGTTGGCCGACCTGTTTGCTGATCTGTCCCGCCATATTCCTGCGCCATCTTTAGGGTATGCTGCAGGCCATGTGCCTACCCACACACCTTGCCAGATAGCTTGCCATGTAGGCGCTTGTACACCGGGATACCCCGCCATCTCGTGCTGCTCCAGATATGTCTCTTCCAGGCCAGATCTATGCCATGTATGCATCGCCATCTGCCATGGTCTCGACGCCATGTGTTGCAGCCACTTTGATGCGTCCAGGTACTTTCCTTTTTCTCTCTTGGGCACATCCTGCCCTAGGTCTCCCTCCCCCACGCTCTCCTCATTTGGGGGCTTACAGATGGGGAGGTGACCTTTTCAACAGAGAATGCTACCCCCTTGAGATATTGACACATTCAATGGGTGTAGGGCATGCTCCTTCCTGAGCTCTCTGGCGAACTGCCTTGCTGACATGACCTGCAATTTAGGAGTGGCAATGCCATGCAATGCTACAGTTCTACCCTTGTGGACAAAGCGTAGTGATAGGGCATTTAAATCAATGCTGATTTTACCCAAGGATTTAGCCAATCGCAGCCCAGGACAGCATCTATTGGGTCCATATCCGGTGCCAAGAGATCCTCAACAAATTCATAATCCTCAGAGAGCTTGATCCTTGCATCTTAGCAACAGAATTTACTCAACCAAATGCTGTCCATTTGCCACCTCTACTCTCAGCCCATGATCAATCTCAGTAGCAATCAGTCCCACCTTCTGTAAGGTCTTAGAATTGATGAAACTATGAGTGCTACCGCTGTCCACAAGCCTGTGAACAGTCATGCCATTAATTTGTCCTTTCAATCTGATAGTTTCAGCACTTTTGGCACCCATCAATGCGTGAGAAGAGATAGCATCCCAATAGATCTCCTCCTTGTCTATAGGAGCATTTCCATTTGCATCCTCTCGCGCAAGAAAAGGCATAGCAACCTGATGCTCCACATGAAAGACTTTAGGCCAACGGGCCTTGCATGTTACATGTGGGCTTAGTGAATCATTGGATTGTATACCATTCATATTATGTTCATTAGCACCACCGGGATCAAAGGGGAAATCAGTCCCCTTTGTGGCTCCAACATCTGGAGCTTCTTCCATGATTTGTGCACCCTCCTAATTATCATGAGTGGCATCCAAAGTCTCAGAAGCATCCATTAAATCCTCATCATCCGATAATTCAATAATCATACTGAGTTTTGTAGTACCACTGTTGCGCATTTTACAAACTTCCCAATGCTCAAGAGTCCACTTCTCACCACACTTGAAGCATAAGTTTGCCTGCTTTCTACTGTCCATAATAGCCCTGGTGTGTTGTTTAAATTCTGATTTTTCACGTTCAACAATCCCAATTGCCTCCCAAGAGGGATGCGGATCATGCCATTGTTTTAGAGCCTAGCAGTAAGGCCATAAACAAAGCCCCATACCGTCTCTCTCTAAGGTCGAGTGGGAGGAAGTGGCAATACAGGTGCATGAATTGCTTGAGAAGAACTTCATCTCTCATAGCACTTCTCCTTTTGCCTCCCTGGTGCGTTTGGTGAAGAAGAGGTCTGGTTACCATCAAATCAGGGTGAAAGAAGGAGATGAGCACAAGATGGCCTTCTGTACAAAACGGGGCTTGTATGAATTCAAGGTGATGTCTTTTGGATTGACTAATGCACTGGCCAAAATCTAGCCACTGATGAACAAGATATTGCAGCCACTTCTTTTCAGATGCGTGCTGGTTTTCTTTGATGATATCCTCATTTACAGCAAGGATAGACAAGAACACATTAAGCATGTGAAGCAAATGCTGGAAATTTTGAGGATGCATCAGCTTTATGCAAAAGCCAGCAAATGCACTTTTATGGCAAATGAGGTTGAGTACCTAGGGCATATTGTGAGTAGACGTGGCATTCGGGTGGATCCTGCAAAGGTGACATGCATCAAAGATTGGCCACAGCCACAAAATCCCACCCTGTTGAGGGGATTTTTAGGTCTTGCTTCCTTCTACAAGCGCTTTATTCGCAAATTTGCCAAGAGGGCAGGTGAGCTGAGCGGGTGAGCTCCCCCTCTGTCCACGGCGGCCTGACTGCGCTACCTCCTGGCTGCCCGTTGCTCCTCCGCCTCGCCCCCTTTTCGCCTTGCCGCCTCTCCTCCTCGCCACCCTTCCGCCTCGCAGCTCCTCCGCCCTTCCTTCTCCCCAACATCTCGCTGCTCCTCCGTCCCTCGTTGCTCCTTCTGCCCCTTGCTGCTCCTCTGGCCCGGCTCCACCCCTCCTCCCCGCCATTTCGCCTCCCCGTCTTCTATCCCTTTCGCCTCCCCCGCCAATGCGTCCCCCCCCTGCCATTTCGCCTCCCCCTACATCCTTCCACTCCGCCTCTCCCGGCCTCTTCTCTGCCCATCTTCCTCCTCCCCCCGCACCTCCACCCCTTCACTCCCTCCTGCTCTCCTTCTCCTCTCCTTCTTCTCTCCTTCCCCTTCTACCTTCCCTTCCGCCCTCTCCCTCTCTCTCCTCTGCCTCTTGGCCTCGCCTTCTCCTCCCCCTCGGACGCCCTTCTTCCTCTCCCCCCTCCCCTTTTTTCTCTTCTTCCTCCCTGCATCGGGAGCATTTGTGCTTGTTAAGGTGAAAGAAAATCTTTGTGGTGATCCTTGGTTTGGCCAAAGGGGCTCTATGGCAGCACCCTCTACTCCCACAGCCGTTAAGGTTCTTCTTTCCTGAGCTGACAAGCAACAGGTACAGTAGGTAGTTTAGTCCCTGCAGGACAAGGCGCTTGTGGGCAGAACGCCTACACGGAGACAGGTGCAAGAGTAGGTCCAAGCGAGCTTGGCATTAGAGGGAGACCACATCCTGGAGGTCACCATCTATGGAAGAGGCGTTTTTCTCATCCAGTTGAGCTCCCCCGACACTGTGAGAGGTTGGAGAGAGAGAGAGAGCAAGAGAGAGTGAGTTGGAGAGCTGAAAGCTTGAGAGCTGAGTTGCAATAGAAGAGTGTAAAGAGTACAACTGAAAGTGTGAGAGATAAGGTTTTGTCCTAGTGACAAAACCTTAGTAGTCACTAACCATAGTTAGTGAACTAACTGCGGTTAGGGGGAAAAACCTCTTAAAGAGGGAAAAGTGCCCCTAACTATCTTATTAAATTACATTGGTCATTGCTGAATTATATCTATAATTCTAACACCCCCCTGCAATGCCAATGTCATGTACAAGGCTGATCAATCACCAAACGGATATAAGTTCAGGGCACTGCGAAATGCCTCAAACTTTTCACGTGGTAGTGCTTTGGTGAAAATATCTGCAACGTTGTCATGTGTGGACACAAAGATCATCCTGATCTCTCCTGCATGCAACTTCTCTCTGACCTAGTGATAGTGAACCTCAATGTGCTTCGTGCGAGCATGAAACACTGGATTCTTTGCCACTGCAATGGCACTGTGACTATCAGTGAGAATTGGAGAAGGACCCTCCAAAGACAGATGAAGATCAGCAAATAGACGTCGCAGCCAGACACATTCAACTATTGCTGTGAAAGCTGCCCTGTACTCAGCTTCACATGATGAGGTAGCCACTGTAGATTGTTTCTTGCTCAGCCAGGAAGTGCAAGATTTACCCAAAAAGAAACAATTGCCACTAGTGGACTGCCTAGTGTCATAATCACCAGTCCAATCTGAATCACTGTAGGCATGCATCTGCAAGTCACCCCCCCTGGGAAATAGCAAGCCAAAAGACTTCGTGCCCTCCAAATAACGGAAGATGCGCTTAACTGCCTGCCAATGCATAGTTTTTGGGCTGTGCATGTACCTGCTCACCTGAGATACTGCAAACTGAATATCAGGTCTAGTGTTGCAGAGATATATGAGGCATCCAACAGCCTGAGAGTAAAGTGTGGCATCAACTAATTCTCCTGCATCATGCATTGTGAGTTTCAGCCCCGGCTCCATGGGAGTGGCTATGGGCTTACAATCATGCATGTTAAATCTATCCAAGAGTTTCTGCACATACTTGGACTGAGACATAACAGTGCCACGTCTCTCATGAGAGAACTGGATCCCCAAATAAAAGTGAAGCAGCCCCAAATCTGACATGTCAAAGTTGGTCTGCAAATCAGCTTTGAAATCTGCAATTTTGTCTTCATTGGACCCTGTGAGCAGTAAGTCATCGACATAAAGAAGGATGACTAAAATTTCCCCCCCATCCATCTTGATGTAGAGGGTGCTCTCAGTAGGACTATTGTGCAGCCCCTTGCTGGTCAAAAAGGCATGAATCTTGGCATACCATGCACGAGGGCCCTGTTTCAGCCCATATAAAGCTTTGTTTAGCTTGCATACTTGAAGTGCATTTGCTGTAATTTCAAAGCCTGGAGGTTGTTTGACATACACCTCTTCCAGCAAGTCCCCATTTAAGAAGGCTGTTTTTATGTCCAACTGATGAACATTCCACTCAAAATGTGCAGCCATTGCAATAACTGATCGGATGGTGGTCATCCGGGATGTAAGAGCGAATGTCTCCTCATAATCTATGCCCTTTTTTTGAGCATAGCCTTTAGCAACCAGCCTTGCCTTGTATCTGTCAATGGAGCCATCTGGCTTCCGTTTGACCTTGAAAACCCATCGTGTGCCAATGGCATGTTTACCTGGTGGCAAGTCTACAACATCCCAAGTCTGATTTTTTTCAATGGATTGCAACTCATCGTGCATGGCATTCATCCAATGCACATTGTCCTTTGCCTCTTCGAATGTGGCAGGCTCCTCCTCATCAAGAAGAGTACCTGCATATGCTGATTCCACTGAATTAGCACCTTCCATGTGCCTTGCTGCACTGCGAGTCCTGCCAGGTAACGGAGCATCAATCTTACTCTCCCTGAGAGTCTGTAACAGCCAGTTTGGGACTATTTTTACTGCATGTATGTCTGCAATTTCTTGCTAAACTATGTGTTCCACTGCCTGTGGAGGTGGCAAGACATCCTGTGGCTGAACTGGAGTATCGGGAGGTGGCTGTAAATTCTGATTTGCATCAGAAATATCAGTAGGGGAACCCAAGGCAATGGGTAGCAACCCCTCAAAGACATCCTCTGAAGAAGAAGGCATTTGAAATTCAGCCTGAGTGTGAGCTGAATTTTCAGCAAATATCACATCTTTACTGACAATGATCTTGCGTGTAGCAGGATTGTAGAGACGGTACCCCTTGCTTTCTGCACTGTACCCAACAAATATGCCCTTAATGGCTTTATCTGACAACTTGTGCCTGAATTCAACTGGCACATGAGCATAAGCAAGGCATCCAAAGATGCGGAAATGATCCACTGAAGGCTTTCTCCCATTCCAGACCTCATAGGGAGTTTTTGTTTTTAAAGCCTTAGTGGGAGCCCGATTCAAAATGTAATTGGCACACATCAGACCCTCAAGCCAGAATTTGTGAGGCATGTTGCTTTTCAGCATACATCTGTCCATCTCCATGAGAGTTCTATTTTTCCTCTCAGCTTTGCCATTTTGCTGAGGGGTCAGCCTCACTGTGAGCTGATGCACAATACCCTTGCCTTTCAGAAAAGCATCAAAATCTGCAGACAAGTATTCCCCACCTCTATCTGTGCGCAATGTCTGTATCTTCAGTCCGGTTTCATTTTCAACCATGGCTGAAAAGTGTTTGAACACCATGAACACTTCTGATTTGCGCTTCAGCCCAAAGACCCAAGTGAAATTGGAGTAATCATCAATAAATGTAACGAAGTAGAGATGACCACCCAATGATGGAGTCCTCATGGGACCACAGACATCACTATGTATAAGCTGTAATTTGCGGATAGCTTTAACTGAACCATCCTTTTTGAAGGGGAATCTATGCATCTTACCCAAAATGCACCCTTCACAGGTATGTGAAGGAGGTATCTCAAGAGGTGGCAATGCATCAACCATAGAGTGCTTCTGAAGTGTCATCAAGCTGTTGTAATGCATGTGGCCATATCTGGCATGCCATAACTCCGCATTCTGCATGGCAGCAGTAGGAGTAGAAACTGCAAGAGCATGAGCTGCTCTTTTCTCAAAAAGATCAAGCTGAAAAAGCCCACGCAGCAGAGTACCAGATAATCTCAAGGCATAATCATTTTCTCTGTCCCGGACAGCACATTTGTCATCCTCAAAGATGACCTAAAATCCAGCCCTGTTAAGAGTGGACACTAAAAGGAGATTCTTGGTGATACTAGGCACATATAAGACATCTGAAAGTCTGAAAACTGAGCCATCAATGGCGGTAAGCTCAACTTCTCCTGTACCACGTACTGAATATGACGAGTTGTTGGCACAAGTGACTTTCTTACCAACGGGAGGTGATGCAAGGAAGTGAAGAGACACTTCGTAGAAGTGATATGCTTGGAGGCACCGCTGTCAAAATACCAAGTATTCAGTGTTTCATTGACACTGAAAGCTGATGCATCCGTGGAAGGATCATAACTGCAAGTCAAAAAGGCATATGTATCATCCTTACAAGTGGCTGTACTATCCCGAGCATCTGGAGCAGCCAGCCTAGAATCTGAAATGCAAGATAAAAAGGCATAATCCTGTCCAACAAAGTTGGCTGCACCATCCCCACTATCAGATGCATGAGGAGGCAGCCATACCGGAGCTGTTTTTCTTCTCTTTTGCAAGCCTTTTCCTGCATTCTGCAATGTGATGACCTGGCTTTTTGCAGTAATGACAAAGACCCTTCTTCTTGGGCTTACTTGCATCACTTTTAGCCTTTTGTGAAGGCTGTTCTGACCCACTGGAAGGCTGATTTACTGATGTCTTTGCCTGTCCCTTTGTTTTTTACTTGAACTTTGAGAGCATAGCTTGTTCATCTGCACGTGAAGCCAAGTTTTTCCTGGTCTGCTCTTCCTGAAGCAGAAGTCCTATCAACTCATTAAAAGTGAGAGGATTTGCACCCGCCCTCAATGATAAGTTCAGCGAGGTATGAAAGCTGAGATAAGACTCAGGAAAAGAATTCAGAGTGGTGGTAATCATCTGTGAATCAGGAATAATCTCATCTATGTTCAACAATTGCTCTCTGAGATCCTGTAGCTTTGTGAGGTGGACTGACATGGAGTCACCCTCTTCCATATGTGTATTACTTAACTCTCTTTTCAAAAAAGATACCCTTGCATCATTCCGGGCTGCATACATGCTTTCTAAAATATCCCACGCTGCCTTCGAGGTCTTACACGACCGGATATGCGGAATGATAAATCTTTTCACTGAAAGAGAGATGCATGACAAAGCTAAGGCATCCTGTGAATCCCATCTCTTTGATATGGACTAGTGACTATAGCTGCACCACCAACTTGTTCTGCAGCTGCACCCTGTGCACGACCTCTTTCACCTCCTTGCTGAGGAGGGGTATTAGGTGACATACCTGCTGGTCGGATCTCACCCCCATTCACATAATCCCATAAATTGCGAGAAATCAGAATGTTGTGTACCATAAAACTCCAGAGGGAGTAGTTGGTACCATCCAACTTGTCTTCCTGTGAAAGACCACCGAACTGGAAGTCATTCTGATTTTGCTGGGCCATATCTGAGAAAGAGATTTAAGCAGATACAAAACTGAATTCCCTTACTGGGAATGAAATGCACAACTCCCAAAAAACACAGCCAAGCACCGGCTGTAAATGCAATTCAGATTTTTGTACTTGCACTGTCAGAAATCTGTCCAAGTATCAAAAACTCTCCAGAATCTGTCAAAAGTGCTGCAAAACACTTCAAGAAAGGCAGTATGAAGTGAAATCTCCAGAAATTGCTCTCCCAACACAAAAGCCCCAAAATAGGCCCGAAATTGCAACCAGAAACGGGCAAATTGATCAAAAGTCCCAAATGTTGCAAGAATTGAGCTCTGTCTGCAAAAGCCCCAAATTTCAATGCGAAATTGCAGTGTAATTACAAAATCCCCAAATTTCTTCAAGAAATTGTACTGCAGAATCAAAAGCCCCAAATTCCGAGCTTGAAATTGCAACCAGAAAGGGGCAAAAGCTTAGAAAGCCCCAAATTTTGCAATTTCAGCAGAAAGCCCCAAATTTCAGACCAAATCTGCAATGTTTGCTCCAAGTGTAGCTCCGAAACTACAAATTGATTGCAATGTCTGCAACAAACAGGATGCCCCAAATTCTTCCAAAAAACTGAGCCAAACAATGGCTGTCTGCAAGATGTGCCTGCCTAGATCACCTGCAAACTGTACGGACAGATAGTACAGAACTATCAGTTTGTCTGTACGGCAGTTTGTACGGAAATGTACGGAGGATTGTGAACAACCGTACGTATTGTACGGCAACTAGCATCCAGCAATGTGCGGAGGACTGCAACTGTACGGCGCCGCACGTACGGTACGGAAACACAGATCTAGTACGAAAAAGGTACGTGCTGGTACGGACGACGTATACACAAGGCTGTACAAAATGTACGGCGAACATACGGACGACGATGCGGAAGGTATGACCGGTACAGAATGTGCAGGTACGGTGGGTACAGCTGAGTACGGGCAGGTACAGGCGAATGGCGCAGGGTACGGATTTCGTACAGTCGTACGGACTATACGGACAGTCGTTTGACTGTTTCGCAAACTTCGAGCTGGTACGGACGGCAGGATGAAGCAGCAGGTTTACGAATTGTAGGGGCACAAGGAGCTTGGGCTGGAGGCAAGAGCTCAACGAGGAAGGAGTAAGGAGCAGGATCAGCCTGCTCTGATACCAAATGTGAGAGGTTGGAGAGAGAGAGAGAGCAAGAGAGAGTGAGCTGGAGAGCTGAAAGCTTGAGAGTTGCAATAGAAGAGTGTAAAGAGTACAACTGAAAGTGTGAGAGATAAGGTTTTGTCCTAGTGACAAAACCTTAGTAGTCACTAACCATAGTTAGTGAACTAACTGCAGTTAGGGGGAAAAACCTCTTAAAGAGGGAAAAGTGTCCCTAACTAGCTTATTAAATTACATTGGTCACTGTTGAATTATATCTATAATTTAAACAGACACTGCCTCGACACTTGTGGAGCAGAGCCCCATCCTCCTTGGCCCGCATCTTGTTTACCTCTTTCCTTGGTATCATGGGTTCACAGAGGAGGACATGGATACGACACAGCATGTTCCACGTTTTTCGGTTACACTCCGCTTCCCTGGGCTCCCCAAGGAGTATCGAGCCATCCTCCCTTCCATTGGTCGGGCATTTGGCACAGTGCTCGAGTCCCCGCCAGAGTCAGCCGCCTCAGTTCTAGCAGATGATGGAGTCCCCAGGATGAGACTGGTGGTTGAGAGCCCAGAGTCCCTCCCAGAGTTGATCCTTCTTGAGACCCTTGAAGGGGGCACACTTTGCCAAAGGGTGGAGATTTTCGGGTTACTAGGCTAGTGTCTTCGGTGTAGATAGATGGGTCACCTTGCCAGAGATTGCCCCCGTGGCCTCCCCCGTGCACCTCCCCCCTCTCCTCCGTAGAGTAGACAGAGTCAGTAGGCCCGAGTCCAGCGTCCTCTCAGGCAAGAACAACAGGAGTCTTAGACCCCATGGGTTGCCCCCTCAGAAGGGGACTGGACCCAGGTTAAAAAGAAAAAGAAACCAAGCAAGCAGGCCCGCAAGCGCCGCAGGCAGAGGGCCAATCGTAGAGAGAGGGACAGAGTTGACCGAGAGGCCTCGAAGGAGGAACAACGGGAGCCACCTCCCCCAGCGGCAAGGGCCACCGTTCATCCAGACGATCCTCCAGCTTCGGAGGTTCAGCCTTCGCACCCACCCTTGCAGTAGCAGCGAGTCCCAGGAGCTTCAGATGCGGCGATGGCGAAAGCCGTAGATGCTAGCCTGACGGCGGCCGCGGAGGAGTGGATCCAGAGCCCCGGTGAGCCTGATCAGTAGGGGGGCCTGAGGTCATCCTTATCCCTCCTCCTTCCCCTTCCCCTTCAGACCTCTCCCGCTCGTCCTTTCCACCTCCCCTTCCCCCTTCCCCTCCCTCCCCCCTCAGCCCCCCCTTCTATGGTCACTCTCACCACCCGCCCCCCTCCCTTTGCCCCTTGCGTCCCTACCCCACCCTCTCCCGCCACCCCCCTCTCCACCTCAGCAGCAGGTTTTTCCGTCTCGACATTCTTGCCAAGAGGCAAGGGCACGATGACGCCCCCTTCTACTTCCTCATCGTAGCAGCAGGTCCGTTCAGGGAGGGATCCTGAGGGATGAGGCTCGTCCTCTCGATCAGCAGCTCCTAACGTCCAGTCTGGGCATCCCTTACCATGGGACTTCTGGAGGCTAGGACCTTGGAACTATCTTGAGATTCCGGACTCATATCCTCTACCATTGGAGGTAACGCTCATGGTCCTTCAGCCCCGGAAGGAGGGCTTGATTAGCGCAATGGGATCTCAGACACAACCCGTTCGGAGATTTCAGTTTGCCTCCACAGGGTTGGAGAAGTGGTCCCCAGAGGTGTTTGATGCTATTTTAGAAAATTAGATTACACTCATGATGGACGAGTGGATGGGGCCACCGGGACTAGACCTTTGGTAGGCCCATGGCGTGGAGGTGAACTTTCAGTTGAGCTTCACGCGCGAGGAGCCGGTGTGTGGTTTGGAGACAGGAGTTATCAGATTGCCGCTGGAGGCAAAGGTGGAGCAAGCACACTTCTGGCCCCTCAAGAAGTGTGCGGAGCTGTTCTGGGTGGAAGCCTCCTTCATGATGAAGTGGGCATGGAAGATTGGTATTGAGCCGGTATCCACCCTAGTACGGGGCCACACAGACACCGACTACTCGTCCTCTAAACCCCCGGCAAAGTCACACAAGGCAGTCTTTTTGGGATAGGCACCCACTCATAGGAGAGCCCTGTTCTTGACACCCCCGTCCTCATGAGCTGGACCATAGTGAGTTGGAACGTACAGGGGCTCCATGACCGTATTCGTAGCCAGTCGTAGTAGGGCGGGCAATGGACATCCTTATGATTCAGGAGCACATGTTTTCAGCTGCAGACATCAGATGACGTCATCACCTTCTCCTAGGGAGATGTCTAGAGGAGTGGTCCCCCGCAGTAGGATGGAGCGGAGGGGTCTACATCTCAGTCTCACAGACTTTGGCTCCAGAGGCTACGATCAGGGCGAGCTCATTCCAGGACGGGCAATTTGGATGGGAGTTCGGACAGGACTCTTGAACGTGTATGCCCTAGCGTGTAGACAGCACCGCCCAGCCTTTTGGAGGAGGCTGTCAGAGTGTCTTCCGGATGTAGACTCCTAGATTGTTGGAGGTGACTTCAACAGCCTGGAGTTTGGGGAAGACAAGCAGGGCGACGCCTCGTTCTTTGAGATGCCAACAGCAAAGCGTAGCATCTGGGAGTAGTTCATTTTCATGATCAGTGGCGGCAGAGACCCATGGAGAGAGCCAGATTTCAGCAGGACACCTGGCAGCCTTCTCTTCTCCTTTGGACAGAGGAGACACGATGGATTGCTAGAGAGACTAGAACTTCTATGTTGGGGACTGGGCACTACACAGAGGCGGATCTATCGGGATTCTGGCAGGTACCATGATGTCAGACCACTCTCTAGTGGTACTTCACTTGGATCAGCCCCGTCGAGGTCTCTCCCAGAAGGGGGTCCGCATTCCAAAGGACCTCTTGTAGGACGAGGAGGTCCAGCAAGTCGTGGCAAGGATTTGGGAGCAATCAGAGATGACACCGTGCGAGGGTTGGGCTGCGTGGGTGGCCGATGCAATTTAGAGGAGCAGTGAGGGGTTGCAGGCTCACGCCCTTAGGCGGAGGACGATCCTTCAGGAGTGTGAGCGGGCTTTGAGGAGAGACCTTGCCTTCATCGAGAGGCTCAGAGAGTAGGACCCAGGTTCTCAGTGGCTTAGTGACAGATTCGAGAGCGCTCGTCTTGAGCTTTAGGACACGGAGTTGCTGCGGGCTGAGTTCTCCTATCACTCCTCCCGGGCCCGATGGGTGCAGCAGGGGGACATGATGACGAAGCAGTTCTTTCAGACCATTGGGCCCCGATTGGCGCACAGTTGTAGCGTCTCCGGGACTTGCAGGCCATCATGCACACTGACCTGCAGGAGATTCTAGACATGACCACCGGTTTTTACAGTTAGCTCTTTGTGACGGGGAGGATGATTTTGCTGGTCTTGTGGCCCGAGAGCTAGTTTGGGATCATGTTCCGACAGTAGTCTCGCAAGATTTATGCAGCAGACTTGAGGAGTCTTTCACAGATGAGGAGCTCTGGGAAGCCCTCAAGGCTCTCCCGGCCCAGAAGTGCCCGAGTGAGGATGGCTTGACTCTGGCCTTCTTCCGGAACTTCTAGGAGTTTATCTCCACCCCTTTCCGTTTAGCTTGCCAGGAGATTTTTGACACAGGCTTTCTCCCTCAGTCCTTGAGCAGGGGGTGGATTTGTTTGATCCCGAAAGAAGGAGATAGGTCAGACATCCGACAGTGGAGGTTGATCACTCTGCTTGATACTGCATACAAGATTCTCGCCAAGGTCTTGAGTTTGCGGTTACGGCCCCATATTACCGACATCATCCACGACACATAGACTGGGTTTGTTTAGGAGCGTAGCATCCTGGATAACATCTTCACGTTTTGGGAGGCAATGGATTGGTCGAGGGAGGAGTCACAGCCTGGCCGTCCTTCTCTTGGACTTTGAGAAGGCCTACGATAGGGTGGAGTGGTCCTTCTTGGAGGGCACTATGAGGAGATTGGGTTTCTCAGACAGATGGGTCAGAGGAGTTTCATCGCTATATGTAGGGAGCTCCAGTTATCGAAGGACACACGGGCAAGGCCTTTCCTCTCTCTCACTCGGTCCGCCAGGGCTGCCCACTCGCTCCCTACTTCTTGTTTGTGGCAGAGGCTTTGGGCTACTACTTGAGATCACAGGTGGCGGGTCTCACATGGTTGAGGCTCCCAATCAGACAGGAGGAGGAGCTACTTGACTCAGAGTCTGTAGATGACACGGCCTTGTATGTTGAGGGCACCACAACGAGTCTGGAGAGAGTCAGGGGCGCCCTGGCTATTGGGAGGCCTCAGGGGCACGGATCAACTGGACGAAATCTATAGGTTTCTTCACAGGCTTTGAGGAGACACAGGAGATCCGTGAGTGGGGGAGTGACTTTGGCTTCAGATGGATACCGCGGGGCCAAACAGCAAGATACCTTGGATGCTAGCTGGGTATTGACATTATAGCAGAGCAACAGATTGTCCTTGAGAGTGTTCGGCGGAAGCTTCTCTATTGGAGCTTGGCCAAACTCTCCCTAGCAGGTCGCGCCTTAGTGGCAAACCGGGTCCTTCTTGCCACGGCTTGGTTTATCGCCTCCTGCTGGTGCTTTCACAGAGGATGCATTGGGCAGCTTCGATGGTTGGTACGGAACTTCCTTTTAGCAGGTTCAGACGGCACGAGGAACTCTAGGGCCCGAGTAGCTTGGCAGACGGTGATCATGTCGGAGGCACTAGGAGGCTTGGGTATCGTTGATCCGGAGATGCAGAGCAGAGCCCTTCTGGGCAAGCTGGTGGTTCGTGGCCTCACTCCAGGTGCAGAGCCTTGGAAGCTCCTCTTACAGCGAGGGCTTTTAAGGAACACCCCATGCATTGGGGGACTAATAGTCATTAGAAGCTTATTATTGTTAGGCGCCAATTTGATGGTGTGGTTATATGTTTGTATTTATGATCAATCAAGCGGTGTAAATAGTACCGCCAAAACTATGTAACATTGGCCAATGATTAGTAATAAAGATGTGCACACACATGTCTAGGTCCTAGGGGCAATAGAAAAGGGAAAGGGTGCATTAGAGTGCATTGAATGGTAGGTGCATGGGTCATAGGATAAGGGTAGGTGTAAATGGGAAGATGGAACTTGAGTGATCTCAAGGGAAAGGGTATCACCCTTTCATTGTGAATCTCACGTAGCATTCTCTCTACCACATTGCATTCATCCGCCATCTCTCTCCCACCTTGCATGTAGGTCGAAATAGAAACAAGTACTCTCACGAGGGCGCTCTTCCCCATTGGAGGGCCAATTGGCATTCAAATTCTGCATGCATTGCACACATTTGCATTCTCGAAAAGTCTGGATTTTCACATTTGGTATCAGATCAGCGATGGTCCGCGAGCGGGACGAGAAGAGGGTGAGAGAGCAACGTGCAGAATCATGGCGGAAGCACTAGTGCGGGGAAGGCATGGCTTGTGATAGCCACGGACGACGAAAGAGAAGGATGGCGGGAGAAGGCACGAAATTCGTAGGAGAAGGCGTGGACAGGGAACATGAGACAACGAAATCTGACGACGGAACCTCGACGGCACGCATGTCCGGGCTGCAAAGCGAACAGCGCAGCAAGCTTTCCGGGCTGCAAACATCTCCTTGCCGACGAACCGTGAATTCTTGAGGCAAACATCTCCTTCCTGACCAAGCCTGAATTCCTGAGGTTCTGAAACAAGGGATTTTTCTGAAAAGTTTTGGTCTTGAACGGTGAACGGGGTGTTCCAACAGGGTGAATCCTTAAACCGTGAGGAAAAGGGACCCCCCCCGTTCTCCCCAACGGAAAGTTGGATCGGATACAAGATTTTAAGGGGGTGATCCACCCATCGAGTACCCCCTATAACGGTATCTAGAGCTCAAATCCGCTCAAAACAAGTAGCCCAAACGGAGCGTACCAGTTTACAGCAAACAAGTAGCCCAAACGGAGCGTACCAGTTTACAGCAGAAATACAAGAAGAAAAGCTTAAAAGAGAAGGAAGAGGTCATTTTAAGTGTCTTCTCAACACAAACGAAGCGGGAGTTGGATAAGTACAACCAACTCTACAACACTTGACTTTTGCTGTAAAATAAACCCCTTTTTTAAAATTACAGCAAGTCATTTTCTCTCTTGTAATACTGAAAGGAAAGAATGGAAGGGAAAGGGAGATATAACAATGAACTTATTCCTTTTCCTCCATTACCCCAAGGAGAGAGAGAAAGAACACCTTCACCCCCTCGTGAAGAGGATGGATTAGGTGAGAGTTACACACATCTTGAGTATGATAACCCACAAATAGATTTACAGTAGTCTCTCCTTCAAGAACCTCTTGATAGGGAGTTCTCCTTTCGTAATGAAAGAAGAAATGGGACCAACCAAGAACAAGGTGATGAGTTTACGCCTTCAACTCAAAACCCAGCACACATGGATTATAATCCAAGTGCAAGAGGCAGAGAGGAGACTCCTGTTGATAAGCTGATTTTCCAGCTTAGCAATATGATTGAGCAGTCCATAATGACAAGATTAGGGACTAAGAGGACTTTAAACTTTGGGGATGAAGAGTTGAGTAACCCTTCTAAGAGGTCCAAATTCCAACCGCGAGAGAGAATTGAGTTCCCCAAATATGATGGGGCAAGGGAGGTTGACAAAATACTCAATTTGATTCGCCATTTTGAGCTATACTTTGCCCATCAAGACAAGACCGAGCAAGAGAAGCTTGCTCTTGCCACATTGCATCTGCAGAAGGATGCTCTAATGTGGTGGTCTTTGTCACAAACAAGAAAAGAGCCTATTCATGAATGGGCTAAGTTCGTGGAGCAACTGAAAGCCACTTTCATGCCACCGAGGCATGAAGAGAACCTAACCTTTCGTTGGGAGAGGTTTAGGCAGTTCGATAATGAGAGTAATGCAGATTTTACAGCCAAAATTTGGAAACTGTCTCTAGAGTTACCCGAAAAGAGTGAGGAAGATAGGAGAAAGAAGTATTTAGCAGCCTTAAGCCCAAAAGTAAGGTATGAGGTTGAAATGTTTAACCCGACCATGCTTAAGGACCTCACTAAGCTGGCTGGAATAGCCGAGAGGAAATTGAATCCTCGTAAACCCTTCAATAAGGAGGGTGGGTCATCATCTAAGACCAACAATATACCCACTTTTAGGAAACCAAACCGGTTTAAGAATAATAAAGGTAAGGAATGTGAACAGCCAATCACGTCCTGGATGGGTGCCATTTACTTCTATGACGGACGAAGAGAAGAGGAAGTTGATTAAGGAAGGAAAATGTTTCGGGTGTAAGAAACATAAGCCAGGGCACGTATGGCGTAAGTGTCCCGTTCTCTTGGCTAAGATTGCCAAGACGAATTTAGTAAAAGGGAAAGCCAAGGCATCCAAGCAGGAGGGTGAGGCTTCTACCTTGTCACCCTCGAAATCTACCGTGACTATTGAGCCAATAGTGAATGCTGTCCATTCAGCCAATACCTTTGGGCCTCATGATCTTTTTAAGGTGTATGGATTCGTGAATGGACAGAGAATAGTGGTTCTCCTAGACGATGGATGTAATTATGACTTAGTGAGGGAAAAATTGGTAAAATTACTCCATCTTAATCCAGAACCTATAAAAAACATGTCACTCTCAGGAGCTTTTAGGGGACACAATGAAGAAGACACATCCATAGTACGGAATATTCCTTTTCGTATAAAAATATTGAGATCGAAGGGATTTTCTAGTAGCTCCTTTACAAGACGTTGACATGATTCTAGGTAAACCATGGTGGTATGATTTTAACCCTGCTGTTCATCCTCATACTCATCATTGTTGCTTTGTACATAAGGATGAAAACATAAGGATCGTAGGGGATCGAGACGTGTATACAATTCCGTTGATTACTCCTACCCAAGCGAAAAGATTGGTAAAAAGAAGGGTAGATTGTAATCTTGTGTATATACGAGATTCATGAGATCTTAATATCTCAAAAGAAGACCGGAAGAGAAATGAGTTTCTTAGAGCTTATGAGGATCAATTTTCAAGAGATGACTCATTCGAATTGCCTATGGAGAGAGAAGATGATTATGCCATAGACTTAGAGCCAGGAACTTCTCCTCCATGTAGAGCCCCATACAGGATGAACATGATAGAAATGGAGGAGGTAGAAAAACAAATTGAAGATCTATTGCAAAAAGGCCCGATTCGACCAAGCAGTTCTCCATTTGGAACACCTGTATTATTGGTCAAGAAGAAGGATGGATCATATCGTATGTGTAAAGATTACCGTGCTTTGAATAAACTTACGATTAAGAACCGGTATCTAATTCCAAGAGTGGATGATTTATTGGATATGCTTAAAGGTTCTAAAGTTTTTAGCAAATTGGATTTGAAATCTGGTTATCATCAACTTCGTATGAAAGCTGGGGATGAACATAAGACTTCTTTTTGCACTCTCACTGGACATTATGAGTTTTTTGTCATGTCTTTTGGCCTAACTAATGCTCTAGCCACTTTTAGTAGGATGATGAGAAGGGTTTTGCGACCCTACTTGGGAAAATTTGTCATAGTCTTCTTTGACGACATTTTAGTTTTCAGCCAGAATGAGGAAGAGCATAAGGATCACCTTGCTAAGGTGATGGAGCTCTTAAGGAAGGATCGATTGTTCCTAAATACCAAGAAGAGTGAGTTCTTCAAGACAGAAATAGAGTATTTGGGACACATTGTGTCTACTGAGGGAATTCAAAAAGGTCAAGGCCATAATTGAATGGCCAATACCCAAAAATATACATGAGCTGAGATCCTTCCTAGGGATGTGTAGTTATTATTGCAGATTCATTAAGAATTTTGCACGTCTTGCTTCTCCACTAACAAATTTGTTGAAGAAGCATTCCTTGTATGAGTGGGGAGAGGTTCACCAAGTAGCTTTTGAGGAGCTTAAGAGAACATTGGTCACTGAACCGGTGTTAACACTTCCGGACATGGACAAAGAGTTCTTTGTTGTATGTACGGATGCAAGTGGTACCTCGATTGGGGCAGTGTTGATGCAAGGAGGGCATCCCATTGCTTATGAGAGTAGAAAACTTCAAGGGGCTGAATTGAAATATATCACGTATGAGAAGGAGTTACTGGCAGTCATTCATGCTTTAAAATATTGGAAGCATTATTTATATGGTTCTGCTTTCAAGATTAAGACTGACCATCAAAGTATCAAGCACTTGTTTTCTCAACCCATTGTTTCTTCAAGGCAAATCAAATGGGCTGAATATATTCAATCCTTTGGGCAACCAAATATTGAATATCAGCCAGGAAAGGAGAATTTAGTAGCTGATGCTTTGAGTAGACGGCCCCAAGTTAATCACATTTTTGTGATTAAGGAGAAATCATTAGGAGCAATGGTTGAAGCTTATCCTTTAGATGAGGACTTCGGTGACATTTATGGGAAGATTCAGCGTAATGAGGTTGGGGGTTTAGAGGCTTATTCCATCGTTGATGGATACTTATTTTTGGGACGTGCCATATGTGTACCCAAAACATTTCGGTATCTAGTCATGAGTGAGTTACATGCGAGTCCATATTTTGGACATAGAGGCATTAGAGGGACCATTGACAATATTGAGAGATACTTCCATTGGCCTAAACTTCGCAAAGAAGTTTCGACCTTTGTTCAACAATGTGACGTATGTCAGCGCATTAAATCTGACACAAGTAAGACTGCTGGTCTTTTGCAGCCTTTGCCTATTCCCTTGGAAAGGTGGGAACACATTACAATGGATTTTGTGTCAGGTTTCTCCAAGGTCGGTCAGTTTGAGCAGATTTTCACTGTTATAGATAGGCTGAGTAAACAAGATCATTTTATTCCCTGTAAAAAGGAGTTGTCTGCTACTGAAACAGCAAGGTTAATTCATTAGGGAAATCTTTAGGTTACATGGGTTACCAAAGTCTATTGTATTCGATAATGATGGCCGTTTCATTAGCAACTTTTGGACAGCCCTATTAGAGAATCTCGGAACCAAACTGAAATTTACTACAGCCTTCCATCCTGAAGGAGATGGACAAAGTGAGAATGCCAATCAAACCTTAATTACTTTACTTTGAGCTTATGTCCATGACCAACCTAGAAGGTGGCTAGAGTTCTTACCCATGTTAGAGTTTGCTTATAATAACACTGGACATACTTCCACCAAGAAAGCCCCATTTGAAATCATCTATGGGCAATGTTTACCCACTCCAATAACACACTTGGGGGAGGGAATTTTTGCTGCTGACCAGTTTGCTGAGGATATGTCACAGGTTATTGAGCAAGTAAAAGAACATATTAAGAAGGCCTAGGTTCAACAATCCAAGGCAGCCAATAAAAAAAGAAAAGAAGTTTATTACAAGGAGGATGATTGGGTTTTACTGAAGATTGATAAAAGAAGAATCAAGTCAGTGAGAGGAAGTATAAAACATGTCAAGTTAGCACCGAAGTTTTATGGTCCATTTCAGATTTCAGCAGCTTTATATCCAGAAGAAGGATCCAGAGTGTATGAGCTGAAATTACCAGCCCCACTGGCGTATGAAGAATATCTTTCATGTGAGCAATTTGAAGAGATGCCATGGCGATACTCCTGCGTTTTTGGATACTCAGCATCAAGAAGAACCTGAACTTGAAGATGGGACTGAAGTTTGTACTTTGGAACAGATCGTGTACCATAAAGAGAAGAGTACTCGTGGAAAGAAGAGATATATGTATTTACTGAAGTTTAAAAACCAGCCAGCTAGTGATGCACAATGGATGGAAGAAGAGTTCTTTACAGATTTTCCACAGATACTCGCAGATTATAAAGAGGCGATGCAATTGTAGAAGTAACAAGAGAAAGTACACGTAAGAGGAAGAGACAAGCAATAATCGAGAAGAGGACTTCTGCTCATTCAAGTAGGAGGGAGTGTCATGATAAGAGAAATGATTATTTAGTTAATTAATAGTCATTAGAACCTTATTATTGTTAGGCGCCAATTTGATGGTGTGGTTATATGTTTGTATTTATGATTGATCAAGCGGTGTAAATAGTACCGCCAAAACTATGTAACATTGGCGAATGATTAGTAATAAAGATGTGTACACATGTGTCTAGATCCTAGGGGCAATAGGAAAGGGAAAGGGTGCATTAGAGTGCATTGAATGGTAGGTGCATGGGTCATAAGATAAGGGTAGGTGTAAATGGGAAGATGGAACTTGAGTGTGTTAGAATTATAGATATATTCAGCAGTGACCAATGTAATTTAATAAGCTAGTTAGGGGCACTTTTCCCTCTCTAAGAGGTTTTTCCCCCTAACTGCGGTTAGTCCACTAACTATGGTTAGTGACTACTAAGGTTTTGTAACTAGGACAAAACCTTATCTCTCACTCTTTCAATTGTACTCTTACACTCTTCTATTGCAACTAAGCTCTCAAGCTTTCAGCTCTCAGCTAACTCTCTTGCTCTCTCTCTCTCTCTCTCTAAAATCTTACATTTGGTATCAGAGCAGGTTCAAGAGCTCCGTGCTCCGTGCTCCCTTTAGCTCCTGCTGCATATTCACCTCCATCACTAGCGCCCGCAAGCTTCTGCTCCATCGCCATCGTCGTCCGTACAGATCGTCCGTACAATCTGTACGGACTGATTCCGTACAGTCCCGCACTGTACTTGCGCCACTCGTTCGTACTTGCTGTACTTGCGCGTACCTGTCGTACATATTGCTTCCGTACATGTCGTACATGCAATCTCGTCGCCGTACAGCTGCCATGCAGGGAACTCCCGTACAACGTACAGCTCCTGCAGTTCGCCGTACGTCCGTACGGTTCGCCGTACGGTCTTGCTTCCGTACAGCTCGCCATACGTATCTGCGTCGTACACCTGTATTTCGCCATACATTCTGGATCTGCTCGTCCGTACATCAGTACCTGCTCATTTGCACGTGTGGTCGATCTATACCTGCTCATCCGTACTCTGTCGTACAATTACTGTACCAGCAGATCTGGTGGTATTTGTGCAGACATTTGCAGTCTTTTGCAGTCATCTTGGTATTTTCGGGTTCATAGTTGCTTGTGAAGCAGACATTGCAGGCAGATTCAGAGGTTTAGCCCAAAAATTTGGGGCTTTCTACTGAAATTGCAAAATTTGGGGCTTTCTGTGCTTTTGCCCCTTTCTGGTTGCAATTTCAAGCTCGAAATTTGGGGCTTTCAGTATTGCAGTACAATTTCTTGCAGAAATTTGGGGATTTTGTGATTACACTGCAATTTCGCAGTGAAATTTGGGGCTTTTGCAGACAGAGCGCAATTCTTGCAACATTTGGGGCTTTTGATCAATTTGCCCCTTTTTGGTTGCAATTTCAGGCCTATTTTGGAGCTTTTGTGTTGGGAGGGCAATTTTGGAGATTTCAGTTCATTTTGCCTTTCTTGAAGTGTTTTGCAGCACTTTTGGCAGATTCTGGAGAGTTTTTGATGCTTGGACAGATTTCTGACAGTGCAAGTGCAGAAATCTGAGTTGCATTTACAGCCAGTGCTTGGCTGTGTTTTTTTGGGAGTTGTGCATTTCATTCCTAGTAAGGGAATTCAGTTTTGTATATGCTAGAAACTCTTTCTCAGATATGGCCCAGCAAAATCAGAATGATTTCCCGTTCGGTGGTCTTTCACAGGAAGACAAGTTGGATGGTACCAACTACTCCCTATGGAGTTTTATGGTACGCAATATTCTGATTTCTCGCAATTTATGGGATTATGTGAATGGGGATGAGATCCGACCAGCAGGTATGGCACCTAATACCCCTCCCCAGCAAGGAGGTGGAAGAGGTCGTGCACAGGGTGCAGCTGCAGGACAAGTTGTTGGTGCAACTATAGCCACTACTCTAGAGCAGAAGAGATGGGATTCACGGGATGCCTTAGCTTTGTCATGCATCTCTCTTTCAGTGAAAAGATTTATCATTCCGCATGTCCGGTCGTATAAGACCTCGAAGACAGCGTGGGATATCTTAGAAAGCATGTATGAAGCCCGGAATGATGCAAGGGTATCTTTCTTGAAAAGAGAGTTAAGTAATACACATATGGAAGAGGGTGACTCCATGTCAGTCCACCTCACAAAGCTACAGGATCTCAGAGAGCAATTATTGAACATTGATGAGATTATTCCTGATTCAGAGATGATTACCACCACTCTGAATTCTCTTCCTGAGTCTTATCTCAGCTTTCATACCTCGCTGAACTTATCATTGAGGGGGGGTGCAAATCCTCTCACTTTTCATGACTTGATAGGACTTCTGCTTCAGGAAGAGCAGACCAGGAAAAACTTGGCTTCACATGCAGATGAACAAGCTATGCTCTCAAAGTTCAAGTCAAAAACAAAGGGACAGGCAAAGACATCAGTAAATCAGCCTTCCAGTGGGCAGGACAGCCTTCACAAAAGGCTAAAAATGATGCAAGTAAGCCCAAGAAGAAGGGTTTTTGTCATTACTGCAAAAAGCCAGGTCATCACATTGTAGAATGCAGGAAAAGGCTTGCAAAAGAGAAGAAAAACAGCTCCGGTATGGCTGTTTCAGATTCACCTCCTCATGCATCTGATAGTGGGGATGGTGCAGCCAACTTTGTTGGACAGGATTATGCCTTTTTATCTTGCATTTCAGATTCTAGGCTGGCTGCTCCAGATGCTCGGGATAGTACAGCCACTTGTAAGGATGATACATATGCCTTTTTGACTTGCAGTTATGATCCTTCCACGGATGCATCAGCTTTCAGTGTCAATGAAACACTGAATACTTGGTATTTTGACAGCGGTGCCTCCAAGCATATCACTTCTACGAAGTGTCTCTTCACTTCCTTGCATCACCTCCCGTTGGTAAGAAAGTCACTTGTGCCAACAACTCGTCATATTCAGTACGTGGTATAGGAGAAGTTGAGCTTACCGCCATTGATGGCTCAGTTTTCAGACTTTCAGATGTCTGATATGTGCCTGGTATCACCAAGAATCTCCTTTCAGTGTCCACTCTTAACAGGGTTGGATTTCAGGTCATCTTTGAGGATGACAAATGTGCTGTCCGGGACAGAGAAAATGATTATGCCTTGAGATTATCTGGTACTCTGCTGCGTGGGCTTTTTCAGCTTGATCTTTTTGAGAAAAGAGCAGCCCATGCTCTTGCAGTTTCTACTCCTACTGCTGCCATGCAGAATGCGGAGTTATGGCATGCCAGATATGGCCACATGCATTACAACAGCTTGATGACACTTCAGAAGCACTCTATGGTTGATGCATTGCCACCTCTTGAAATACCTCCTCCACATACTTGTGAAGGGTGCATTTTAGGCAAGATGCACAAATTCCCCTTCAAAAAGGATGGTTCAGTTAAAGCTGTCCGGAAACTACAGCTTATACACAGTGATGTCTGTGGTCCCATGGGGACTCCATCATTGGGTGGTCATCTTTACTTTGTTACTTTCATTGATGATTACTCCAATTTCACTTGGGTCTTTGGGCTGAAGCGCAAATCAGAAGTGTTCATGGTGTTTAAACACTTTTCAGCCATGGTTGAAAATGAAACTGGACTCAAGATACAGACATTGCGCACAGATAGAGGTGGGGAATACTTGTCCGTAGATTTTGATGCTTTTCTGAAAGGCAAGGGTATTGTGCATCAGCTCACAGTGAGGCTGACCCCTCAGCAAAATGGCAAAGCTGAGAGGAAAAATAGAACTCTCATGGAGATGGACAGATGTATGCTGAAAAGCAAACACATGCCTCACAAATTCTGGCTTGAAGGTCTAATGTGTGCCAACTACATCTTAAATCGGGCACCCACTAAGGCTTTGAAAACAAAAACTCCCTATGAAGTCTGGAATGGGAGAAAGCCTTCAGTGGATCATTTCCGTGTCTTTGGATGCCTTGCATATGCTCATGTGCCAGTTGAATTTCGGCATAAGTTGTCAGATAAGGCAATTAAGTGCATATTTGTTGGGTACAGTGCAGAAAGCAAGGGGTACCGTCTCTACAATCTTGCTACACGCAAGATCATTGTCAGTAGAGATGTGATATTTGCAGAATATTCAGTTCACACTCAGGCTGAATTTCATATGCCTTCTTCTTCAGAGGATGTTTTTGAGGGGTTGCTACCCATTGCCTTGGGTTCCCCTGCTGATATTTCTGATGCAAATCAGAATTTACAGCCACCTCCCGATACTCCAGTTCAGCCATAGGATGTCTTGCCACCTCCACAGGCAGTGGAACAGATAGTTCAGCAAGAAATGGCAGACATACATGCAGTAAAAACAGTCCCAAACTGGCTGTTACAGACTCTCAGGGAGAGTAAGATTGATGCTCCGTTACCTGGCAGGACTTGCAGTGCAGCAAGGCACATGGAAGGTGCTAATTCAGTGGAATCAGCTTATGCAGGTACTCTTCTTGATGAGGAGGAGCCTGCCACATTCAAAGAGGCAAAGGACAATGTGCATTGGATGAATGCCATGCACGATGAGTTGCAGTCCATTGAAAAAAATGAGACTTGGGATGTTGTAGACTTGCCACCAGGTAAACATGCCATTGGCACACGATGGGTTTTCAATGTCAAACGGAAGCCAGATGGCTCCATTGACAGATACAAGGCAAGGCTGGTTGCTAAAGGCTATGCTCAAAAAAAGGGCATAGATTATGAGGAGACATTCGCTTCTACATCCCGGATGACCACCATCCGATCAATTATTGCAATGGCTGCACATTTTGAGTGGAATGTTCATCAGTTGGACATTAAAACAGCCTTCCTAAAGGGAGACTTGTTGGAAGAGGTTTATGTCAAACAACCTCCAGGCTTTGAAATTACAGCAAATGCACTTCAGGTATGCAAGCTAAATAAAGCTTTGTACGGGTTGAAACAGGCCCCTCGTGCATGGTATGCCAAGATTCATGCCTTTTTGACTAGCAAGGGGCTACATAATAGTCCTACTGAGAGCACCCTCTACATCAAGAAGGATGGGGGGGAAATTTTAGTCCGATCAATTATTGCAATGGCTGCACATTTTGAGTGGAATGTTCATCAGTTGGACATTAAAACAGCCTTCCTAAACGGAGACTTGTTGGAAGAGGTTTATGTCAAACAACCTCCAGGCTTTGAAATTACAGCAAATGCACTTCAGGTATGCAAGCTAAATAAAGCTTTGTACGGGTTGAAACAGGCCCCTCGTGCATGGTATGCCAAGATTCATGCCTTTTTGACTAGCAAGGGGCTACATAATAGTCCTACTGAGAGCACCCTCTACATCAAGAAGGATGGGGGGGAAATTTTAGTCATCATTCTTTATGTCGATGACTTACTGCTCACAGGGTCCAATGAAGATAATATTGCAGATTTCAAAGCTGATTTGCAGACCAACTTTGATATGTCAGATTTGGGGCTGCTTCACTTTTATTTGGGGATCCAGTTTTCTCAAGAGAGACGTGACATTGTTATGTCTCAGTCCAAGTATGTGTAGAAACTCTTGGACAGATTTAACATGCATGATTGTAAGCCCATAGCAACTCCCATGGAGACGGGGCTGAAATTCACAATGCATGATGCACGAGAATCAGTTGATGCCACATTTTACAGTTAGGCTGTTCGATGCCTCATTTATCTCTGCAACACTAGACCTGATATTCAGTTTGCAGTATCTTAGGTGAGCAAGTATATGCACAGCCCAAAAACCATGCATTGGCAGGCAGTTAAGCGCATCTTCGGTTATTTGCAGGGCACGAAGTCTTTTGGCTTGTTATTTCCTAGGGGGGGTGACTTGCAGATGCATGCCTACAGTGATTCAGATTGGGCTAGTGATTATGACACTAGGCAGTCCACTAGTGGCAATTGTTTTTTTTTGGGTGCTTGCATTTCCTGGCTGAGCAAGAAACAATCTACAGTGGATACCTCATCATGTGAAGCTGAGTACAGGGCAGCTTTCACAGCAACAGTTGAATGTGTCTGGCTGCGTCGTCTATTTGCTGATCTTTATCTGTCATTGGAGGGTCCTTCTCCAATTCTCACTGATAGTCAGAGTGCCATTGCAGTGGCAAAGAATCCAGTGTTTCATGCTCGCACGAAGCACATTGAGGTTCACTATCATTACGTCAGAGAGAAGTTGCATGCAGGAGAGGTCAGCATGATCTTTGTGTCCACACATGACAATGTTGCAGATATTTTCACCAAAGCACTTCCACGTGAAAAGTTTGAGGCATTTCGCAGTGCCTTGAACTTATATGCGTTTGGTGATCTCTAAGAGGTTTTCCCCCCTAACTGCAGTTAGTCCACTAACTATGGTCAGTGACTAGTAAGGTTTTGTCACTAGGACAAAACCTTATCTCTCACTCTTTCAGTTGTACTCTTACACTCTTCTATTGCAACTAAGCTCTCAAGCTTTCAGCTCTCAGCTAACTCTCTTGCTCTCTCTCTCTCTCAAATCTTACAGAGTGATCTCAAGGGACATTAATGAAAGTGTATCACCCTTTCATTGTGAATCTCACGTAGCATTCTCTCTACCACATTGCATTCATCCGCCATCTCTCTCCCACCTTGCATGTAGGTTGAAATAGAAACAAGTACTCTCACGAGGGCGCTCTTCCCCTTTGGAGGGCCAATTGGCATTCAAATTCTGCATGCATTGCACACATTTGCATTCTCGAAAAGTTTGGTTTTTCACAAGAGACCCCGAGATGGATGGGAGTCTTGATGGGATTCACTAGCAGATGATCAGAGTGGTGGGACGTTTGGGGAAGCATTGGCACATTGACCCTCCCAATATCTCAGCGCAGGACGCCTCTAGATGGCGCCTTTGGCTGTGGGAGGGTAGACCCCTGAGGGAGTTCCAGTGGGATCCGGGAGAGTGGTTCTGGTCTTTCAGGGACGGCCTAGCTGAGCTGGTGGATGAGGTGCCCTTCTTTTCCTACACCACACGGATTGGCAGGAGGCTTTAGATGGACTCGTCGTGGTGGACCCCCTCGAGGGAGAGGCATTGGGATGTTTGCTCTAGGTTTTGGACGCGGTTGTGGTCCAGCTTGCGGCCGAGGAAGATTTCATACTTCTTCTGGTTGGCCGCCTACGGAGGCTTGCCCATCGGACCAAGGTTGGAGTAGATGCGAGTGGAGGGGTAGTGCCATTGTTGCTCCGATGGTGTCCTGGAGACTATCCCGCATTGCCTGTGAAGCTGTCGTAGTGCAGCGAGGATCTGGATGAGAGCCCTCAGGATCATGACACGTATGCAGAGTCTTCATAGAGACTACACTTGGGGGATGGTGGCTTGGTTGACAGAGGGAGGACACGCGTTTCAGATTGATGAGATCTGCCTAGCCTACCGGATACAGGGTCAGAGCATCTAGAGGATTGCACTTCATGAGGCAATCCCTCCTGACAGCCTAGCTCCTTCTTCTCCTAGGGAGGATAGTGTTTGGGAGGTGGTAGCCAGCATCATGGCTTGGAACATTTGGGTGGCTCACTGCAGTCTTGTGATGGGTGAGCACCCAGTTCCACCCTCGGCTATCCTAGTTGCCATCTGGCAGGATATCATTTACACTCTACAGTCCACCTGGGAGCGTGGGACTCCAGGCTCTAAGGCGACTATCGAGAGGCGTGCTCGTTTCTGCAAGGCTTGGCCTACATGAGTTTTCTACATCTTCACCCCGCGAGGGATTTGCTGGCTGTATAGTCCCCCCACTTGGCTGTTAGCCCCAGTTCCAGAGATCCCCCAGGCAGTGAGTTGGGTTTCTTTGGAACAGGCCGGGTTCTTTCTTTCAACCTTTTCCGGTTTTTTCTATACTCAGCACCTTCGGGGCTGCTGTCTTGTACAAAATCTTTCAAGCATTAATAGAAGGTTCCTTTCTTTGAAAAAAAAAGAAAAAAGAAAGAAGAACTGGTATTCGGCATCATAGGTTGCTTGGCAATTCATTGAGCATGTCTTTAAGCATCATGGTTTCCCTCAGGAAATTGTCAGTGACAGAGATGCAAAGCTTTGGCAGGAGATATTTACAGCAGTGGGTACTTTATTCACACCTAGCACTGCTTACCATCCCGAGACTGATGGACAGTCGGGAAGGGTGAACAAATGGGTGGAGGAATATTTTAGGCATTTTTGTCATGATACTCAGAAGTCTTGTATAAATGGTTGTCACTTGCTGCATTTTGCTACAACAGTGCTAAGCATCTCTCCATTGGCATGAGCCCGTTTGAGGCAAAGTGCGGATGCAAGGTTGGGATGCCTTCTTCAATTGCTGGCATGACTGTGAAAAATCAGCAAGCATGGAATGACTTGGAGAGGATGGATGCCCTTCTGTAGTTGGCAAAAAGGAATATGCAGGATGCCCAAGCCAAGTAGAAGAAATATGTGGATGAATGCAGGAGATATTTGTCTTTCAAATAGGGAGATTATGTGCATTTGTGTCTCCATAAGAACGCTTGCTCGTAGGTATTACGATCTTTCCAGGATCATCCGCAAGGTTGCAGAGGTAGCATATCAGTTGGAGCTACCCAGTACCTCCAAGATTCATGATGTTTTCCATGTGTCTTTGCTGAAACGACATGTTGGACAGCATGTCCATGTCCTTCCAGAGTAGCCACCTATGGATGAAGAGGGCCACATCCTCTATGTTCCGGAGCGCATCGTGGGTTTCAGAGACCATGTACTCCGAAACAAGGCCTACGTAGAGTATCTTATCGAGTGGCGGGGACTCCCTGAGGATGAAAATTCATGGCAGCCAGAAAGCATTGTCGAGGACCACCCCTATCTCCTACTGGATTGATTAGTAGTTGTTGTTTGGTGCACTTTTGGACAGCCATGCTGTGAAATTTTGAGGGCAAAATTCTATGGGAAGGGATGGCTGTAATGAAGGGGAAAAAGGGCCAAGTTAGAGGTCCTTTAGGTGGAAAATGTGGAGGGACTATATAAGTCCTCATCCACCCCCTACTATGTACTTTTTGATGTGACATCTAATCTCCCTCCCTCCTTCCTGTCTACGCTCTCGCACTCTCTCTTCCCTACTCCCTCTCATTTTCTCTCTCTCTCTCTTTCCTACCTCATTCTCTCTCTCTCCTACCCCTTCTCCTCCCTTCTTCCCCTATCTCTCTCCCCCTTCTGCTAGTCTATCCCCTTTCTCCAAATCTGCCCCTACCCCCTTTTCTACATTGGCATTCAATACTTTTCCGTGTGGCAGTTGTGCCTCAAACTAGCCTTGTGATTGAAATTTGCAAAATCACCTAAACTGTACGTAGACATAACTTTAGACTGCGCATTTGAATTTTGTATTGCCTGCATTAGTATGAGAATTTTCATGTAGGCCCCACGTATAGCGGTAGGAAAGAGACTTTAATTGTCACTTGTTGCGTGTCACTTAGTTTAGATAAGGCTAGGTTTTAGGGCTGGCCAAGACCACCACAAAGGACCATCTCACCTTACATGGGCCAATAGGTGAACAACATAGGTGGCTGACCATAGGTGCTTGGGTAAGGTGATGCTAGTTTGTCGAGTGGCTTGCATCACGTTGCCTAAGGAGGGCTAGATACTACCCCTCTTTTGGCCCTCTTTAGGATCTCTCACTGCCTCTTCTGCGCCATTACAATGGCAGTTTAGTTTACACACAGCCAACGAGAAGTGCTATGTGCAGCAAGGGGCATATAAAGATGTGGTTTGCCTCTCATCTCAACACATAGGTGCATACCAATTATCTACAAGTAATCTCAATGGGGAGGGGCTCATTTCGACAAGAATGTGGTGTTCTCTCTCTCTCTCTCTCTCTTTTCCAAATTGCTTATGTCTAAACTTCTGTATTACAGGCTCACATGCAAGTGTTAATCAATTGGACCAGTGGTTGCTCTTACCACACCAGATGAAGATAGAGTAGATGCGAGTTGGCCTTGATTTTTCCATATTTTTAAGTGTTGGATTGATGAATTCGAAAAGCATGGATACATGAGGTCTTTTATAACAAGGGACCTGTGGAGTGAGTGAGAATCTTAGGGAGGAATGTAAAGGGCCTCCGAAGAGGGAAATATTTGTCTGCCCAATAGGGCTGAATACAATTGAAAGAATAAGTATCGTTTGAAAGGAATAACCCCTCACTGCAAAACGAAAGGAAAGAATACTGTATGGAGGGAGATCCCTCACTACCGAGGGTTGTCACGTGCAGACCCGTGCTGCTGTTGTAATCTGGACTTGAATTGGCATGTCATGGTCCATGTCGAAGGTAATTGCAACTTCATGGCCACATCATAAATTTAATTATCGGAAAGGGGTCAAAGCTTCAACATGAGAGCTTTGGGCACTCCTTGCCAATCTACTGAAGGCCCTTCTTCATTATCAAAAGATAAACCTATTGCCGATTCCTTGTAACCCACATCACACCGATGCTGGTTGGCTTGCATTTGGTAGGCCTCATGTGCTTTGGCAATGCCGTCTTTCACGGACTTCATGATCTGCTCATAAGTCTCTATGATGCAATCGGCCTCGTATACCTTCTTGGATGTCTTGGTGACAAGGTACTTGAATTTCTTGCTGAAGGGCTGCTTCATATGGAGTCCTACCCACGCTGGAGGAATGGGTGTCATTCAGGATCCCTTGAACTAATGGTAAATTTGCTCCCATCTGGACTGTGCATTTGCAACATAGCACTTCAGAATGTCGAATGGAAGCTATTGTAGACTTCTGACTGGCCATCTGATTGTGGATGGAAGCTGTTGGAGAAGCTAAGCTTTGTATTAAAATTCTCGAATAGGACTCTCCAAAACTGACTGATGAATTTGGAATCCTTGTCTTATACAATGATACATAGCATGCCACACATCATCGGATACTACCAGCTGAGGAAAAATTGAGCTGTACTCGTGCGTCGATGGTACCCTTGCATGGAATAAGCATGACAAATTTGCTAAACTTGTCCACAATTTTCAGACATATGGTGTTCCTGGAACCAATGGCTGGTGGAAGGTCTCTGACAAAATCCTTGCTAATTTGCTAAAAAGGCTGATCTGGAATCTCAAGCGGCTGAAGAAATCTTGGCAACTTTCCATGGGATACCTTCACCTGCTAGCATATCTGGCAATGAGACACATACTAATGTACACCACTGCGTAAATGTGGCTAGAAAAAATTGCGTTCAATCTTCTTGGAGTGCCTGTAACCCCTCTATGTCCTGGCCGTGGAATCGTGCATATCATGCAGTATGGTAGCACGGAATTGGGGCAGCACACAAAGGCGTTCTCTGTGAATCAACCACCTGTCATGTGCAACATAGTTGTCAGGCAGCATGATGTTGTACGTATTGGTTGCGTATCTTTGCAAGAGAAAACTCCTGAACCAACGGAGATGGAGGTGACCATTTTGTTGGAAAGGTCACCTCCCCATCTATAAGCCCCCATATGAGGAGAGCATGGGGGAGGGAGAAAGGGGCGAGAAAGGGGCTGCCACATGGACAGCATCATGGCAGCACATCGGGACAGGTGGCACAACTGTACAGAGCAGTACGGAGGGTGTGCAGACCCGGGACAGGTGGCGCGCAACTGTACAGAGCAGTACGCGGGGCTGGATGAGGCCTATTGGAGCAGCAAAAGAGGCTGCCATGAGGCAGGGACCTGCCTTTATATAGGCTGGGCCCTTGCCTTGATTGGAGGGCCAAAGCCCTAGAAGAGTGGGCCCAAAAGGCCTCGGGTTGTGAGCCCTTATAGGGCTGACCAGCCACAGACTGGTCGGCCAGTTTGCTGCAGGCTGGTCGGTTTTTGTCAGCCCCCTTGGGGCCTATAAAAGGAGGGCCTCCAGCCCTCATTCAACATAGGCAGGTAGAAATAGATAGATAGATAAACATATACATACACGCATACATACATATGTATGTATGTAGATATCCAAACACACATCCATATGTATGTAGACATGCACCCATGCACACACACACACACATATTGCAAATCTACCTATCATCTGTGTTCTTTATGCCATGCATAATGTATTGGTGTTTTGAAGCTTTTTGTGAGTGTATTCGCATAAAGCAAAGACTCTCGTGACTGAGTTTGTGGATCAATCTAGAATTTCTTTCTGTCTTACTATGAACACCGTTAATTCAATTTCTTTATCACCTCATCTAAGGGTTATGAAGTTGGTATGTAGTTGTTATTATCATAATAAATAATACATGCTTGGCTTGCAAATATGTTATGTATTTGCGACAAAGCATTTATTTAATTATGCCAAGTGTTCTGAAGTTGTTGCAGTTTCATGGTTTACTCAAATATGTAGGTGCCAGATCGTCTTCTTCCCAAGGTGGCCATTGTAGGAAGACCCAATGTTGGGAAATCAGCCCTTGTCAATCGACTTGCCGGTGTATGCACATCTCTATAATATTTTCTTTCTCATATCCAAGTTTTGATGACTTTTAATGGAAAGCTGGCAATAAAATTTTTGTTCATGGTTTCAGCTCTTATTGGTCCAGTGTTTGTCTTGTTAGGGAAATGTTGCCATAGTGAATGATGAACCAGGTGTTACCAGGGACCGACTATATGCAAGAGGGTTTTGGGGACACCATGAATTTATGCTGGTAGATACTGGGGGTGTTCTAACTGTTCCAAAATCGGGGAGCTTGGGTTCTGATGGAATTGCTGTTACTGGTGGGGGAGGACAAAATGCTATTACTCAAGCTGTGCGAGAGGCAAGACTTGCAGGTTTGCCATCTATGATCGAAAGACAGGCTGCTGCTGCACTTGAGGATGCATCGGTCATCATCTTTGTGGTAGATGGCCAGGTACTATAGCCTTTCTTATAGCCATTATGTTGAGATTTTATTCGTAAGAATCTCTGTTTATGGCAAAGCTTTGGGTCTGGATGTAGACAGAAAAGTACTCTAACTTTAAGCTTCTTACATGTTAGCTTTCTGTGTGTGTGTGACACGTCTTTGTGTGTGAGTGAGCGAGAGATAGAGAGAGAGAACGAAAGATATATAAATGTCTGCAGAAGGCCTCGCGGTCCTATGAGACAAAGTACAAACACCAAAAGTGACTCACTACTGGATAACCAGAGTCTTGGGGAGTGCCCAAAGCTCAGCTCCTCCTGATTTCTTATAAAGCATAACTACATTCTAATACTATCACAAAATGGCGTGAATAACATCAGTTTAAGACTGAGAGCCTTTGGGTTTGGATTTGATGTCTGTAATTAATGCTTGCCCATCACGATAGGCCACCCATTTTCCTGGTTTACGTGCTTCTTTTACTTTCGTAAGCTCGATCTTCCTTTGTCTGAGCTGGGTCAGGGTGAGCTCCTCATCCTTGTTGTCTTCAATTTGCGTTTTTGTATGAGGATCTTAACTCTGGCTACCCTGTCTGAAGTGGACCTGTTTCCTTGAGTGATATTTGCATATATCATTCTCATCCCATTTGACCTGTGGTATTTCTTTCTTGAGCATATGGTTTTGTCTACTATATATTTCTCGTCATCATCCAAGAAGCCATCTTGCAACCCTTTTATGCATAGCATAGGATCATTCTATTGTTTGCTCAGGTGTCTTGATATTTTACTTCCACATAAAGGTCAATTCTATTTACTTTATTGCTGGCATCAGCAATCATCTCTTGATTGAATGAAGTACAAACTGAATCAAATCAGTCTATCCAAGTACAAACTGAGACAAGTCAGCCTCGGAGCTGGGACTTAGAAACGGAAGCCTGGCATAGTGATGGCTCTCTGGTGAGCTGTGAAGATATCTCGTATATGCGTCTGTCTAGCTGTCTCGCGCTGCGAGACAGAAAGAAAGAAAGAAAGAAAGAAAGAACGTTTATAAAAGTCTTCGGAAGACCGATGGGTTTATGAGACTAAAAGAAAACTGATACAACAAGCAGAAAGGGTGGAGCTACTAAACGAGCATCATCACCCATGCTGAATGCTAAGTGCTAAGTAGTACATAGTCATATCCTCAGTAATGGCATCATTGTCATCATCAACATCATCACCATCCTCATCCTCGAGTCAATCACTAGAAAGGCTGGCTGGCTTTGGTCCATGCAATGTTGCCCCCCAAGGGTATATGTGTGTCAAGGAGGTACTGATGCGTAGCCAGTGATGGAGCGTTGGCAACTATCTGTGGGTGCTGCCCGTCTCGGTCTAGAAGATGCTAGTGCCAACCAAGGTAGCTTGGGTCGCCTTGTGGTACGTGAGCCATACACGCGCACACGGTAGAGGTAAGTGAGTCTAGAATGCCGCATCTAACTGCAGTGGGGATGCGTCGAACTCAGCCTGGAATGCCGCATCTAACTGCAGTGGGGATGCCTCGAAGTCAGCTTGAATGACCTGATGAGGGACAGATGGCTTGCTGTGTATCATCCGTGAGAGTAGGAGAACCTGTAATCTCTCCACTCGAGTCCACTTTGTGTCAGAGAGGTCTGGTTCCGAACAAGTGCTACCATACATGCCGGCACATCGGACGAGGGAGTTGAAAAGGAGAACCTTGGTCCGCGGGTCCTACGAGTGGAGGCACTGTCTCTCCAATTGAGAAAGGGAGGTGTAACCTCTACTCAGGCGGGCCTGCATCACCAATCTCATCGTGAAGATAGGTCCCGAAAACAAAACTCCCAAGTATGTGTATGGTGAAACGATCTCAACTGGTGCCCCGTCAAAAGTAAACTGCTCTCTGTGTGCGGTTGCTTTGGAGGTGTTGAAGATCATAAGCTTGGTTTACCCAGGTTGACTTGACCTTCAATTCATGAGACTCGCAAAAAGCTAGTAGTGCATCTAGATGTCTCTGGAGCCCCTCAGCGGACGAGGATAAGAGCACCACATCATCAGCGTACAAAAAGATCTGGAGCAAGTAACTGGCAAGAGAGCAACCGACACCTCCTAGTGTCCTCATAAAAGACTCAAGCTCGTCTATGTAGGGGCCAAACAAGGTGGTGAAAGTGGACAACCTTGTTTGACCCCAATGGTGCTCAGGATCTCATCTGTCCATCCACCTCCTGTCCGAACCCTGCCAGAAACCGTCTCATAAGTGCCATAACAACCCAAACCTATCTCCGGCCCATACCCGAGCTCCTGTAACCGCCTGATGAGGCATGCTCGAAGTACTATATGGAAGGCTTTGCGGAAATCCACAAAGCAGCAATATACCCTCTGTCTCCATGTCCTGGCCTCCTCTATGACACTCCTAAGTGTTAGGATATGATACATGGTCCCGTGGTCATGTCGAAAGCTTGCCTGCCCATCTGCTCTTAGTCCCTGCATCTTTGCATAGCGACTGACCTCCATATCTAGCACTGAAGCATATATCTTGGACATGACATGCCCGATCATAGCGGTCCTGTAGTTACTTGGATCCATGGGATCCCTTGCCTTGTGGATAGGTGTGATAGTGTTGAGGGTCCAAGTGCGTGGGAAGCCGAGACAAACTACTTCATTAAATAGCTTTGCAAGGATAGGGGCTAGGATATCAATCTCGTATGCAACAAGCTCGGTGCATAATCCTTCATGATCCTTTGCTCGGCCATTATGAAGCTTCATGACCGCATCTTTGATGCCTCCCTTAGTGAAAAGAGTCCAAGAGGTAGGTTGCGGTATATGCGAGAGATCAGGTGTGGGCTGGTCGGGGATGGCATAAAGTGTGCGGGCGTAGTTGTGCCAAACTTGAGTGTCTGTGAGTGGTGAGGGGGACCATTGTTCAAGAAACCGTCGCCAAAAGTCTTTGGAATTATTACTGAAAAGAATGTTCAGTAATTCATTCTTGTTTTTGTTTCGGCGAAAAAAGTTTTGTTTCTTTTGGTGAACTAGACGGTGATACTCGCGTAACGTGTCTGGTTCACTTGGTAGGCCATGTTGGGATTCGAATCGGAGTTGTTGGCGAAGAGTCTTACACTCGTCATCGTACCACTATTACATGGCAAGGACCCTAACAGCGGTGGACAGTCAGAACGTGTGGTGTATGGAAAGGCATGAAAGGCAGCTTTGTGCAGTGATTGGCTAATCAAAGCAGCCCGGTCCTCTAGGAGCGGTATGTGGTTGAGTAGAGTGTAGAGCTGTGCAGAGTATATGGGTGAGAGGCTGTGGTCAAAGTGTAGGTCGTGATAGATAGTGTAGGTGGGTGGTGTGGTGAGTGGTAGCGCAAGGCGGGGAGTGGTGATATTGAAGAAGAGATATGTGTAATCAGCCCTAGTTGGTGGTGGTGAAACGGAGAAGTTTGTGATGTGTGATGTGAAGGTAGGGGATCCCAAGATATAATCAACTACGCTAGATCCCCCTCCATATAGAAAGTAGGTGAAGCCGTTGGAGGGGGCCATCACTTAAGACCATTATAGATAATGAGATCGTGTGCCGTACCTAGATCCAGTAGTGCATGCCCGTAAGAAGTGATAGGGGCCCGTCTATTAGCAGACACTCGTGATATGTCAGCGTCAACAAGATCTATGTCGGGAAGTAGAACAACATCCTCTCGAAATTCTAGAAGTGACACTTGGCGTGCTGCTGACCTCGCGTTGAAGTCCTCCACTAGGAGAACATCTCCGTGGCAAGAGAAAATCATGATATCATTGTAGAGGGGTGTATATGGTGATGTCTCAGCCTTCTCTCGTACTGCCCTGGCAAAATGTGAGGTCTCTGGTGGGAAGTAGCAGATCGCTATGAAGAGATCATGGTTGGTGGTGTGTCGTAGTCGGATCCAAAGAAACCTAGAATGTGGATCTCTCCTCTCCACTGAAATTGCCCCAATAAGAGATGATCTATATAAGACTGCTACTCCACCTGATCCTCGTACTCCACCTGATCCCCGTACTCCACCTGTCTCCATCGTCTCCTCCTTGTAGGCTGACTCCCAAGTGTATCCATTGACCACCGGTAAGGGGCGCTCTGCAGTTTGATGCGTCTCTGTGTAGAAGACTATGTCTTTTCCCGTGTATGACTTTGAGAAATTCCCAGGCTCGGACCAGAGGCTACCGTTACAGTTCCAAATGGTGCAAGCAAGGGTCTCAGTATCCTGAGTCTCATAGACCCCGCCCCCCTATGTGGAGGAGCACTCAGGTGGTTGGTGGGGTCCGGTGATGAGACGTCCATCCCACACTCTTGGCCATTTCCCCTCTTTGCGAGCCGCATCGCGTAGTTGCAAAAGAGCACATCTCTCCTTTATCTATAAAGAGTTAGGTCCTCATCCATAGATATAGTGGTGTGATCACATAGAGCCGATCTACGACGCGAAGCTGCTAGGCGTGCTTGAGTGTCCCTGAACGTATAACAAGAGGCTGCTCTCTGTTGGGATCTCTCCCCACTTGCCATGCTTCCACAATAGCATGGTCCGGAACCCCTAGTGTGGTCGCCACGAAGGTGGTCGCGTCGCCCATCGGTGCAGTCTCTGTTTGTGGGATCCCTCGGACTGATATATTGAGAGCCTTGGTGGCCCTTTGTTGCTGTTTCAAAAGGGTAGCTGAAACAGTTGCCTTTGCAGGTTCCTCCTTCACTACATCTACCCATTTGGAAGTCTCTGCTATGGTCGACTGGATGGGGGCTATCTGAGCCTCCACGGCTACTACAGGTGTACCCCCCGAGGCCATGCTCAAGGAAGAAAACTCCTTCTTGAGCCCCATGATTTCATGTCTGAGATCTTGGATGAGACTGGAATAACAATCGCGAGCTCTTGGGTGAAAGGGGCCTGCTCCTGTGCAAACCGGGTCAACTCCGCCTCACGTGCCCGAATGCTACATACCTCTATGAGTAGAGACTCCCATAGATCTGGTGGGTTCGCTGATGAGTAGCTCGGACCTCTCGAGATCTCGGATCGGTAGAGGGCTGGTGCAAAGGTAGAGAGGTGGGGCTGGATGGTGGATTGTGAGCTGGTGAGGTGAGTAGAGAGTGGGGATATCAATGATGAGGGGATTCTAGTAGAGTATTGGAAAGAGGGCTGGCTCAGAGGGAGAGGTGAGAGGGGAGAGAAAGAACTTTGTAAACCAGTGTGCGTATTTGGGGACTGTGAAGTGGGTGATGGAACATTCATCGGTGTAGCAGTCGATATGGCTGTCGAGGTAGAGGCTCCCGCTGTAGCTGTCGAAGTCGATGATAAGGATCTCAAGGTGGAGGCGGGTTGTGATGATGATGATGATGGTGGCCCCTCCGAGGTAGGTACTGTACTAGTCTTTGTTATTGCTTTGCTGTCCACACCGAGTCCACGCCTGTTGATGCGTGTGTTCACGTCCTGTAGAGTAAGTTGCTTTGGAATCCTGTCATCTTTCTTGTTTCTTCCTTTGTCCTTTTCTTTGTGATGCTTTTCCCCATCTTGTGATGCTAATTCAAAACTCTTTCTTTGTTTTTGTTTTGGCAGGTACGTGGGGCATCACAATCTATGTAGCTGGAACCCCTCATGCGGTCCCATCAGCCCATGCCTGCTTCATCACTGAAAGCGGAGAGGCTAGGAATGGGGAGTGGAGAAAGAAAGAAACAAAGAAAGAAAGTTTATTAAAGTCTTCGGAAGACCGATGGGTCTATGAGATTGGGAAAATCCTGATACTAAACGAGCATCCATACCAATGCAAAATGCAAAATGCAAAAAATGCAAAAATGCAGAATGGCAGTACTAAGTCCTAAGTACAACATAGTCATGTCGATGGTTGACTATATATCAATCTCAGCATCATCATCAATATCATCATCATCCCCAGCAACAGCAAGATATCAGGATGGATGAGGCAGTGGAGACATGAAGTCGGAAATAGAGTGCTGTCGGCCACTCAGAGGTGCGGTCCTGGCACGTCTCCTGGTCGTAGCTTTGCGTCTAACCAGGGCTACTGTGACCCCCGTCGGTCGGGCTCCGACTCTAAACAAGGAGGGGATGTCTCCAAGTGTGATCTGTGTGTCGACCCTCTGTCTGAGCTGTTGGGTCACGGGCTCCGCGTCATGGTCATGTCGAGGCCTCGTCTTGTTGGGGTCCATGTGATCTAGCTGAAAGAACTCCGTGATAGAGCTCTGAGAGGGATCAACCGAGGAAGAAGTCTGCTCTTGTCTCCGTGCTCGGAGTATCCTCTCGCGGTGTCTAAGTGCCTCATGAATGAAACCTGCCAAACACCGCTGGTCTGGGTAGGAGAGGAAACGGGCTAAAATCCCATAACTATCCTGAAGAGGCAGTGGAAACGTCCTCGGATCTCATAGTACACAGGACACCTGAAGATGAAATGCTTCTCTGTCTCAACCTCCTGTATGTCACATAGTGTGCATATGCGCCGCTCCCTGGGTAGTCGCTCTGCTCTGTCGCTCTTGATGCCAAGTTTGTGTGAAGAGACCCGGAACTGCCCAAGAGAGATCCTCATCAAGTGGGGTAGGTGAATCTGTGTGTATCCTGGTGGGTCAATGAAACCCTCCGCTGTGATATGTAAGAAGTGATCTTTGTAGAAGCTAAGCTTCACTGGGAGTTTACTCGGTTCCAACCAGGTCCGAAAAGTGTGTAGCTGTAGTAGATCCTCACGGATAACCTGGTTGACCTCGTGTGATAAGAGGGGAGAGAACGGAGTATCCATGCTACACTGGAAGGGAGGTAGTCTATCCATGTGGAGCCCCAGTCGCTCAAACCATCTCTCTGTACGTGCATACCAACACCTCTGATCTCCTCCTGCTGCAAGTGCCATAGAAGAGGATAGAGCTATCCATGGTAGCCTGCTACGCCCCGAGGTATAATCCCCATATTCCCTAACTCGGTACAGATATGTGATGACCTGAAATGCAGCATCTAGCTGTAAAGGGGGTGACCCAAACTCAGCCTGAATGATCTGGTGAGGAACGGATGACTGACCACGAATCATCCGTGATAGCATGACAACCTTTAGCCGCTCCACACGGGCCCACTCTGTATCCGACAAGTCTGGCTCCCAACAAGGGCTGCCGTACATCCCCGCTGGGCGAGCCAAGGAGTCAAAAAGCAACCCCTTGGTGCGTGGATCTTGAAAGTGTGAGCGGAAGTACTGCCTCTCTAGCCTGGCCTATGAGGCATACCCTCTACTCAAGCATGCCTGCATCGCGGGTCTCATAGTGAAGCTCGGTCCGGAGAAGATAACCCCAAGATAAGTGTATGATGAAAAGATGACCTCACAAATGTGAACTGCTCTTGACGCATGATGGCTCGAGATGTATTGAAGATCATGACCTTGGTTTTACCCAGGTTGACCTTCAAATCATGAGACTCACAAAAGGACTGTAGTGCGTCTAGGTGTCTCTGAAGCCCCTCTGCTGAGGAAGACAAGAGAGCCACGTCATCTGCATAGAGCAAATCTGGATCAGCGTGCCCGCAAGAGAGCAACCTACACCCCCCTGTGTCTGCATCACTATCTCAAGCTCGTCAATGTAGAGGCCAAACAAGGTAGGCGACAAAGGACATCCTTGTTTGACCTCGATGGTACTCATGATCTCGTCTGTCCACCCGGATCCTGCCCGAACTTTGCGAGAAACTCTCTCGTACAGTGCCATGACAGCCCAAATGATCTCTTGGTCATAACCCAAGTCCTGTAGACGCCGTATGAGGCAGGCTCTCAAGACCGTGTTAGATGCCTTGCGGAAATCCACAAAGCAACAATGAACCCTCTGCTACTGTGACCTCGCCTCCTCGATGATACATCTGAGCGTGAGAATGTGGTCCATGGTTCCATGATCACGCCGGAATCCGGCCTAACGTGTTGCTCTAAGTCCTCGACGCTCTGCAAGTTTGCTAACCTCGGAGTCAAGTACTGATGCATAAATCTTGGACATGACATGTCCAATCATAATGGTCCTGTACTTCTTCGGGCTCATGGGATCCCTTGCCTTGTGGATGGGTGAGATAGTGTTAATGGTCCAAGTGTGCGGAAATCCCAAACAAACCGCTTCCTTAAAAAGCTTTGCTAAGATTAGGGCTAGGAGGTTAATCCCATATGCAATGAACTCAGTGCATAGTCCCTCATGATCCTTTGCTTGGCCATTATGAAGTTTCATTACGGCATCCTTTACCCCTCTTCTAGTTAAGAGGGTGCAGGATGTGGGACGAGGCATGTGTGAGATGCTAGGGACTGGCTGATTTGGGATGTCATAAAGTTTGCGTGCATAATCAAACCAGATCTGGGTGTCAGTGAGTGGCGGAGGGGACCGTCCTTCTAGAAATCTCCGCCAGAAGTCCTTAGAGTTGTTACTAAACAAAATGTTCAGTAGCTCCTTCTCGTTTCGACGAACGAAGTCTAGTTTCTTCCTCCGTACCAGTCTACGGTGGTATTCACATAGCGTATCTGGTGCGCTCGGAAGACAGTTTTTGGTTTTGAACCTGAGTTGACGGCGTAAGGCCTTACACTCATCATTGTACCAACTATTACAGGGTACGGTTCCAGGGGCAGGTGGTGTGGGGAAAAGCATGAATGGCAGCCTCGTGTAGTGAGCGGGTGACAAGGGCAGCATGATCCTCTAAAAGGGGTATGAAGTCAATGTAAGCGAGAAGTATGTACAAACGGCCAGAGTAAGAAGGTGAGTGATCCCGATCAAAGCGTATATCGTGGTAGGTGGAGTAAGCACTGAGTGGGGTGGAAGGTGCTGTGTGAAGGGAGGTGGAGCTGCGAAAGAAAATGTATGTATGATCAGCCCCTCGGGGGAGAGGTGCTACAGTGAAGTCAGTAATGCGAGATGTATAGACAGGGGATCCCATGATGTAATCAACAACACTGGAGCCCCCCCCCCCATGTGGAAAGCATGTGAAACCACCTGAAGCGGGCCATCTGTCAAGACCATTATAGATAATGAGATCATGTATCCTGCCTAGGTCTAATAGGGCTTGCCCATAAGATGAGAATGGACCTCGCCTGTCAGCCGAAACCCGTAGCATACCTGCCTCCTCAAGGTGAACATCTGCCAGTAGAGTGTCATGTGCTGCATCATAAACAGATGCTCATTTCTGTCATCACCCTATCTACTAGAAGATGCATAATTGCCTTGCTGCAATTTTCCATTCATAATGTCATTCTGCTTTTTGTAGCAGTCTTTAGCCATATGACCCATTTTACCACAATAGTAGCATTCAACATTGCTGTTTGCATTTTGGCCTCTTTGCCATCCACCACGACCTCTTTGGCTCCCCTTGCCTCTAGAGTTACCACGTCCTCCTCCAAAGGACTGGTTTTCATCTCTGAAATCAAGAAGTGGTACCTGACGGGCCCTTGTCCTCGCGTTGAAGTCCCTCACTAGAAGGACTTCTCCGCGGCTAGAAAAGTCAACGATGGACTGATAAAGGGCAGCAAATGGGGATGCCTCATCATCACCTCGAATATCTCTGGGAAAGTGGGAGCTCTCCGGGGGGGAAGTAGCAAACTGCGACAAACAGATCCTGGCTGTTCATGTGTCGTATCCAGATCCAAAGAAATCTGGAATGTGTATCTCTTTGCTCTACTGAAATGATCCCCCGAAGTGTGGATCTGAAAAGGACTGTAACTCCACCTGAACCTCGAACCCCTCCTGTACCCCTCATCTCATCTCTGTAGGCAGACTCCCATGTATATCTGCTGACTATTGGAAGAGGGCGCTCTGGACTCTGATGTGTCTCTGTATAGAAGACTATGTCATGGCCTGTATAGGATTCCGAGAAGTTCCCTGGTTCTGACCATAAGGTACCATTACAGTTCCAAATGGTGCAAGACACGGTCTCGGATATCTGAGTCTCATAGACCCCGCTTCCCTATGTAAGGGAGGGGGTAGGTGTCCTATGGGGGCTTGTAAGAAGTCGTCCCTCTCGTACCACTGCCCACTTCCCCTCCCTCCGGGCTTGATCCCGCTGCTTCAACAAAGAGCGCCTCTCCTCAACCTGTAGAGATGTGAGGTCCTCATCCATAGAGATTGCTGGCTGATCTCGAAGGACTGACCTGCGTCGTAGAGCTGAAAGTCGTGCGTGAGTGTCATGAAATCGTATGATCAGGGGTTGCTCTCGGTTGATCTCTCCCCACCCGCCATGCCCTCTCTATCCTGTGCTCAGCCACACCCAGGGAAGTCCTAAGTACAACATAGTCATGTCGATGGTTGACTATATATCAATCTCAGCATCATCATCAATATCATCATCATCCCCAGCAATAGCAAGATATCAGGATGGATGAGGCAGTGGAGGCATGAAGTCGGCAATAGAGTGCTGTCGGCCACTTAGAGGTGCGGTCCTGGCATGTCTCCTGGTCGTAGCTCTGCGTCTAACCAGAGCTACTGTGACCCCCGTCGGTCGGGGCTCCGACTCTAAACAAGGAGGGGATGTCTCCAAGTGTGATCTGTGTGTCGACCCTCTGTCTGAGTTGTCGGGTCACGGGCTCCGCATCATGGTCATGTCGAGGCCTTGTCTCGTTGGGGTCCATGTGATCTAGCTGAAAGAACTTCGTGATAGAGCTGTGAGAGGGATCAACCGAGCAAGAAGTCTGCTCCTGTCTCCATGCTTGGAGTATCCTCTCGTGGTGTCCAAGTGCCTCATGAGTGAAACCTGCCAAACACCGCTGCTCTGGGTAGGAGAGGAAATGGGCTAAAATCCCATAACTATCCTTGAAGAGGCAGTGGAAATGTCATCGGATCTCATAGTACACATGAAGATGAAATGCTCCTCTGTCTCAACTTCCTGTATGTCACATAGTGTGCATATGCGACGCTCTCTGGGTAGTCGCTTTGCTCTACCGCGCTCGATGCGAAGTTTGTGTAAAGAGACCCGGAACTACCCAAGAGAGATCCGCATCGAGTGGGGTAGGTGAATCTGTGTGTATCTTGGTGGGTCAATGAAACCCTCCGCTGTGATATGTAAGAAGTGATCTTTGTAGAAGCTAAGCTTCACTGGGAGTCCACTTGGTTCCCACCAGGTCCGAAAAGTGTGTAGCTGTAGTAGATCCTCACGGATAACCTGGTTGACCTCGTGTGATAAGAGGGGAGAGAACGGAGCATCCATGCTATACTGGAAGGGAGGTAGTCTATCCATGTGGAGCCCCAGTCACTCAAACCATCTCTCTGTACGAGCACCTCTGATCGCCTCCTGCTGCAAGTGCCATAGAAGAGGATAGAGCTATCCATGGTAGCCTGCTACGCCCCGAGGTATAATCCCCATATTCCCTAACTCGGTACAAATATGTGATGACCTAAAATGTAGCATCTAGCTTCAAAGGGGGTGACCCAAACTCAGCCCGAATGATCTGGTACGGAACGGATGACTTACCACGAATCATCCGTGATAGCATGAGAACCTCTAGCCGCTCCACATGGGCCCACTCTGTATCTGACAAGTTTGGCCCCCAACAAGGGCTGCCGTACATCCCCGCTGGGCGAGCCAAGGAGTCAAAAGGCAACCCCTTGGTGCGTGGATCCTGAAAGTGTGAGCGGAAGCACTGCCTCTCTAGCCTAGCCAATGAGGCATACCCTCTACTCAAGCGTGCCTGCATAATCGCGGGTCTCATAGTGAAGCTCGGTCCGGAGAAGATAACCCCAAGATAAGTGTATGATGAAAAGATGACCTCGCAAATGTGAACTGCTCTTGACGCATGATGGCTCGAGATGTATTGAAGATCATGACCTTGGTTTCACCCAGGTTGACCTTCAAATCATGAGACTCACAAAAGGACTGTAGTGCGTCTAGGTGTCTCTGAAGCCCCTCTGCTGAGGAAGACAAGAGAGCCACGTCATCTGCATAGAGCAAAATCTGGATCAGCGTGCCCGCAAGAGAGCAACCTACACCCCCCTGTGTTTGCATCACTATCTCAAGCTTGTCAATGTAGAGGCCAAAGAAGGTAGGCGACAAAGGACACCCTTGTTTGACCCAGATGGTACTCATGATCTCGTCTGTCCACCCGGATCCTGCCCGAACTCTGCCAGAAACTCTCTCGTAAAGTGCCATGACAGCCTAAATGATCCCCTGGTCATAACCCAAGTCCTGTGGGCGCCATATGAGGCGAGCTCTCGGGACCGTGTCAAATGCCTTGCGGAAATCCACAAAGCAACAATGAACCCTCTGCTACTGTGACCTCGCCTCCTCGATGATACATCTGAGCGTGAGAATGTGGTCCATGGTTCCATGATCACGCCGGAATCCGGCCTAACGTGTTGCTCTAAGTCCTCGACGCTCTGCAAGTTTGCTAACCTCGGAGTCAAGTACTGATGCATAAATCTTGGACATGACATGTCCAATCATAATGGTCCTGTACTTCTTCGGGCTCATGGGATCCCTTGCCTTGTGGATGGGTGAGATAGTGTTAATGGTCCAAGTGTGCGGAAATCCCAAACAAACCGCTTCCTTAAAAAGCTTTGCTAAGATTAGGGCTAGGAGGTTAATCCCATATGCAATGAACTCAGTGCATAGTCCCTCATGATCCTTTGCTTGGCCATTATGAAGTTTCATTACGGCATCCTTTACCCCTCTTCTAGTTAAGAGGGTGCAGGATGTGGGACGAGGCATGTGTGAGATGCTAGGGACTGGCTGATTTGGGATGTCATAAAGTTTGCGTGCATAATCAAACCAGATCTGGGTGTCAGTGAGTGGCGGAGGGGACCGTCCTTCTAGAAATCTCCGCCAGAAGTCCTTAGAGTTGTTACTAAACAAAATGTTCAGTAGCTGCTTCTCGTTTCGACGAACGAAGTCTAGTTTCTTCCTGCGTACTAGTCTACAGTATTCACGTAGCGTATCTGGTGCGCTTGGAAGACTCTTTTTGGTTTCGAATCTGAGTTGACGGCGTAAGGCCTTACACTCATCATCGTAAGAGCGGGGAGTGGAGAGGGAGGGTTAAGGGTAGAGGGTGAGGGGGATTGAGCGGAGGCGGGAGGCTGCAAGAGGAGGTGGAGGACCTCGCAGGTCTATGAGACAAGATACAAGATAGGGGTAACCCATAGAAGCCACTGTGTGCTGAAGCAAAGGGCACACTAAGGCCCCTTGTTGAGTGCTAAATGATATGCAAAAAAGACCTAGTCCAACTGGTACAAAACATAGTAGGAAAAAGAGGGCAATCAACAACTCAGAACCAGAGCTCCAAGTACATGTGGAGGCTCTATATAGCCCGGCTCCCTGATGGCCCTCTGCTGTGATGCAAAGAGCTCATGTATATGTGTCTGTTGGGCTTTCTCCTGTGGTGGCGGGGGCGCGCTCTCTTGGATCTCTGTATCCGATGGGGTACATCGAGAGTAATGCCTCGTCTCTGGTGGTCCCCTCTGAGGAGGGCTGAGATAGGTTGAACCTCAATCGTGCGTGCTCTGGCTGCCCCACGTGTCGTGTGTGGTCTCTGTGTCTCTCGTCCAGCCATATCATGGTGATGACAAGTCTCACTCCTGTCTGATCCATAGTGCTCTCGTCTCCTCGAGCTCCTCCTCCTCGATTTCATCTGGTGCTGTGTCATCCTGCTTCAACATGTATCCACTTGCTTGGTACTATTTCTTTTTGTTTTTCAATAGTATGCTTATTAAGAAATGAAATGTTTTCCTACTGTTCAGTTACGGACCAATGGGGACTAGGTCTAGCATTTGAGGGTGGACCCCCTTGCTTGGGGTTATGGGCATTAGTGACCCACAAGAGTGATGGCCTCTCTTTGAGAGGGACATCTAGAAACCACACCCCACCTGAGTACCCAAACATGGGACCAATCAAATGCACAGATTGCATACCGACCTAGGAACCATTCAAGAGAATGTTCCCTGAGCTTTGGGTGTGGGCCTGGCAGCATGCCAAGAGTAATGGAGATACAAGATAAGACGACAAACAAATGAGCTCAGTATGGCTCAGTTATGTCCTTAGAGTACGTCAATAGATAGTCTAAGCTGTTAGGAACCCGTGGGTGCGATCAGAATTAAATTCTGACAACTTTGAAATTTTAGGGTTTTTGGGAGTGACGTGGCAGCTGACACGTGGCAGACTGCCACATGGAATCTGAGCTGGCAGGTCAGTCCACCTGTCCCACACATGTGGCAGCATGCATGGCAAGTGGCAGGGCATGCAGGCCAAGTGTTTGGCCCCAAATCTGGTAGATTTGGGGCAGGTTGTGGGCTGTCCTCTTTGGGACTGCAGCCCACCAAAAATCTGGGACAAGTGTCCACCTTCCACTCTAGGTCTAGGGGGGGGCTGAGCCTATAAAAGAAGGCCTCTCCCCTTCATTCCACACATGAAAATTTCGTCACTTTTCTTCTCCCTCCTTTTGGATGATGCAGCAGAACCTCTCCAGCTCCTTGGGTGCAGCCAGCTTCTCCCCAGGCCATTCTCTCACCTCAGCAGCACTTTCTCTCTTTACAACAGCACATTCTCTCTCTACAGTTCCAGCCCCTCCTCTCCAGAAATCTGCCCCCTCTCAGCTCTTCTGGAACAGCAGCAGCATCCTCTCTCCTTCACCTAGCCTGGAGCAGCCACAGCCCCTTTCTCTCTCCTGCTGCAGTCTCTCTCTCTCTACTGCAGAATTTCTCTCTCTACTGTTCCAGCCCATTTCCCTTGCAGAAATCTGCCTTTCTGTGCACCTCTGGAACAGCAGCAGCTCCTCTCTTACATCTCCTCCCTTGGGATCAGCATTGGCACTCTCTCTCTACAGCTATCACTCCATAAAAGCTTTCTCTCTCTAGCCTACAGGCTGTTTTTCTAAGCTGTTCTCATTCCAGCCCCATTTCCACACTCCCCTCACTCAAGGTAGCTTCAGAGGCATCAAGGACTTCATCTACAAAAGGGTCAAGTCACGAAGGGAGCCTGTATTGTCAAGTTTATCTCATTTACAGCACTATTTCATGTTGTTTCTACTATCTTTCTAGAAACTAGTGCTTGTCTCTAATGTTGGATGTAAGTGGTGATTGTTGCAGGCTTCTTCCTTGTGGATTGGGCAAGCCAAGAGTTGAAACTTGAGCTTGGAGTCTTTTTTTTTTTGTTATCTACCTTGTACATATGCTCTTGAGTCTTGTATCTAGGTCCTAGGTTTTCACTGAGTTCATCAATTTGGAAGGTGCATTGCACCTTGGTCTTGTATCTCCATTTTCAAGAATAAAGTGAGCCTGGATAAGGGGGGGGCCCCGTCTTGGCCCCTCAATCATATTGCATTTTCCAATGATGTCACTTTGTGTTTAAGCTGTATAAGTCTTAATTCCAGCTTAATTGCAAACTCTTAAGTTCAAGTATATGTGTTTGGCAACTCGCAATCATCTCATTCAAATGCCTCTGCAAAATCCATTGTTTGAATTGATAGAAAGCACCGAGTAGTTTACATGCTGGCTCGGATGCGTAAAAATCAGTGACGCGTGTCTGTGCTCGGTCTAGCTTGGTGTCCTGAGGCATCTACTGTAGCTAATCTCTGGCCTGTTGCACAAGGGAATCTCTGTGTCTCCGCATCTCAATCAAGTAGAGCCCAGTGCAGTATCAGCCGTGTGAGTGGTTCGAAGCCGAGCCCATCCTGAAAAGGGAGTGGTATCCCACTCGGATCTCAAAGTAGGCCAGACAAACACATAGAAAATGTTCCTCTATCTCGACCTCCTCCATCGTGCATGGTCTACAGATCCGTTGCTCTCTAGAAATGCCAGTCGCTCTTCCAGCCTCAATCCGCAGTTGATGGGCCGAGACTCGTATCTGTCCAATAGCAATCCACAAGGTGTGTGAAACTCTCCTATCCCCTCGAGGTACGGGGGCGTGATGATGAGACCATGCTCCGATATCCTCAGAAAGTGGTCATGATAGAACAGGGTCTTGGTGGGAAACTCCTGATCCCCCCCCCAAGCCTGAGATGTGTGAAGTTGGAGAAGGTCTAGCCGTATGATACGGTTAATCTTGTCATGTGGAAGGAGCTCCGGTGGTGCATCCATGTTGCACTGAAAGAGGGGAGCCTATCCATATGGATACCGTGGCTATCAAACCATGTGGACACTTGTGCATACCATGCGATCTCTGCCTCCAGTGCCTCATCCACCTCTGATGTCCTGATGAGGATGATGATGATGATGTGACTGATTTGTAGTTCGATCACCGACATGACTATGTTGTACTTAGTACTTGAACTATCATTCTGCATTATTTTTACATTATGCATTGGTGTGGATGCTCGTTTAGTAGCTCCATCCTCACAGCTTGATTGTACCAGGGTTTCACAGTCTCATAGACCCATCAGTCTTCCGAAGACTTTAATAAGTTTTCTTTCTTTCTTTCTTTCTCACCGACTCTCTTCTGGCTATACATTGATGAGATCACATCCTTTGTTGATCGCCTAGGAGGAGAGGGCTCCCTATTGGCCGATTTGCTGGTGCAGATACTACTATATGCAGATGATATAGTCCTCATTTCGTCCTCAGCCAAGGGTTTGCAGAAACACTTGGAGGCCTTGAAGATGTTCTGTAGAGAGAGGGACCTGACAGCCAACCTTGGGAAAACCAAGGTTATGATCTTCAACACATCCCAAGCAGTGCTTCATGAACATCGACATCAACATAGTTTCACTTACCGTGGGGAGCCAGTGGAGATAGTGCAGTCTTACACGTACCTAGGGGCGGTATTCATGGGACCATGCTTCACGATGACCATCATCATGGCCCTTTCCTCATCTGATTTGGGACTATCTGTATGACTCAGTTTCACATATGGAGGCAATGGACTATAGTGAACCCTATGGGAGGGGCTCTAATGGTGAACATGGAGGCGATATTCCCGAGTGTAATCTGCATGGAGGTGAACCCTATGGGAGGGGCTCTAATGGTGAACATGGAGGCGATATTCCCGAGTGTAATCTGCACGTCTACCGCCTGTCTGAGCTGTTGAGTCACTGGCTTTGAGTCTCGATCATGTCGAGGTCTTGTCTCGGGGGGGTCCAGGGGATCTGGCTGAAAGAACTCTCTGATAGAGCTTTGGGAGGGGTCTGCCAAGGAAGAAGTCTGCTCCTGTCTCCGTGATCGAAGTATCCTCTCGCGGTGCCTAACTACCTCATGAATGAAGCCTGCCAAGCATCTCAGATTTGGATAGGAGAGGAATCGGGACAGGGCCCCATAACTATCTCTGAAGAGGCAGTAGAAATGCCCGCAGATCTCATAATAGATGGGACACCTGAAGTTAAAGTGCTCCTCTGTCTCAACCTCTTGCATATCACATAATGTGCATAAGCGCCTCTCCCTAGGTAGACACTCTGCCCTGCTGCTCTCTATACGAAGTCTATGTGAAGAGACCCGGAACTACCCAATAGAGATCCTCAATGAGTGGGGTATGTGGATCCGCGTGTACCCTAGTGGATCAATGAAACCCTCATCTGTGATATGTAAGCAATGATCTATGTAGAAGCTAAGCTTCACTGGGAGCTCGCTCGGTGCCAACTAGCTCCGGAATGTGTGTAGCTGTAAGAGATCCTCACGGATCACTTGGTTGACATTGTGTGACATGAGGGGGGAGAAAGGAGCTCTCAACCCTATGGTGCTCTCAACCCAATCTGATAGGCCTAGGAACGTGCGGACTCGCCCCCTGACAGACTCGTATAGACTCATCACTCCTAGATCATGACCTTTGGGAGATGCAGCTCCTGTAGTTGCCTGATCAGGCGAGAGCGAGGGACTGTGTCAAAAGCCTTCCGAAAGTCCACGCTACCAGGCAAGTCACAGAGAGAGTCCTCCATGCGCCCACCCGAACCCATGTTCACTTTGACCGGACTCTCGATCCAGTTTACGTGAATCACTTAGCTCGAGAGCTTCCGATCCTACACAGTGCGGAGGTAGACCTTGCTCAGGTTTCAGCCACTTTGGCTTCAGTGGTACACAAGGCTGCCATCATATCTTTCCCTACGACTCAACCCACACATGCCCCAGTTGGGAAGATGCCTCAAAACCCTTGGTACGATGATGAGTGAAAGGAGATGAGAGCTCACCTCACACGCAAGTAGGCCCTGGGATAGGTGCATCACATCTCACGTCGGATGACACTACGTAAGAAGCGGACTTTTCTCACTCGCATGGTTGATGAGGTGGTTGGATCTTTTCGAGGGGGAGACCTAACTATCAGCTGGGGACTCCTATCAGATGGGAAACGGCCCATTTCCATCACGGACCCAGAGATTTGGCACATATATGCATGCTCATTATACGACATCCTAGGTCAGATGCCACCAGATATGTCCTCTATGCCCAGACCCACTACTTGTTCACTGCGCAGAACGTGAGGAATGCCCTCCTTCGTCTACACAACCGAAGAGCACCAGACCATGAGGGTTCAGAGCCCTTCGCACATGGACAGAAGGTCTTGGCCCCAGTTATAGTGCAGTTGTTCAACCATGCAGTATGTCACAGGTTCCCACCTACTTGGAGCACTACCACCATTGTACCGATACATAAGGCAAGGGACCCTATGGATACTGGGAACTACCGCACTCTCATGATTGGTCACACTTTGGATAAGATTTATGGATCGATACTGGAGAGGGCGACGATCAGTAGTTATATAGAGGATCATGGACAACAGCGGGTTCTTGGGCAAGTAGGCTTCCGGAGACAGCACTCCACACTAGACCATATTTTTACCCTGAGAGCCATCATCAAGGAGAAGAAGTCGAGACGCCAGAAGGTCTACACTTGCTTTGGAAATATAGAATGTTAGGTATGAATGATCAGCCCCGAGTGGGGGAGGGGGTACTACAAAGTTGTGAATCTGAGATGCGAAGGTAAGGGATTCCATTAGGTAGTCCACTGTGCTTGTCCCCCCTCCATGTGGGAAACAAGTGAGTCCACCAGATGATGGCCATCTCTTAAGGCCGTTGTATATGATCAGATCATATACTGCTCCCATAGCAAGTAGTTGCCGCCCATACCCTGTCACGTGTGGACACTGAGTGTCTCACTATCCTGAGCTCAACTGCATCTAACTCTGGTACTATGAGGGAATTGGATGCAAAGTCAAGTAGTCCCACTTGGTTGTCCCCTGTGCGTGCATTGAAGTCACCAAGGAGGAGGGTGTCACCCTGTCTAGAGAACTCTGTGATATCATCGTGTATACTCTCATGCGGGCTGTTCCCTTCTGTGGCAACCTGGGCACAAGCTACGTAAGTCGGTCTCTCAGCCTTAGGTCAAGTCGGAAGATCAGTCCTTGTTCACATTGGAGAACATAGGGTAGTGTTTCCGTCTTAGGTTTAGGGATAGGTTTAGGTCCAGCCTAGGATTGGAGCCCTTCTGAGGGATGGAACAAGTGAAGAGAATGGTAGGGCATTTATGGGGCCTAGGGCTTTCTTTATGGGGCCAAGGGACCAGCCAACCAGCCCCAAAAGCCCTATAAATAGGGGGCCTCCAGGCCCTCTTTCCTCATTCAGTTCTCCCAGCACTTCAGCCTCCTACAGCTCCTCCTCAGCCCCCTCTGAACAGCCTGACACTCACCCCCAGTGGCCCTCTGACCAGCCTCAGCCTTTGGCATCAGTTCAGCCCTCTGGGAAGGTGTTCACGCAGCGTATCAGACGGGGAGTCGGGACAGCGAATGGAGTAAGGTTTGGGGTCTGTTTCAGCAGATCTTTTCAATTATCTTTTACAGTTTTACACAGCTCATTCTCAGCTCCTTATTTAAGTCATATCTCAGCTCTCTTATAGGATCTATCACTCCTAGCTTTCACTCTCTCACTCAAGCAGTAACCTCGCATTCCAGTGGACAACACAAGCCTCTTCCTTGCCTTGCAGAAGCGTCCTACATCGTCAATGTGGACAGCATCAAGGTCTTGGTATTGGTCGGTGTTGCCTCTAAGGTCTTTGGGTCTGCTATCTGTGTGCACAGTGAGCTCTTCAGAAGTGCGTTTCCGTGCTTTCTCAAAGAGTGTTCTTTGTATTTCTTAGTTCTCCAAGTATAAAGCAAATTCTCCCCCGGTTGGGGAGGGGGCCCTCAGTGGGTACAGGGACCCAATCGGTTGTCGACTCTACTCTCTCTCTATCCTCATCTCCTTTCTCTTTCTATGGTAAACAACGCTAATTCCTCGCTAAAGGTTTAAAGAAGGTCTTGCTGTGAATTACACGATCAGATTACCACTGCATGTTACAAGGTCTAAGGGCTGAATGCCTCTGCTTCTGTGTGTCTTCTATAGAGGCTTCCGTAGGATGCTGAGGCTTTCCCAAAGGGCCTCCTTAGTTTCCCCCCCTAGCTCAACCGATTGAAGCAAGGTCAAACACCAACCTATATATAGTTGACTAGGGTTTGCATGACTTGACTGGGGCTGATAGACCAACCATCTAGATGGCCAAGTAGCCGGGGCAGATGTAGAGTCGGACTGACTTAAGATCAGGCCCCACCACTTGAAAATAGGTAGATGTGTTCCCTGCCTTTAGTTTTGCTGTCATAGGACAGCTTTACATGCCTATACACAGCCCTCATGTGAGGACATGTGCTCTCATCCTTTACCTTGAGTTCTACCCTAGTCAGTGTGAATAAAAGGAGAGCAAGAGAGAGAGAGAGTGAGCTGAACGTAAGTGTACTGAATAGTGGACTGAAATGAAGTGAGTACAAAAGAGAAGTGAGGGGTTTTGTCTAAGTGACAAAACCCTATCTTATCCACTAACCGTAGTTAGGGATTAGATTGTGGTTAGGGGGAAAAACCTCATAGAGGGAAAAGTGCCCCTAACCTACTTATTACATTACATTGGCCATTGCCTAGAATATGATACTAATTGTAACACCCCCCTCAGTGCCAATGTGGTGTACAAGGTAGTGATAATCACCAAAAGGAGATAAGTTTAGGGCACTGCGAAATGCTTCAAACTTCTCACGTGGAAGTGCTTTGTTGAAGATGTCTGCAACATTGTCATGTGTTGACACATAGATCATACTAATCTTCCCTGCAAGCAACTTCTCTCTGACATAATGATAATGAACCTCAATGTGCTTCGTGCGAGCATGAAACACAGGATTCTTTTCGACTGCTATAGTACTCTGACTATCAGTGAGAATTGGAGAAGGACCCTCTAATAAGAGACGAAGATCAGCGAACAAATGTCGCAGCCAAACACATTCAACTGTTGCTGTGAAAGCTGCCTTGTACTCAGCTTCACATGAGGAAGTAGCCACTGTAGATTGCTTCCTGCTTAGCCAAGAAATGCAAGTTTTGCCCAAAAAGAAACATTTACCACTAGTGGACTGCCTGGTATCATAGTCTCCTACCCAATGTGAATCACTCTAAGCATGCATCTGCAAGTCACCCCCCTTGGGTAACATCAAGCCATAAGACTTTGTGCCTTGCAAATAACGGAAGATGCGCTTTACAGCTTGCCAATGTGTTGTCTTTGGGCTGTGCATATATATGCTCACCTGAGATATTGCATACTGAATATCGGGCCTAGTATTGCACAAATAAATGAGGCATCCGATAGCCTGGCTATAAAGTGTGACATCCATTGATTCACTTGCATCATACATAGTAGGCTTCAGCCCCGGCTCCATGGGAGTGGCTATAGGTTTGCAATCATGCATGTTGAACCTATCGAAGAGCTTTCGCTCATACTTGGATTGAGACATAACGATGCCACGCTTGTCGTGTATAAACTGGATCCCCAAATAAAAATTTAACATGCTCAAATCTGTCATGTCAAATTCGGCTTTCAACTCAGCTTTGAAATCTGCAATTATTTCCTCATTTGACCTTGTGAGCAGCATGTCATCTACATAAAGAATGATGACCAAAATATCTCCCCCATCCTTCTTGATGTAGAGGGCGCTTTCTGTGGGACTATTATGTAACCCCTTACTTGCCAGGAATGCATCAATCTTGGCATACCATGCACGTGGGGCTTGTTTCAGCCCATATAAAGCTTTGTTAAGCTTTCAAACCTGAAGTGCATTGCGAGAAAGTTCAAATCCAAGAGCTTGTTTGACATAAATCTCTTCCTGCAAGTCCCCATTAAGGAAAGCTGTTTTTATGTCCAATTGATGGACATTCCAAACAAAATTTGCAGCCATGGCAATAACTGATCTTATGGTGGTCATCCGGGATGTAGGAGCAAAAGTCTCCTCATAATCTATGCCCTTCTTCTGTGCATAGCCTTTGGCAACCAGCCTTGCCTTGTACCTGTGAATGGACCCATTTGGCTTCCTTTTCACATTAAAAACCCACTTGGTACCAATGGCATGCTTCCCTGGTGGCAAATCCACAATATCCCAAGTCTGATTTTTCTCAATGGACTGCAATTCATTGTGTATGGCATGCATCCAATGCACATTATCCTTAGCTTCTTCAAAAGAGTCAGGTTCTTCTTCATCAAGAAGAGTACCTGCATAAGTTGTCTCAACTGAAAGAGCCCCCCCTACGTGCCTTACTGCACTGCGAGTCTCGCCAGGCAAGGGGGCCTCAAGCCTACTCTCCCTTAGAGTCTGTAGCAACCAATTCAGGGCGGTTTTGGCTGCGTGGATATCTTGAATCTTTTGCCTGACAACTTCATCCACACCCTGCGGAGGTACAAAATCAGCTTGTGGCTGAATCGGGGCATGTGGATGAGGAGGAGGAGGTTGCTGTAAATTCTGATTTTCAGCATGAGCCTCAGGTGGGGAACCAAATGCTATAGGAAGAACCCCCTCAAAAACATCTTCTGAAGAAGCTGGAATAGTAAATTCAGCATGTGTATGTGCTGAAGTCTCTGAAAATATAACATCTCTACTCACAAAAATCTTGTGAGAAGCAGGATTGTAGAGACGACAGCCTTTTCTTTGTGCACTGCACCCAACAAAAATGCATTTAAGTGCCTTATGTGACAACTTATGTCAAAACTCTACAGGCACGTGGGTGTTGGAATTGTCACCTCCCCATCTATAAGCCCCCATATGAGGAGAGCGTGGGGGAGGGAGACCTAGGGCAACAAGACATGCCTAGAGGGAAAAGCTTGGAGAGGGGGTTGCCACATGGGCAGCAAACAGGCTGCCATGTGGGCAGCGTATTCATGGACTTACCTGGAAGAGAAGGCACCTTCTAGAGGGCAGAACAAAGGCGGAATTGCCATATGACTGTTCACAACTGGAGCAGGCCAGATTGTGCAGGGTTTCCAGAAGCCATGTGCTGTGAAGAGATGGCGCTGAGGTCAGCAGCAGTACGGCTCAATACGACGCTGCACACGTGGCTGGAGAGAGCCTGGCAGAGGGCAGTAACACATGGGGCAGCATGGCAGGGCAAGGGCACCTACAAGACAGGCCTGTTGATGGCGGAACAGTTGCAGCCATCCAGCCCTAGAAGGACCCAAGGGTAGGGCCCTTAGGGCCTGGCAGCAGCCCAAGAGAGCTGCCCCAGGTCGGCCAATCAAGGGCTGCCTGGAGGTCGATTTACAGACTACAAAGTCGGGTAGGGAGGGGCAGTCTGGTCGGCCCATATTCCCCTACCAGGTCGGTTTTTGACAGCCCCCTTGGGGTCTATATAAGGCGAGGCATTTGGCCTCATTCATTCATCACTTGGAGCAGCCCTCATGACAGCAGACAGGAGCAGAAAAGGGGGAGCCTTAGGCCTACATTCAGGAGGACAAGGTGACCCAGGAGAAGTTGCAGACTGAGCTATAGTGGCAGGCCACCTAGGCTGGCTTCCGGACAGCAAGGTGGAAGGGATCTAGACCGAGAGTCTACATATGCTCGAGATGGAGCACGCGGGCTCAGTGATCTAGAAATGCTAGGCTTGTAGTAGAAGGACCTTTTGGTACTGTATCCTGTCCTAGTTTCTGGACGGACGGAAATATAAAGTGTTGCTTCTATATTTGTCTCTGAGCATTGTCTATTTACTGGCTTGCACATCTATGCACATAAGTTAAGAAGTTTGTGATTCCACATCCCACACCACACCACACTGTGTGAGCTTCTCAGCAATTCTATCAGTCTTCTGCTATGCGTACCCTCTGTTGGGTAATTTCTAACAGTGGGCATATGCAACACAACCAAAAACTTTGAAGTGATCCACTGAAGGCTTTCTCCCATGCCATGCCTCATAGGGAGTGATTGTCTTCAAAGCCTTTGTGGGAGCCCGATTCAAAACATAGTTTGCACACATGAGGCATTCGAGCCAAAACCCGTGAGGCAACTTTTTATTGGTAAGCATGCATCTATCCATCTCCATAACAGTGCGATTCTTGCGCTCAGCTTTGCCATTTTGTTGAGGTGTAAGCCTCATTGTAAGCTGATGCGTGATGCCTTTCTCCTTCAAAAATGCATCGAACTCATGAGACATATCTATCTGTGCGAAGTGTCTGCACCTTGAGTCCCATCTCATTCTCAACCATAGCCACAAAGTGTTTGAAATGCATAAACACTTTTGATTTTGCCTTAAGACCATAGACCCAAGTGTAATTGGTGAAGTCATCTATGAATGTAACATAATAGAGATAACCACCAAAAGCCGGTGTCCTCATGGGACCGCATATATCACTGTGAATGAGCTGTAATTTATGTGTAGCTCTCACTGCACCATCCTTCTTAAAAGGAACTCTATGCATCTTGCCAAGGATGTGACCCTCACATGCATGAGGAGGATGTGACTTCAAAGGAGGCAATGCATCAACCATAGCATGGTTCTGAAGTGTCATTAAGTTGCCATAGCTCATGTGCCCATACCTGGCATGCCATAACTCCGCATTCTGCATCGTAGTAGTGGGAGTGCTCACTGAAAGTGCAAGATCGGATCTTTTCTCATATATATCAAGCTGAAAAAGACCCCGATACAAAGTGCCAAACAACATCAACGCATAGTCATTCTCTTTGTCTTTGATTGCACACTTAGCATCATCGAATATAACGTGAAATCCTCCTCTATTGAGAGAGAGCACTGAAATCAAATTCTTCTTTATATCTGGCACATAAAGAACATCGAAAATTTTAAAATCTGTGCGATCAGTGGATGTAAAGGATGATGTTCCCCACTCCACACACTGAATAAGAAGAAATTATTTGCACAAGTCACCTTCTTTTTAGTAGGTGGTGGATGTAGAGATGCAAAAAGTCTCTTCTTAGAAGTGATGTGCTTAGAAGCACCACTATCAAAATACCAAGTATTCAGTGTCTCATTGACACTGAGAGAGCATGCATCCTTTGAAGAATCATAACTGCAAGTCAAGAAAGCATAAGGATCATCCTCAATAGCGGCTCTAGCATCTGAACTACCCACTGAAGAATCTGAAATGCAAGATAAAAAGGCATAGTGCTCTTTCACAAAGTTGATTGTAACATCTCCTCCATCATGTGGATGAGGAGCTGATGCATCTGACACAGCCATAACTAAATCCCTTTTCTTTTCTTTAGCTATGCGCTTCTTGCATTCACCATTATAATGACCTGGCTGTTGATGTGCGGGCTGATTGGCATGTTGCTTTTGCTGCCCTTTTCCCTTGGGCTTAAACTTAGAAAGCATGGTATGCTCGCCAGCCCATGTTGCCATATTTCTTCGTGTTAGCTCTTCCTACAACAGAATTTCTACCAAGTCGTGAAAAGAGAGAGGATTGCTGCCCCCCCTCAATGACAAATTTAGCGAGGTGTGGAAACCAAGATAGGACTCAGGAAGAGAATTCACAGTGGTGATAATCATCTCTGAATCTAGAATAACTTCATCAATATATTCAGCAACTTATCCCAAACACCTCATTGTGGTTATTTTGAGCCATTTTTGCCAGATAAACTAAAAAGCATAGCAAGCTGAACAAGTAAAATCCCTTCCTGGGATGCAAAATGCACAACCAAAATCTGCCAAAGAGAATCTGTCCGCATTGACAAATACTGTCATAGCCTATCAAAGGCTTGAAATGCACAACAATGCTCTGCAAATGCCCAAAAATCTGCAAAAAGTGGCAAAAGTCTGCAAATCGACCCAAACCGAGTCCAAAACTATTTGCAAACCTCCCAAATGGTCTTTCAACTGCCAAATTGCATCCAAATGCCAAAAGCCCCAATTTCTTCAAGGAAATTGCATCCAAAATAGGGCAAATTAGCTGAAACCCCCAAAAATGCCTGAAGTAGCAGTTCAAAACCAAAAGCCCCTATTTTTGGGGTGAAATTGCAAGCGAAAGAGGGCAAATTGACTGAAAGCCCCAAGTTTGCAATTTATTTGCCAAAGCCCGAAATGTGCTAAAATCTAAGCCAAACAATGGTTGTCTGCAAAATGAACCTGCAAAGAAGACCTTGCAAAGAAAGCCTGTCCACTTTACGTATGCCACTGAAGGGTATAGTTTCCAAGAACTGTACGGATATCCGTACTGTGTACGGATGCTCTTGTACGTGTGTATAGAGTACGGACGAACAATATGGTATGTGCAAGTATGGCAACATGTACGACAACTGTACGGAATGCATTACGGTTTGTACGGTGTTGTACGGTATACAGAATAGTACGGCTGACCGTGCTGTTGTATGGACGAGCAGCTAACTAATGGCGGCGCTGATGCAGACTGATAGGTACGACCAATAGTACGGACAAGTTGTACGGGTTGACAGTACGAAATCCGTACGCTTGTATGGACGGTAGCCTTTGGACGGGAGCTCAAGGCAGTAGCGTACGGACGGGACCTGCGCATTGTGTACGGATGATCGTAGGTCGAGCTAGCAGGTTATACGGACTCAGCTGTGCTGGCTGAGCAGGAAGCCGGGAGCTAGGACCAGGCGGTCTATGAAGGATGTGATCTCATCAATGTAGAGGCCGAAGAGAGTCGGTGAGAGGGGGCATCCTTGTTTCACCCCAATCGTGCTCTCCACCCAGCCTGATAGGCCTCCTGGGATGCGAACTCGTCCCCTGACGGACTCATATAGACTCATCACCCCCCAAATCAGAACCTCTGGGATCTACATCTCCTGGAGTCTCTTGATCATGCGGGATCGTGGGACAGTATCAAAAGCCTTTCGAAAGTCTACAAAGCAGGCATAGACTTTTTGACGCCTCGACCTCGCCTCCTCAATGATAGCCCTCAGTGTGAAGATGTGGTCTAGGGTGGAATGCTGTCTCTGAAATCTTGCCTGTCCTAGGGCACGTTGCCCATGTGCCTCTGTGTGAGTGCTGATCTTTCTCTCTATCTCATATCCATAGACCTTGGCCAGAGTGTGGCCAATCATGAGAGTGCGGTAATTCCCAGTGTCCATGGGGTCACTTGCCTTGTGTATTGGGACGATGGTGGTAGTGCTCCAGGAGGGTGGAAAGCCGTGGCATATGGTGTGGTTGAACATCTGTGCTAGGATCGGGGCCAAAACCTCATGCCCGTGTGCGAAATGCTCCGTCCGTAGCCCCTCATGATCCTGTGCTCTCCGGTTATGTAGCCGACAGAGTGCTGCCTGCACATTCTGTGCAATGAACAAGTGACAAGTGGCGGGTCTGGGCATAGCGGACATATTAGGTGGTGCTTGCATCGGAACATCATAGAGAGAGCATGCGTATGTGTGCCAAACACCCTGGTCTGTGATGGGGATAGGTGGCTTCCTCTCCGATAGGAGCCCCCATCCAATAGTGGGATCCCCTCCTCTGAACGAACTAATCACCTCGTCCATTCTATGGGTGAGGAAAGCCTGTCGCCTGCGGCGTGTCAACCATCGTGAGATCCTCTGTGCCTCAGGTGGTGTCAAGTGGCCAAGGGCTTGCTCACGTGTGAGGTGAGCTCTCATCTCTCTGCACTCATCATCATACCAGGGGTTCTGAGGCATTTTTCCTACTGAAACGCGCCCAGGCCGAGTCGTAGGGAAAGATCTGATATCTGCGTCCGTGACCACTGTGGCAAGGGTGTCTGATGCATGGGTGAGGTCTAGCTCGTCCCCAAGTAGTAAACCTGGGAGCTCCTGTGCCAAATGGCTCGCGTAAACGGGGTCAAGGGTCCGGTCAAAGTGGACCTGTACACAAGTGGGAGTGGGGGGGGGCTCTCCATGTGACTGGCGTAGTGGTGGGAATATTGAAGGATAGGTATGAGTGGTCAGCACCTAGCGGGGGAGGGGGCACAACGAAGTCGTGTACCCGTGAGGTGAAGGATAGCGGACCGAGTATGTAATCCACTGTACTAGTACCTCTGCCATGCGGGAAACAAGTGAACCCACCATATAATGGCCATCTCTGTAGGCCATTATATATGATTAGGTCATGGATAGCCCCCAGGTCAAGTAGATGCCGGCCGTATCCCGTCATGTGTGATGCATCCGCTGAGTGTCTCACTGTCCCAAGCTCTGCAGTGTCTAGTTCTGGTACTATGAGAGAGTCTGATGTAAAGTCAAGTAGGCCCACTTGCCTGTCACCTGTGCGTGCATTGAAGTCACCAAGAAGGAGGCTATCTCCTAGTCTGGAGAACTCAATGAGATCATCATGTATCGTTTCATATGGGCTGTGTCCCTTCGTAGTGATTGCGTGTGCATAAAGTGATGTATCTGGGGGAAAGTAGCACATTGCCATGTAGATTGGTCGGGCATCAGGTATCTGGACACGTACCCACATATGTCGCGCATGTTCCTCTCTCCGAACCATTGAAATGAGGGGTCTGAAATCCTTCGGAGCCATGCACTCCACTGTCTCCCCTCATTTCCTTCTGGTGAGCTGACTCCCATGTATATCCTGCCACAGTGGGCAGTCCTCTCTCTGGACTCTCATGTGTCTCGGTGTAAAAGATCATGTCTCTCCCAGTGTGTGTCACCGAGAATCCTCCTGGGTCAGACTAGAGTGTGCCATTACAGTTCCACACTGCCATCTTGAGTTCATTATGTGCATTCATCCCATTGGTCCGACACCGTCATAACTCCCCATCTTCCTTCTCTTCCCTGGCTGGTCTCCCGCGGATAATGACTTTACCATCTCTATATACAGCCCATTTTCCTGCCTCCCTTGCTGCCATTACCCGTACCATTCCCTCCCTTCTGTGCTCCTGCTGTAGGAGGGTTAGATCATCATCCAAATATATCCTAGTCCCTTTCAATGCTGCTCTTATGCTCATAATGGTGGACCTATCCATGGCATTCCGGAATTTCAGTACTAAGGGTCTCATTGGTGTTTCAGCTTTACCTACTCTCCAGGCTGTCTCGCATGTGAGATTAACCCCCATTTTAGTGAACAAAACTTGGGCATCTGCCATTGGGGTATCTCCCACCGTCAAGCCCCTTACAAGCACATTCAAGACTTTGCTGGATTTCCTTTTTTCCTTCCTCTAGAGTCTCAGAGATAAACTCCTTCTTGGGTGCAAGTGATCCCTTTTTAACCACTGCTGTCCATTCAAGCATTTCTTCTTTCCCTTTATTGAGTTGTTGTGTGATCTCAGCATGTTTCCCAATCATCGTGACCTGCATGGCCGCCATCTCTTTTTTGAGAGCTGCATTCTCTGTTCTGAGTATTTCCATGGCTTTACAACTCCCCTCTGAAGGCATTTGCATATCCTTCATTTGCTGTAGTTCAACACCCAGTGAATGCATCTTGTCTTGGAGCTTTACCTTCTCATTAATCCATTCTGTTTTTTCTTGTTCCCAGTCCTCTTTCTTGGCCTTTTCTTTCCTCCATTCTTCTTGTATTTTCCCTGCCTGTTTTTTAAACTCAGCAGGGGTCTTGTCAACATGGGATTTTTCAGCCAATAAGGCCACATTTGCGGCCTCTAGGCTGTCTATTTTTTCCATTAGCACAAGACATGTTTTGTTGAGGCATGTGAGCACTTCAGTGGTACCTTTGTGGGCTGTCCCATTCGAGAGGGCTGTCAGAGCAGATTCCAAGGCTTGTTTTCCCCAAATGTCCTCCACACACCCTCGTGTAGGCAGAGTGCAAAATAGATTTGAAGACCTTGTGAGAAATATTGATCTTACATTCTTGCACAGGATCCTTCCCCTTTTCCCCTTGATTGCGGGCCTTTCTTGTTCTTGGTGTGTTGCAGGTCGCCTGTAGCTGATGCGGAGCTGTGGAGCTAGGCCATAAGGGCCTGTTGGAGCCTCGAGTGGGGCCAATGGACTACAGGGATAACCAGTACTAGCCTAGGCTAGCAGCAGGCTTGAGGGCAGCTGAGCAGCAGGCGCATCTGCTCGCCACTGCTGGGGCAACTGGCGTAGCTGTTCGTGGCCTAAGGCAGTAGCTTAGCTGCTGTATGGCCAATCCTAGACGCCTGCGGTAGGCCTAGGGTCCCGCCCACATGAGCAGCAGGCGCGGCAGCAGCGACAACAGAGGAGGTGACGGGCAGCAGAGGATGGCGGACGGGGAGGTGACGGGCAGTAGAGGAGATGTGACAGCAGGGGGTTGCGGGGGGACTGGTGCGACAGCAGAGAGAGGGATGAGGGAGGCGGAGGGGCTGAGAGGCTAGGGGCGGAGAGGCTGAGAGGCTACGGGCGGAGAGGCTAGCAGGAGGCTGAGCGGAGAGGGCTGAGAGCTAGGGGCGGAGAGGCTAGCGGGAGAGAGAGAGAGAGTGAAGAACCACTTTGTAAGCGAACTCGATAAGTTGTAACATTTCTTCCAAGACTTGGTTGACTCTTTCAGCTTGTCCATCTGATTCAGGGTTATGAATGGTAATGCTCTGTCTGAGACGATGTTCTTTGGCAATCCATGGAGTTGGAAAATATGTGGAATGAATAACTGTGCGATTATTGGAGCTTGAGGCACTTTTGTTGCTAGGAATTAAATGTGCCATTTTAGACAACTAATTGACGATTACCATAATCTATGCATTACCTTTAGAGGAATGTGGCAACGGTGTTATGAAATATATGGAGTTACTTTCCCATCTTTGGTTGAAGAAGTCCTATTGGAAGTCCTCTACTTGCTATCATTTGTTGCCAAGATAAGCATGATGTAACCATTCTTCATCTCTGGATGTAGATGTAGAGAAATTGGCACGGAGAACTTCAAAGACTTGTTGTAGGCGTCTCTTATGTTTGATCATGGATTTGCTGAAGATCAGGTTATTGACTAAGTATATGATGACAAATTTGTCAAGGTAGGGTTCGAAAATATTGTTCATAAGTGTCATGAATTTGGCTGGGGCATGGTTTAACCCAAAAGACATGACCAAGCACTCATAATGTACTTAGTTGGAAAAGCTGTTTTTTACTCATCACCGTATTTGGAATTGGTGATAACCGATACATAGATCAATCTTTGAGAAATGTGTTGCATGCAGAAGTTATCAAATAGGTCATAAATGCGAGGCAGTAGGTACTTGTTCTCAATAGTGAGCTTTTTGAGGGCTTTGTAGTTGAGGTAGAGAAAGAAAAGAAAGAAAGAAAGAAATTTTATTAGAGTCTTCGGAAGACCGATGGGTCTATGAGACTGAAAGAAAACCTGATACAAATCACAGTAAGGGTGGAGCTACTGAAACGAGCATCATCACCCGTGCTGATGTGACCTTTTTCGGCAAGTTTGTGACCTGTCGTTGGATTTCCTCATGTTGAGTGCTGGTTTCGACGGTGGAGAACTGGCTGGAATGCTCGATTGCGTGGTCCATTGGTCGTCCCGAGGGGGTAATTAACTACTGTGGAAAAATGTCCACATAGGGCTGGAAAAATGGTTGGTTGAGATACTCAAGAAGATCCTGCTTAGGTGTCTCTTCAACTTAGGTAACGAACAGAACTGTGATTTCACTTGTCTTTTACGAACCCACTTCTTGACTTGTAGTGACAAGGCTACTGGTGTTGTATGTGCATTTCTGGAACTTGTTATCTCGATGAGTTTTCCATTTTGGACGAATTGGATTGTGTGACCAGAAAAGCTGATTGATGGATCGTAGTCATAGAGCCATTGTTGTCCTAGGATGACATCATACCGAGAGAGTGGCATGATGTCGAAGCTAACTTATATGTATATTGTTGAATTCAGAAGGACAGTCATGAGACTTGCAACTAGTTCCAAAGCTTTCCTGGCCACCCAAGGTCTTCGTGTCCAAGGATCCATTCGCGGTACAGAAGTCAATATTCTGATCGACTGTGGCTGCTCCCATAACTTCCTTGCTAGCTCCTTGGTAGTACAGCGGCTTCATCTCCACACCAGTCCCAGTAATGTGAACTACCAAATAGAACTTGCCAACGGAACTACATTCTTGTGCAACACCAGGTTCAAACGCTGCTTGCAAGGCTCATGTGAATGGTAGTAGCCACATGTCCTTGAGGCATGCCACCCTAGAAATGCATTATCCTTCAATAGGGAGGCAGCTAGGGAAAATTATTGCTTTCCGTGAGGTCGATCGTGTTGAAATACAAGCGCATCTTTGCGAGTTACTGGTCAACTGTCCGGTGATTGCGTTGACCAGCATAGGATTCCGGTAATTTATGTAAATTCTTTTGGTTTTTGAAGCCTGAACTAACGGTATAGAACACACAGCTCGACACAGATCGGTCCATGTGGTTGTGAAGGGGCAGCAAGTCATCCTCTGTAATTAACTGGTTTGTAGCTGTTGAACCTGGGGTTGACGACGTCGGCGATGCTGTCCTGAAGCTGAGAGACCTGTTGTTGCAGAAGTTGTCATGTATATTGAGAAACATCTGGAGATATTTCTGGATTTAGTTCATTGACAACTGGAGAGTGCGCAAGCGATCGTGTCGGAATTGCCTGAGAAGAGAGCAAGTAGTCGCCGTGCTCGAGTCTATACCATTTCGTGATGAGGGTATGGGCTGCTCCCTGAAATTGCTCACCTTGCTGTGTTACATCAACCATTGCAAATAGATTGATCAAAAGAGACGTGAAAGTCTGAGAAATTTCTCTTTTGAAATCATCCCAAATATCATTCAATGTACCTTCCTGTCTCTCCACCATGTATGAGCAAAGTCCTCAAGGTGCAATACAGCATATTGGATCCTTTTTTTTTGTCCTTTTGGATACGATGAAAAATAGTCTTTCATTTTACTCATCCATTCCTGAAGTTCACTGGGTGGCCCAGACTCCCCTTTGAATTTGGAAAGAATGACCTTAACTTTAGCCCTGATATGAGTCTCCTTTTGAATCTAAAAAGTTAACAGCCTACACGCATTTTTGAAAAGCGAGTGCTGCCCTAATTAGGGGTCAGGAACTTGTCATTGAATGTCTGAAATAGAAGATCAGTTCCAGGTCTTTAAACAGAGGTTAAAGACTGTGGAGGAATGTTTTCTTTATGAGCTGCATTACTGCTATTATTATATGTCTTTATGGCTGCGGCTGTGAATCCTTGGGATCACCGCATGTCAATCAAAATCTTATTCAATAGTATGCATTAGAGGTTCCTTTCCTTCTTATATTTGGCTTTCTTAAATTGTTCAAACCCTTGATTTATAGTGGATGACACGATTTTGCAGCCCAAGATCCATTTTCTGATTGTTGAGCTTGATTACACGTATTAAGTGCTTCAAAACTTTGACCATAAGATCCAAATAATTCTTAATTGCCTGCTCCTGACATGAACTGTTTTGTCCCTGACTAGTAGCCTCAATCATTATTGGAAGCATTGCCCTTAGCACACCTCCTTCACTAGAGCCTTTAGCCTGCTTGTCTGCAATGAGCCCCAAATTTGAATATGCAATACCACCAGGTCTGATAATTTCTTCATGAAAGTCACTCTGAACCATCGGATCTTCTCCAATGAGACCCTGCTTTTTGAAGTGGCGACCCCCTTTCTTGGGAGGCATAGTGCTTATACGAGAACTCAAGCAAAACTGATCTTTGTTTTAAAATTTCAATCAAAACTCAGGCAAACAGTTCCAATCATCCAAATGAAGGAGGGGGAAGATTTGGCTAAAAATTTCACCCAAAATCCTAGTTTAAAATTACCTATCTGCCCCTTATCTTGTCTACTGGAGGATGATGTCATGGAGATAGTGGTTAGCATCATGGCCTAGTATATGGTTTGCCAGATGCTGAGTCAATGTCTGGTTGGACGTCATCTAACCTTGTGTTTCATTTGGGATCTAGGTAATGAGGGCTCTATGAGAACCTATGAGTGTAGTACACAATTTTGCAAGGCGTGGCATACAATTACTTTTAACATTGATGTGTTTGAAGGGATCTGTTGGTTGTGTACTTCATTACATTTGTGTTAGTGCATGTGAGCTGCCTGCTTCTCAGGGTTCCAGCTCACTGCCTAAAGTAACCCCAGAGGAGGCATTAACAGCCAGTGTGGTGGACTGTGGACTATAAAACCAAGGAATCCCTCGGGCTTGTAAATGTAAAATAACATGTAGTCAGAATCACGTACAGCGCCCAAAGGTTCTCCTTGACACTCATTCCCTTCTTGCCAAATCAAGTGCAGCGTGTTCCGTTGAGTAGAACTGTAAACAGTGATGGAACCTTGAGAAGCAGGCTGCGTCTCTCTCCTTCTTGTCAAGTCCTTTGAATAGCCGATCTTTGTATGATTTTCATAGCATAGTGTAAGACATTTGTTTATCTTGGAAAAAAAATAGATTTTCAGTTGTGATGCCAGGCATTTCCTAGTCCATTTGCAGGCCATGTATTCTTATAATGCTCATGGAGGGATTCATTCTATATCTTTCATAATACATTCTTTGTTGTAACAACAGATGCATGTGAACTTAAGGCTTCCAATACTAATTTGACATGTGATGTATTATGCTTATATCAAAGACTTTTGGGCTGGATTCCAAAAAGCAGAAATACATACTACATTGGAGTTACAATACTCTTAAAACAAACTTATTCTGTGATTTAGTAAGTTTGTTGTGTTAATCTCCATTTGTAGCAGTTCTGTATGCCATGCTTGGTGTTTAGGGAGGTTCAGATACTTCTTTTTACCTCTGTTACATTATTTCAGTTTACTGCAATACTCCCTTTGTTAGAAAAAGAGTGAGAGCTAGAGAGGTGAACGCTGTGCTTGCAATAGATGAAGTGAGTAGTACAAGAAGTGGGATAGGTTGTGAGTAGTACAAGAAGTGGGATAGGTTTTGTCTAAGTGACAAAACCTTATCCTTCACTAACCGTAGTTAGTGAACTAACTGTGGTTAGGAGAAAAAACCTCTAAAAATGAGGGAAAAGTGCCCCTAACCTACTTATTACATTACATTGGTCACTGCTAGAATATAATAATAATTCTAACACCCCCCTGCAGTGCCAATGTCATGTACAAGGAAATGATCAATCACCAAAAGGAGATAAGTTCAGGGCACTGCGAAATGCCTCAAACTTGTCACGTGGAAGTGCTTTGGTAAAGATGTCTGCAACATTGTCATGTGTTGACACATAGATCATACTGATCTCTCTTGCATGCAACTTCTCTCTGACATACTGATAGTGAACCTCAATGTGCTTCGTGCGAGCATGAAACAAGGGATTCTTTGCCACTGCTATAGCACTCTGACTATCAGTGAGAATCGGAGAAGGGCCCTCCAATGAAAGATGAAGATCAGCAAACAAACGATGCAGCCAAACACATTCAACTGTCGCTGTGAAAGCTGCCCTGTACTCAGCTTCACATGAAGAGGTAGCCACTGTAGACTGTTTTTTGCTCAACCAAGAAATGCAAGCATGTCCTAGAAAGAAACAATTTCCACTGGTGGACTGCCTAGTATCATAGTCTCCAGCCCAATCTGAGTCACTGTAAGCATGCATCTGCAAGTCACCCCCCTTGCGAAACATCAAGCCAAAAGACTTTGTACCTTGCAAGTAACGGAAGATGCGTTTTACAGCCTGCCAATGCATAATCTTTGGGCTGTGCATATACCTGCTCACCTGAGAAATTGAAAACTGAATATCAGGTCGTGTATTGCAAAGATAAATGAGGCATCCAACAGCCTGACTATGAGTGTGACATCAATTGATTCACCCGCATCATGCATTGTAAGCTTCAGCCCCGGCTTGGTGGTCCGTTGTGTGATAATGGCTACCTCACTCTATTGGCACGTTGAAAAGAGAGGATGTGTTTGCAATCCTCATTTGAGTGTGCAGTTGGATTCGTTGAGGTGTAAGCTTTGGCTCTCTACTATGTCTTATCCCTTTCTATCCTTGGCTTGGGTCGCTAGAGAAAAAATCTATTCTATCGTCCTACTTTGAGAGAGAAAGAAACAAAGAAAGAAAGTTTGTTAAAGTCTTCGGAAGACCGATGGGTACAAACGAGTTGTGGTAGTGGAGCTACTAAACAAGCATCCACACCGATGCAAAATGTAAAAAAATGCAGAATGATAGTACTACGTCCTAAGTACAACATAGTCATGATGGTTGACTATATATTAATCTTGGCATCATCATCAACATCATCATCAGCAGCAGTAGGACATCAGGGTGGATGAGGCAATGGGGACATGAAGTCGGCAATAGAGTGATGTCGGCCACTCAAAGATGTAGTCCAAGCACGTCTCTTGGTCGTAGCTCTGTGTGCTGCTGTGACCCTTGTCGGTCGAGCTCCGACTCTAAACAAGGAGGGGATTCCATGGGAGTGGACATAGGCTTGCAATCATGCATGTTGAATCTGTCCAAGAGTTTTTGAACATACTTGGATTGAGACATAACAATGCCAAGTTTCTCTTGAATAAACTGGATCCCCAAAAAGAAATGTAACAAGCCCAAGTCTGACATATTAAATGTAGCTTTCGGTTGGGCTTTGAAATCTGCAATTACTTCCTCATTTGATCCGGTGAGCAGCATGTCATCTACATAAAGAATGATGACGAAAATATCCCCCCCATCCTTCTTGATGTAGAGGGTGCTCTCAGTTGGACTATTGTGCAGCCCCTTGCTGGTTAGAAAGGCATCAATTTTGGCATACCATGCACGTGGGGCTTGTTTCAGTCCATACAAAGCTTTATTCAGCTTGCATACTTGATGTGCATTTCTTGAAATTTCAAAACCTGGAGGTTGTTTGACATAAACCTCTTCCAACAAGTATCCATTAAGGAAAGCTGTTTTAATGTCCAACTGATGAACATTCCATTCAAAATTTGCAGCCATGGCTATAATGGACCTGATGGTGGTCATCCTGGATGTAGGAGCAAAAGTCTCCTCATACTCTATGCCCTTTTTCTGAGCATATCCTTTTGCAATTAGCCTTGCCTTGTACCGATCAATGGACCCATCTGGCTTTCTTTTGACTTTGAAAACCCACCGTGTACCTATGGCATTCTTACTTGGTGGCAAATCCACAACATCCCAAGTCTGATTTTTATGAATGTACTGCAACTCATGGTGCATGGCATTCATCCAATGCACATTATCCTTTGCTTCTTCAAATGTCTTAGGCTCCTCCTCATCAAGAAGAGTATCTACATAAGCTGATTCAACTGAATGAGCTCCCTCCATGTGCCTTACAGCACTACGAGTTCTGCCAGGCAATGGAGCTTTAATCCTACTCTCCGTGAGAGTCTGAAGCAACCAATGTGGGACTGTTTTGGCTGCATGTATCTCTTGAATTTCTTGCCTGACAACTTCATCCACACCCTGAGGTTGTACCAATTCAGCTAGGGGCTGAATCTGTACTTGTGGAGCTGGCGGAGGTTGCTGTAAATTCTGAGTTTCAGCGGGGGAACTAAATGCTATAGGAAGCATCCCCTCAAACACATCATCTGAAGAGGCCGGAATCTGAAATTCAGCATGTGTATGTGCAGAATTTTCAGAGAATATAACATCTCTACTAACAAAAAACTTGCGTGTAGCAGGATTGTAGAGACGATAGCCTTTACTTTGTGAACTATATCTCACCAAAATGCATTTGAGTGCCTTATCTGACAACTTGTGTCTGAACTCCACAGGCACGTGGGCATATGCAACACAACAAAAAACTCTGAAATGGTCCACTGAAGGCTTTCTCCCATGCCATGCCTCATAGGGAGTGATTGTCTTCAAAGCCTTTGTAGGAGCCCAATTTAAAATATAGTTGGCACACATGAGGCCTTCCAGCCAAAACCTGTGAGGGAACTTCTTACTTGTAAGCATGCATGTATCCATTTCCATGGCGGTGTGATTCTTCCGTTCAGCTTTGCCATTCTGTTGAGGTGTAAGCCTCACTATAAGCTGATGCATAATGCATTTTTCTTTCAGAATTGTCTCAAATTCATGAGACATATACTCCCCCCCTCGATCTGCGCGAAGTGTTTGCACCTTGAGTCTTGTCTCATTCTCAACCATAGCCACAAAGTGTTTGAAATGCATAAACACTTCTGATTTTGCCTTGAGACCATAGATCCAAGTGTAGTTGGTAAAGTCATCTATGAATGTAACAAAATAGAGATAACCCCCAAAAGCAGGTGTCCTCATGGAACCGCAGACATTACTGTGAATAAGCTGTAATTTCCTTGTAGCTTTTACTGCACCATCCTTTTTGAAGGGAAGCCTATGCATTTTGCCACGAATGCAACCTTCACATGCATGAGGAGGAGGCGACTCCAAAGGAGGTAATGCATCAACCATATCATGCCTTTGAAGTGTCATTAAGCTGCCATAGCTCATGTGCCCATACCTGGCATGCCATAACTCCGCATTCTGCATCGCAGCAGTGGGAGTGCTAACTGATAATGCAAGATGGGATCTTTTTTCATATAAATCAAGCTGAAAAAGACCCCGATACAAAGTGCCAGACAACCTCAAAGCATAGTCATTTTCTTTGTCTCTGACTGCACACTTGTCATCATAAAAAACAAGCTGGAGACACTGAAAGCAAATTCTTAATGCCTGGTACAAAGAGTACATCTGAAATTCTGAAATCTGTGCCATCAGTGGATGTGAGAATAATGTCTCCCACTCCACACATTGAATAAGAAGATTTATTTGCACAAGTTACCTTCTTCTTGGTGGGTGAAGAATGCTCGCCAGTCCGGGTTGCCATATTTCTGCGTGTTTGTTCCTCCTGCAGCAGAAGTCCTACCAACTCGTGAAAGGAGAGAGGATTGATGCCCCCCCTCAATGACAGATTAAGCGAGGTGTGGAAACCAAGATAGGACTCAGGAAGAGTTCAGAGTGGTGGTGATCATCTCTGAATCCGGAATGACTTCATCAATATTCAGCAGTTGTTCCCTGAGGTTCTGAAGCTTTGTGAGGTAAGAATTCATGGGATCTCCCTCTTCCGTATTTATATGAGAAAGTTCTCGCTTCAGAAAGGAAACCCTGGCATCATTTCTTGTTGCAAACATACTTTCAAGTATCTCCCAAGCTGCCATAGATGTCTTGCATGACCGAATATGAGATCCATCTTTCTTTGTGACGAACAAAACCGGTGCTCCGAACGGGGATTTACTTGGCCTAATAAATCCACTGTCTACCAACTCCGTAATTTGTCTCTTGAGCTCTTTCAATTGAGAATCATTCATTCTATATGGTGCTCTTGCTGGGGGTTCACTACCTGGAATCAGTTCTATCTTGTAGTCCACTCGTCTCTTGGGTGGCAATCCCTTTGGTAACTCTTTGGGCATAACATCCGCAAACTCATCCAAGATCTCCTTTATCTTTGCATCAGTAAATCTTGGAGTGGCTGCTCCAATCACATGTGCTGTATTTGTACCTCTTCCCCTGCCTCCAGCAGTAGGAGTGACAGGTATAGGCGTTGTATCTGGTCTTTCTTCATCTCCATTGACATAATCCCAAAGATGTCTGGCAACCAAGATATTGCAAACCATGAAACTCCACAAGGAGTAGTTGGTGCCATCCAACTTATCCTCCTGTGTGAGAAGCCCGAACACCTCATTTGAGTTGTTCTCAAAGAATACAACAAACTGACCAAGTGAAATCCCTTCTTGGGATATGAAATGCACAAGTAAAATCTGCAAAGAAAAATATGCCTAAAGTGACAAGTACTGTCACAACCTGTCAAAGGCTCAAAATGCACAACAAAGCTCTGCTCAATGCCCAAAAATTTGCAAATAGAATCTGCAAAAAGTGGCAAAAGTCTGCAATTTTACTTGTACTGAGTCCAAAACTGTTTGCAAACTTCCACAATGCTCTTTTACCTGCAATTTCTTGTGGGAGATTGCATACAAAAGATGGCAAATGGTATGAAAGCCCCAAATGTTGCGCAAATTTCACTCTGCCTACAAAAGCCCCAAATTTCACTACAAAATTGCAGTGTAATTGCAAAAGCCCCAATTTCTAGGACAACCTGCAACCCAACTGCAATGTCTGTCCACAAATACGGAATGCCCCAAATTTTTGCAAGATCTAAGCCAAAAAATGGCTATCTGCAAACAATGCCTGCCAAAAAACAAAATTGCTAGAGTACTTGCAAGGATAAAGCTTGCACAGAAGGTTTTGCAATAGAAGTGTACGGAAGGTACACGCTCTGTACTGTACGGACCCCACATAACTTGTACGGACGTACGTAAGAATTGTATGGAAGGAGTATGAAAGTACGGACGAGATTGTACGGAAATACGGACGACATGTGTACGAATGTACGATCGGTGTGTACGGAACTTGTACAGAAGGTATGGAATCTGTACGACACTTGATGTATGGACTGTACGACGGTACGGACAGCATATGTACAGACGAGTGTATGTCAGATGTACGGAACAGTCCGTACGACTTGTACGTACAGCAGCGTAGGAGCGCGTGTGCCGACGAGTACGGAAGAAGTGACGCATGCAGTACGTACGTTGTATGGATGGAGAATTGTACAGACGACGATCTGCTGATGATGAGCAGGAAGAGCAGGGAGCTTGCGGGCAAGGAAGCTAGGAGCAAGGTGCAGGTCCGGGAAGCAGTGTCTGCTCTGATACCAAATGTTAGAAAAAGAGAGAGAGCTAGAGAGCTAAGCGTTGTGCTTGCAATAGATGCAGTGAGTAGTACAAGAAGTGGGATAGGTTTTGTCTAAGTGACAAAACCTTATCCTTCACTAACCGTAGTTAGTGAACTAACTGTGGTTAGGGGGAAAAACCTCTAAAAACGAGGGAAAGTTGCCCCTAACCTCCTTATTACATTACATTGGTCACTGCTAGAATATAATAATAATTCTAACACCCTTTCACCTCTGTTACATTATTTCAGAACTTCTTTTTACTTTTCTCACATTAGTTCAGTTTACTGCTTGACATCTTCTGCAAATTGTACCCTGAACATTGTATGTCTACTATAAATTGCCCCCTGTATCCTTATGCTGATTTGTGATTGTTGACAGGAAGGAGTGTCTGCTGCAGATATGAATATTGCAGACTGGCTGCGGAAAAAGCATTCAGATAAGAAAACCATTCTAGCAGTAAACAAGTGTGAATCACCAACAAAGGGTCTGATGCAAACCAATGAGTTTTGGGAGCTTGGGTTAGTGCCTCACTTGTATATTCCTTTTACAGCATCTGGTAATTGACTGGTTTGGTGGTTGGAGGAATGCAATAAATGCTTGTTATATAATATACTTCAAACAAAAAGGGGCTGCAGGCATTTTTTCCTGTGAAATGGACATATCCGAGATTCTATGCCTTCTGCAATCTCATGGTCAACTATGCAGTTACAGCTGTTAAATCCCATGATGCTTTAGATTGTGGACGATAATCCGAAAACTAAGGATCCAGGAGCTTGCTTTCTTTTATCTGGGGTGTCTTGCAGTACATGTTACATCTTTTTGAATCGCCCCATGCAAAGTGCTATAAGGACCAACAAGTGAGATGAATTCATTTTGTTTTTGTCTTGTGGACCTTTTTGGTTTGTTGTCTTTTTGAAATGGTTTAAAGGTTAGTGTGTGACCTGCTTAAGCTGAACCTCCAGCCCCAAGCAGATCATAGCTACTGCAAGGCCCAATCACGTCTATCCCGCTTGGAAGCCAACTGAAAAGTGGCCATGTGATCGATCCACAGCTCCTCCCTTGCTGTCCTAGCCACCATCATGCGGAACATTTGTTCGTGCATTATAAGGTCGAAGAGAAGGGGGGTCCATTGCCCCTCTCTTGTGGATGGAGAATTGAAATCCCAGAAGGACGAGAAAGAAAGAAAGAAAGTTTATTAAAGTCTTCGGGAGACCGTGAAGGTCTATGAGACTAAAGATAACTGATACAATGAGCATAACGGTGGTGGTCTCAAAACGGGCCAACCAACCGTTTCTACAAAAAAGAGGTTATGAAGGACTATGTGTCTAGTCCTGATACAAAAAAATATGTCTCTACCTCCAGATGATACAAAGAAGAAGAAGGGGGGGGCACAAAAAAGTGGGGCAGAGGGGGGAGATACAGTATACATGTGCAGGTGGTGATCGTCAGAGACCAATCATAGAGGGGCCGTCAAATGGGAAGTCGGAAAAAACCCTGCGATAGATGATTGGCCTCCGACGTCACGCGGCCTAGTTGAGCTCGGTCGTCGGGGGCGGCGGGTGGCCCTGTGGATGAGGGCAACGGTAACCCCAGTGGGGCGGGCCGAGAGCAAAGACGAGATGTCATGGACCTGGATGCGTGAGTCTGTCCGCTGACGCAGCTGTCGTGACTCTGGCTCTCGCTCACGTCCGCGTCGTCGGCTAGACTGAGAAGAGATATCTTGTGGCTGAAAGAAGTCAGTGATAGGCCGCTGGGTGTCCTCACGTTGTGTGTGTTGCTCGTGTCGCCGTGCTCGGAGAGAAGTATATCGGTCGTGGGTCATCTCATGTAAGAAAGCGGCAAGGCACCGCTGATCCGGGAATTGTAGCATGTGTGGGAGGGAGCCGAATCCGTTGCGGAAGAGGCAGTGGTATCGGCCTCGAATGGCATAATAGATAGGACATCTGAAAGCAAAATGCTCCTCCGACTCGATCTCCTGTAAGTCGCAAAGTGGGCAAAGGCGGTCCTCTCATGGGATACCCTCTGCGCGTCCACTCTCGATCCATAATCGGTGTGACGAGACCCTAAATTGACCGAGGGAGATCCGGAGCGCATGTGGTAGATGAAGTTGTGTGTAAGCCGGAGGTGTGATGAAGCCCTCCTGTGAGATCTGGAGGCAGTGTCGGCGGTAGAAGTCGAGCTTCACAGGAAGCTCGGAGTGAAGAAACCATGTCCGCCAGTTGTGGAGCTGGAGCAGATCCGCCCGAATGAGCCGGTTGACCTCCTGGTCAGTGGGGGAGAGAGGAGATGGTGGAGCGTCGAGGCTGTACTGAAAAGGAGGCAACCGGTCTAAGTCGAGGCCTAGTCGGGTGAACCAACTGGAAAGACGACTATACCAGCATCGCTGGTCCCATCAACGGGGATAAGGCCATAGAGGAGGATAGGGCTAACCAAGGTAGGCGGAGGCGACCGTCAGCGGAGGAGCCAAAATCCCTGACTCTGTGGAGGTAGATGATAGCCTGAAAAGCCGCATCAAGCTGTAGGGGTGAGGCGCCGAACTCTGCTAGAATGATCTGGTGTGGTACCGATGGTTTGCTACGGATCATCCGAGCAAACATCAGTATCTGCAGGCGCTCAACTCGAGCCCACTCTGTGTCTGAAAGGTCGACTCCCCACCAAGGGCTACCATACATGCCTGCTGGGCGGACCAAAGAATAAAAAAGGAGAGACTTGGTCCGCGGGTCCTGAAAGTGGGAGTGGTAGCACTGTCGCTCCAGTCTGGCAAGAGCGGCGTATCCCCGGCTGATCCTGGCTTGCATGGCCGGGCGCATCGTGAAGATCGGGCCTGAGAAGACAACGCCCAAGTATGTGTAGGAGTCAACTATCTCAACAGGGTCGCCGGCGAAGAGGAACTGCTCTCGGTGCATAGCGGGTCTGGAAGTGTTGAAGATCATCACCTTGGTTTTCCCAAGGTTGACCTTCAAGTCATGTGTATCACAGAAGGCCTGAAGTCCATCCAAGTGTCGCTGAAGACCAGTAGCAGAAGAGGATAGTAGTACTACATCGTTTGCGTATAGGAGAATCTGGATGGCAGTCTCCGCAAGAGAGCAGCCTGCACCTCCGAGTGTCCTGATGGTGGTCTCGAGCTCGTCGATGTAGAGGCCAAATAGAGTCGGTGACAAGGGACATCCTTGTTTGACTCCGATAGTGCTCGTGATCTCTGGGGTCCAGCTGGTGCCAATCCTGACCTGCCCCGCCAGCCGCTCATAGAGAGCTACTACTGCCCAGATAATCGCCGAGTCGTAGCCTAACTCCTGCAGACGTCTGATGAGTCGGGCGCGGGGAACGGTGTCAAATGCCTTGCGGAAATCCACAAAGCAACAATATACTCTCTGTCTCCTGTGTCTGGCCTCCTCAATGATCCCTCTAAGTGTAAAAATGTGATCGTAAGTCGAGTGATCCGTCCTGAAGCCGGCCTGTCCGGATGCCCTGAGCCCCTGTATCTCTGCGCGAACACTGACCTCGCCATCTAACATTGATGCATAGATCTAACTCCCAGGGTGTGGCTGGGAGGGGCTCGGGACGCAAGTATATGAAAGAAAAGGTAAGTGTGATCGGCTCCTGGGGGTAAGGGTGCAGTGCGGAAGTCAGTGATCTGTGGGGCTAAAGCAGGAGATCCCAGAATATAGTCGACGACACTGGCTCCTCCGCCATGTGGGAAACATGTGAAACCAGAGGAGGCAGGCCACCGATCTAGTCCATTGTAGATGACCAGATCATGTATACGTCCAAGGTCCAAAAGAGCCTGCCCATACCCAGTAACGGGAGTCCAGGAGTGATGTCTGACGTGCACCTGTCCTTGCGTTGAAATCCCCAACTAAGAGGACCTCTCCGCGTCTGGAGAACTCCACAATGTTTGAGTAGAGATCTAGATAGGGGGATACCCCCGTATCCTCGCGAAGCATCCGTGCGAAATGTGATGTCTGAGGAGGAAAATAGCAGATTGCAATAAAGAGGTCGCGTGTGGAGGGGCGTCGGAATCGGAGCCATAGGTAACGGGCATGGGCATCCCGTCTAACCACGGATGTCAAGCTCGTGAGCGCTGAGCGAAGGAGTACTGCAACTCCGCTGACCCTCGGACCCCCCCAGTATATCTGGTCTCCTCACGGAATACTGACTCCCAGGTATAGCCACTGACCAAGGGGAGAGGGCGCTCGGGGCTCTCATGTGTCTCTGTATAGAAAGCGATGTCGCGTCCAGTGTATGACTCTGAGAAGTTCCCAGGGTCAGACCAGAGGGTACCATTACAGTTCCATACGGTGCATGCCAAGGGTACTGTGTGCTGAGTCTGAGTCTCATAGACCATGTCTCCCTATTTGGGGGGGGAGTCTGCTACCATGTCTGGAGTACCTGGTGGGGCTCGGCGGCGGGGGCCAACTAACAAGCGGCCATCTCGGAAGACAGCCCACTTCCCCTCCTGACGGGCTACATCTCGCTGCAGGGTGCGCCGCTCTTCCACCTGCATAGGTGTGAGATCCTCATCCATGAAGATAGTAGGGTGGTCCCGTAGTGTAGCACGCTGCCTGAGTGCTGCAAGTCGAGCCTGAGTATCCCTGAATCGGATGATGAGTGACTGTGGGCGCGTGGGATCCCGTCCTGTGCGCCATGCATGCTCGATCCCACGCTCGACGAGGCCGAGGGTAGAGGTCACAAAAGCAGTCGCGTCCGCTAAGGGGGTGAGTGAATCTGCGCGGGGGATACCTCGTACTCGGATGTTGAGAGCCTTACTGGCCCTCTGTTCTTGCTCGGCGATGGTGGCTGAGACTGGTGCTTTGGGTGCCCGTCTCGCAACGTCCACCCATCTGGTAGTCTCCGCAATAGCAGTTTGGATAGTAGCGATCCGCTCCTCTACCTCTGATGTAGTGCGCGGGGCCGCTGTGACTATAGCAGTGAGAGAGACAACCTCCTGACGGAGGTGAGTGATCTCCTGGCGCATGCTCTGAATAAGCTGGTCTTGTGATACGGTGTGATCCCGTAGTCGATGTAGCTCCGCAAAGATGTAATCTATCGTCTCAGGTGGGACCCGAGGGGGTGCAAACTGGGACATGGCGTATGGCTGTGGAGGCGTGGGCGATAGGCTAGCTGTATATGGCAGAGGAGTGGAGAAAGGCTGCTGGGTGAGGGGAAGGGGAGACATAAGAGTGGTGGAGACAGAAGGAAGCTGTGTGGGGGGTGAGGGACTGTGACCCTCTCCTGTGGGGGGCAGGCTGAGTGGTACAGTGGTGGGGGGGGCAGTGATTGGAGTAGAGATGATGGCTACGGGAGAAAGAATTGCATTGGTGTCCATTGCACCCGATGTTTTCAGGGCTGGTTGGCTGTCAATTGCTAATCCACTCCTGGAGATGTGCTTTGTGATCTCTCCCACAATTGGCTTCGGAGACTGTTTGGGTTTGTGGGCCATTGTAGGACTTGTTCAAGTGCACGATTTCCAGGGGAGGCAGATCTTGTGCAGCATTGCTGTAGGGGTGCGCAGGCCTGCGCAAGGCCAGTGGCAAGCCAAGGCTTGCAGCAGACAAGGGCCCTCAGACCACGGGAAGGCTGCGGGAGGGTGTGGGGCAGAGGCTACGGGAAGGGGGGGGGGTGCAGAGGCTGCGGGAGGGGGGGGAGTAGAGTGGAGCTACGGGAGGGGGGGGGGCAGAGTGGAGCTACGAGAGGGGCTACCAACTGCCTCAATGGAATCCCCTTCATGGGTTGTGTACTTCAGACCGACATCTTCATAGCGATGGTTAGTCATCCGGGATGTCAAGGTACTTCTAGGGCCCTAGTCTCCAGGATTCCCTCGACACTTGAAACAGGCTGTCCTGGGCAAGGCTTCGGTCCTGGTTATTGTGAGAATGGTGAGGCGTCTGTTGGCTTCGTAAAAGTCAAGTCCTAAACCGGTGAAGGGTCGGGCCGGGGCTGCGAAGATGAAGCTGAAGCTCTGCTCTGATCAAGAGGCCTAGGCTGGAAGGGCGCTAGGGAACTGGGCGGGAGGAGGGAGCAAGAGAGGATGCGGTGGTGGGAGGGGCGGGGGAAGGACAATGGGTGGAGGGTGAGGCAGGGGACAGGATGGTCGGAGGGAGGTTGATGAGGTTGATCATTGGCTGTGCTGTGATAGCAGCAGGGATAGAGGGTGTGGAGAGGTGGACAGGTGGTGGTGGGAAGGTGAGAGGTGGAGGAGAGGGTGGGGGAATTTAGGGGCAGCTGAGGAGGGGTATAGTGGAGGGGGCAGCAAGGGGGCTAGGAAGGGAAACCTCTCTGTGACTTGGCCCTGGGAAGCCGACTGGGAGCTCTAGGGCATTGGCTAAAGTGGGTCTGTTGGAATGTCAAAGAAGACCTCTCCCTCCAATTTCCGAGGTCATCTTAAGGGGGCTCTCTCTACCCCCTCTCGATCCATTACCCATGGGTCAAAGAAGACCTCTCCCTCCCATTTTCGAGGACATCCTGAGAGGGCTCTCTCTTTATTATTACCCTTGGGAAGGGGGAGCTAGTTGAGGGCTTGTACTCACCTACTATCGATGGTGGGCACAACATCTCCAGTTCTGCACAGCCCTCTTGCCTAGCTTCTTCCTGTCCACCCTGGTCTTGGTCCATGTTGGAAGGCTCCACTCAAGGGGTCTAGGACTCCTGCTACTGTCTCGCAGGCCATCCTCTCGATCCTTATGCTGTTGACTTGGGCGAGGTTGTAGGTGGGTGGGTGCCCAACCTGCCCCTGGGAGCAAGCCCTCGCCTTGTGTCCCATCTGTTTGCAAGTAGACACGGACAGGGTAGGCCGGAAACCTCGGCTCTCTGCCGGAGCTCCCCCACATCTAGTGGTTGGAGGAAGATTTCCGGTGGCCGGGAGTCAATTAGCTCTAAATCACTTGAGCTGAGGGATCCGTTATTTGCAAGAACCGAGGCTATTAGGCTTTTCTTGGAGGCTTTAGGCGCCTTTTTAGTCTTGTGGGCTCTCTTTTTAAAGAGGCGCCCTCTTGTCCTTGCTTTAGAGCCTTGTGGGGCTTGCTCTTTGTGCTTTTCTCCCCAACCTTGGGTCCTTTTTGCACTCTCTTGGGTCCTACACATTGCACAAACAAATTCCAACACTTTAACCCGTTAGAGGTTAGCGAAACGCATGCATTCCTAGTTCTTGAACTAATCCTAGTCCCTTGTGGGAGTCCCCACAGCTCTCTTTAACCAATGCAAAGCAAAAGTAAAACAATAGAACTTATTCTTAGTTAACCAAAGTCAACATTCTTGGACCAAAGTCAAGTCGAATAAAGATTATACTTTAGTTCTCGAGAAAAATACCAAATGGTGACAGAATGCTCACCAAACTACTCTCTAAACTTGAAGGGTGATTAGAACTGGATCATCTAGAGCATTAAAAGGAAATTTCAAGCTATCTACGAAGGATTGAAATGGTTCTTGTTGGCGTAGTCTTAGGTATCTAGCAAAAAGCAGCCCTAAACCCCAATATTCTTGGGTTTGTTCAGAGTTAACCAAACTTATTCTTAGTTTAGCAAAGTCAACATTCTTTGATCAAAGTCAATTCGAATAAGGATTATACTTTATTTCTCGAGAGAAGTACCAAATGGTGACATAATAGATTTATTGCTCACCAAACTACTCTCTAAACTTGAAGGGTGATTAGAACTGATCATCAGAGCATTAAAAGGAAATTTCAAAGCTATCTACTACATGGGATTGAAATGGTTCTTGTTGGCTTAGTCTTAGGTATCTAGCAAAAAGCAGACCTAAACCCAATTTTCTTGGGCTTTGTTCAGAGAATAAGAGGGGAATGGTCTCTTTGCAGATTTTATCATGTCTTCCAGTATCTTGCAAAAAGCCCAGGCCTTATTTAGATGTGGATAAAATGTTGACAGGTTCTCAAGAGTTGGACATCAGTTTGTGGCTGTCGAGCAAGTTTGTTTTTGTCTTTACTCGTGTGATGTTTCAAAAGCAATACCTATCCTTTTCTTATCATTATTTGGTGTCCCTGAACTTTCCAATGAAGTAGTTGCTTCTTCCTTGACTTTGGTTTGTTCTAGAGGAAAGGTACTACAAGTATTTCTGAATTTGGGTTTGAAGGCCAGATGCTTTTTTTACGCATTCTATTACAATTTGGAATAATGTTGTATTTTGTGGGGGTCCTGACCATGAAATTTTGAGTATCTAAAAGTCTGTATGGAGGCTTTTCTCTCAGGTTTGAGCCTATACCTGTGTCTGCGATCTCTGGAAGGGGTACAGGGGAACTGCTTGATGCTGTTTGTTCCGAACTGGTTTTACCTCAGGTATTTTTTTTCTTTTCGAAAAGAATTGTTTTTATTATGAAAAGAATCCTGAAAACAACATGGACAATTTATAGAGCATCACCTCACTCTTAGATCTGCAGCCCCTTCAAAGGCATTCTACTTATAATTAGCCATTACCTTTTTGGGAGAACATATGTAGACGTCTCGAATTGCATGTATGCATATAAATATGTATGCATCTCTCTCTCTCTCTCTCTCTCTCGCTCTCAGCATAGCATAGATTAGTACTCAGCAAGGGTCCTAGCGTGCCCTTTGCTTCAGCTCACTGAGGCTTGTATGAGTTCGCTTTTCTGTGTACTTTGTCCCATAGGCCTGGGAGGTCTCATGTGGACGTTGATATCTCTCTCTCTCTCTCTCTCTCTCTCTCTCTCTCTCTCTCTCTCTCATGTGGACAGGCCAGCTTCAGGGTGGATCACTCAACTTACGATCACATTTTTACACTTAGAGGGATCATTGAGGAGGCCAGACACAGGAGACAGAGAGTATATTGTTGCTTTGTGGATTTTCGCAAGGCATTCGACACCGTTCCCCGCGCCCACTCGTCAGACGCCTGCAGGAGTTAGGCTACGACTCAGAGGTTATCTGGGCAGTAGTAGCTCTCTACGAGCGGGTGACGGGCCAGGTCAGGATTGGCACCAGCTGGATCCCAGAGATCACGAGCACTATCGGAGTCAAACAAGGATGTCCCTTGTCACTGACTCTATTTGGCCTCTACATCGACGAGCTCGAGACGACCATCAGGACACTCGGAGGTGCAGGCTGCTCTCTTGCGGAGGCTGTCACCCAGATTCTCTTATACGCAGACGATGTAGTACTACTATCCTCTTCTGCTACTGGTCTTTAGCGACACCTGGATGGACTTCAGGTCTTCTGTGATACACATGACTTGAAGGTCAACCTTGGGAAAACCAAGGTGATGATCTTCAACACTTCCAGACCCGCTATGCACCGAGAGCAGTTTCTCTTCGCCGGCGACCTTGTTGAGATAGTTGACTCTTACACATACTTGGGTGTTGTCTTCTCAGACCCGATCTTCACGATGCGCCCGGCCATGCAGGCCAGGATCAGCCGAGGCTATGCCGCTCTTGCCAGACTGGAGCGACAGTGCTACCACTCCCACTTCCAGGACCCGCGGACCAAGTCTCTTTTTTTTGATTCTTTGGTCAGCCCAGCAGGCATGTACGGTAGCCCATGGTGGGGAGCCGACCTTTCAGACACAGAGTGGGCTCGAGTCGAGCGCCTACAGATACTGATGTTTGCTCGGATGATCCGCAGCAAACCATCGGTACCACACCAGATCATTCTAGTAGAGTTCGGCGCCTCACCCCTACAGCTTGATGCGGCTTTCCAGGCTATCACTTATCTCCACAGACTCAGGGATTTCAGCTCCTCCGCCGACGGTCGCCTCCGCCTACCTTGGCTAGCTCTATCCTCCTCTATGGCCTTATCCGTTGATGGGGACCAGCGATGCTGGTATAGTCGTCTTTTCAGTTGGTTCATCCGACTGGGCCTTGACTTAGACCGGTTGCCTCCTTTTCAGTACAGCCTCGACGCTCCACCATCTCCCCTCTCCCCCACTGACCAGGAGGTCAACCGGCTCATTCGAGGGGAACCTTCATCATGCGTGCTCTAGTCTGTCGCTGCATCGTTCGTGGCTCCAATGTCTTTGGTTGTATCTCTCGTCATCGTCGTCTCATTTCACTGGTCCATACTGCTCTCATGTTGTTGATCTCCTCCTCTTCTATCCCAAAATGTCCAGGGGCAGACTCGAATGTGTAGAAGTTTGTGACATGTCTCTGAGCTTGATCCACCACAGTCCTTGCTGAGGAGGCTTCTCTCGCTCTTTAATTTGACGTAGAAGGGACCTCTATGATGTCTCATCTCCATTGGGTAGAGACCGATGGAGACTTGGTCTTGGAAGTGAATCAATCTGGAGAGAGGCACGAATCCAAGCCCCTCTTGGAAAAGGGAGTGGTAGCGTCCTCAAATCTTGTAGTGAACATAAGATACATAAGAAGTGCTCCTCTGTCTCTACCTCACCCAATGTGCACAATCTACACATCTGCTGCTCCCTAGGTGTGCTTGCGGCTCTTCTTGTCTCAATTCTTAGCTGATGGGATGAGACTCATATCTGCTCAGTGGCAATCATAAGGGCACTTTAGACTCGCCTGTCCTCCAAATACGGGGGCTTGATGATCACTCTGTCCTCTGACACTCTCAAGAAGTAGTTGCGATAGAATTTGACTTTGGTGGGGAAATCCTGGTTTCTCCCCACGTCCTTGACGTATAGAGTTGAAGCAGGTCTAACTGTACGATATGGTTGATCTCATCTCGACAAGGGATCAAGAGCATCCAAGCTATACTTGAAGGAGGGGAGATGATCCATTTGAATGCCATGTGTATCAAACTTTTGAGATGCATGCATACTAGGCCATGCTCGCTCCACTCTCAGCCAGCCACATAGATGATTCTAGTGCCATTCTCGGTAGCCTCCCTCTTGGTAAGGCCCTGACCTTGTAAAGATAGGTAATTGCCTAGAAGATGTCGTCTTTGAGCGGTGTCATGGCAAACTCTGCCTGTAGGGCTTGCTTCGAATCATCCTGGATTTCATGATCACTTGTAGTATTCAAAGCGTTGCCACTCAATCGTCATTGTCAGATCACATCCCCTGAAGGGTGCTGCATACATGGATGTAGGCCTCGCTAATGTGTCAAATAGCCATCCCTTCATCCGAGGGTCCTGAAAATGCGCCTAAAAACACTGTCGCTCCAGTCGGGCAAGAGCTCCCTTTCCTCGTGTAAGGCATGCCCTGGCTGCATGGATCATCGTGAAGGCTGGTCCAGTAAAGACAGCCCCCTAGATATGTGTAAGAATGTACAATATCCACTGGCTCTCCTATGTAGATGAAGCTATGTTGATGAAGTACTGGCCAGGATTTATTGAAGATCATAGATTTGGTTTTACCAAGGTTAACCGTCAGATCCCTCTCTCTACATAACACTTCTAGGGCATCTAGGTCTTTATGTAACTCTGCTGCTGAAGAGGATAGGAGGACTATATCATCTACATACAATAGTATCTGTATCATCAGGTTGGCCAGCCACGATCCCTCGCCTCCCATACGGTCAATGAAGGTCGTGATCTCATCAATATATAGCCCAAATAAAGTTGGTGAGAAGGAGCATCCTTGCTTCACCCCTATTGTACTCTTGATCTAGTCTGATAGGCCTCCAGAGGCATGTATTCTCCCTCTAATTGACTCATAGAGGCTCATCACCCCCCATATCATAACAACTGGGATCTGCATCTCTTGTAGTTGTCTGATCATGCAGTGGTATCGAAGGCCTTCCGAAAGTCTACAAAACATGCGTAGACTTTATGGGATCGCAAGCATGCCTCCTCAATGACTGCTCACAGGGTGAACATATGATCCAAAGTAGAGTGCTGTCTCCTAAAACCAGCCTGCCTCAATGCTTGCTGCCCATGCTCTCTCTATATATTTATAGAGAGAGCATCATAGTAATTCCAATAGATTTTTGTTTTTTGTGGGACACGGATGTCCCCACATGAAAATCTTATTCTGTTACTGTCAATAATGTGGCAATGGTGGGCATTGCATTCTAGATGCTCAAATGTATTTGCAGGCTCGTGTTTTGATTTGGCCATATGGCCTCGTAATGCCCCTTGGCCTTGCACAAGAAGCCTCTAGAAGCAATGCTTTGGTGCACAGTAAGGATGCCCTTGGGACCTTTGGACTTAAGAATAAAATAAACAAGTCAGCTCCTACTGTCCAAGATAAAGGAAAGGCTAAGGTTGCTCCTAATAGCAATGGAAATGGTCAAATGTCTTGTCTTATGGATGCCTCATCTCTATATGGCTTGGTAGCTGGTCTACATGTTGATTTTCAAAAGTCTAAGCTTCTCCCTCTTCATTAGAAAGATTAACATTGTATTTCAGGCACTTCAACAATGGGGCAAAAAGAACAAGCTCAATTCGAGACTGAGAGGCAAGCACAAGATCCAATCCCTGTGACTTGGCTCCACCAAGTATTGACAGTCTCTTTGAGCCTTTGTTCCAGCAACAAGATCCACAACATAATGTAGCGCCACGCCAACTTGAAGGTGCCGCACTTTCTAGAATTTTAAGTTGCCCTGTGTCAATTCCCATTGGACTCCTCTTACAAAATTGTCCCAATCTCTTGGAGAGTTTCAAAGGATGGATTGAATAAGCATCTCCCCTTATGAAAGACATCGAAGATATCCCTGTGTGGATGGGTGAGAAAGAAAGAAAGAAAGAAAGTTTATTAAAGTCTTCGGGAGACCGTGAAGGTCTATGAGACTAAAGATAACTGATACAATGAGCATAACGGTGGCGGTCTCAAAACGGGCCAGCCAACCGTTTCTACAAAAAAGAGGTTATGAAGGACGGTGTATCTAGTCCTGATACAAAAAACATGTGTCTACCTCCAAATGATACAAAAAAGAAGGGGGGGAACCAAAAATGGGGCAGAGGGGGGAGATACAATATATATGTGCAGGTGGTGATCGTCAGAGACCAATCATAGAGGGGCCGTCAAATGGGAGGCCGGAAAAAACCCTACGATAGATGATTGGCCTCTGACGTCACGCGGCCTAGTCGAGCTCGGTCGTCGGGGGCGACGGGTGGCCCTGTGGATGAGGGCAACGGTAACCCCGGTGGGGCGAGTAGAGAGCAGAGACGAGATGTCATGGACCCGGATGTGTGAGTCTGTCCGCTGGCGCAGCTGTTGTGGCTCTGGCTCTCACTCACGTCCGCGTCGTCGGTTAGACTGAGGAGAGGTATCCTGTGACTGGAAGAAATCAGTGATAGGCCGCTGGGTGTCCTCATGCTATGTGTGCTACGCGTGTCGCCGTGCTCGGAGAGAGGTATCTCAGTGGCGAGTCATCTCATGTAAGAAAGCGGCTAGACATCGCTGATCCGGGAACTGCAGCATGTGTTGGAGGGGGCCGAATCCGTCGCGGAAGAGGCAGTGGTACCGGCCTCGAATGGCATAATAGATAGGACATCTAAAAGCAAAGTGCTTCTTCGATTCGATCTCCTGCAAGTCGCAAAGTGGGCAAAGGCGGCCCTCTCGTGGGATACCCTCTGTGCGTCCGCTCTCGATCCGTAATCGGTGTGACGAAACCCTAAACTGACCGAGGGAGATCCGGAGCGCATGTGGTAGATGAAGCTGTGTTAACCCGGAGGTGTGATGAAGCCCTCCTGTGAGATCTAGAGGCAGTGTCGGCGGTAGAAGTCGAGCTTCACGAGAGATGACATACGCAACATCACCATGCCTTTGATCCATAAAGCATATGATGAAGTCCAAGCCATAGTGGATGTTGGAGCAGGTGTGAATGCCCTATCCAAGGAGCTCTATGATGAATGGGGTCTCCCACCAATTGGAAAAGGCTAATTTCAACATACGTCGTGATTTTTTCAATAAAATCAAATGGTGTCTTGATTAATGGCACTAGTGCAATCCACGAGATTCATCACCATATTGCTAAGGTTTTGCCTATCTGGCTGGATCATTTGACCTTTTGACCATAAGACTTTAATCACATGGACATAATATTATCTGGCATGATCTTTTGGCCATTTGCCAAATTGGAGAGATTGTCCCACCCATGCATCTTGTGTGTCATCTTGTTTATCCTTTGGGATGGATAGCCACTCGGCGGCAACAATCGGATGGGGTGCTTGACAAACTCAAGAAGAAACTAGAATATCGGAAGTTGGCTACCTGGTCATTACTTGTTTGCCTGCGTATAGTTCAATCAATCCTCGTTGCATGCATATAATTTTATTTGCCATTGATGATTTTCACTAAATGGGACATCTCTTGTTTCATGTCTCATATTATGGAGCTCTTATGGTGGTCATCTCATCGACATAAAGCTATCAAATTACGTTTTGTAGATCACCTTTGCTCACGTAAGATGCATGGCGGCTTGAATATTCTAAACATCCGTATGCATCAACCTTGGGTATATATGATGTGACATCTACTTTTGCATTTGTCTACTGCAACCTTTGTTCACTGGCAGCCCATGCATGGGGATCTTCTCTTGGGTCACATTGATGGCAAGGTCAAGGGATGTCCATTTGTCTCTAGCTTACTTTTCGATTGGAAGCAACTTCTCTCCCACTTAAATGGCTTTGCCGGGATACTCTTGCTGGAGTGCCACTTATGTACGCTATGCGATCGGCAAGAGGTTGAGTTAGAGGAGCACTTCACACTCGGATGCCCTGTGTACTACGAGATCCGTGGTTGCTGTCATTGCTCCTCTCCAAACTCCTTTCTTATATAGACCAGGGATGCCTCGCTTCTTTCATTCATGAGGCAATTCGACATAGAGAGCACTTACTCAAGATACAAAGACAGGCCTCAGATACACTGCCCGACTCTTCTCAGAGTAGGAACTCAGGATACAAAGACAGGCCTCAGATACACTGCCCGACTCTTCTCAGAGTAGGATCACGGAGTTCATCTAGTTAGATTGTATGGACCACATAGTCACCGATTGCAGATGTAGTAGGGATCCCGAGCTCGGCACGCCATACTCGACAGTGGATGGACACGGAGATCACACCATCAGCTCCTCTGCTCTCGATACGGAGTCGGTGTGATGATACTTGAAACTGCCCGATGGAGATCCTCAGTGAGTGCGGTAAGTGAATCCAAGTATACGCTAGCGGGACAATGAAGACCTCCTCAGAGATGTGAAGGTAGTGATCCTTATAGAAGCTGAGATTCACTGGAAGCTCTCTCGGATCCAACTAGGAGATCCTCTCGAATGACTTGGTTGACCTCGTGGTATCCAGGTGGGATAGACGGAGCATCCAAGCTGTACTGGAAGGGGGTAATCTATGCATGTGGAGCCCCAATCTCTTGAACCACCTATGTGACTGTGCACACCAACCTCTCCCGTTCCCTCCATCTGCTAGACTCATGGATGAAGCTAGAGCTAGCCATGGTAGCCTACGTCTCCTCGATGTGCAGTCTCCATATAGTTTGACACGGTGTTGGAACGCCACATCTAGCTGTGGTGGAGAAGCGCCAAACTCGGCCTGATTGATATGATGTGGCACCGATGGTTTCCCTCGGATCATCCGTGAGAGCAAGAGAATATGTAGTCACTTTGCTTTGCTGCCCACTGTGTGTGTGAGAGGTCGAGTCCCCAACTAGGGCTACCATACATGTCAGTTGGTTGAACCAAGGAGTCAAAGAGAAGAGCCTTGGTTCGAGGATCCTGCAAGTGTGAATGGAAGCACTGTCACTCTAGTCGGGCAAGTGAGGCATATCCCCTGCTCAGCCAGGCCTGCATCACTGGTCTCATCGTGAAAATCGGGCCAGGGAAGACAAACACCCAAGTAAATATATGAGGAGACGCTCTCAACTGGGGATTTGTCAAATGTGAACTGCTCCCTGTGCATGGCTGCTCGAGATGTGTTAAAGATCATAACCTTGGTCTTGCCAAGGTTGACCTTCAAATCATGCGACTCACAAAAGGCTTGAAATGCATCCAAATGTCTCTAGAGGCCCTTGTAGTACCACATCATCTGCATATAAGAGGATCTAAATCAGGGAACCGGAGAGGGAGCACCCAGCCCCCCCTAGTGCTCCCATGAAGGTCTTGAGCTCAACTATGTAGAGGCCAAATAAGGTTGGTGATAACTGACAACCTTGTTTGACCCGGATGGTACTAATAATCTCCTCTATCCACCTTGCACCTGTCCGAACTCAGCCTGAGACTCTAAAAAAAAGCACCATAATAGCCTAGATGATCTCTTGGTCATACCCCAGCTCCTACAAGCGCCTAGGCTCGTGGGACCATGTTAGAAGCTTTGCGGAACCCACAAAGCAACAATACATCCTCTGCTTCCGCGATCTGGCCTTGTCTATGACACTCCTGAGTGTGAGTATGTGATCCATGATCCCATGATCCCGCCAAAATCCTGCGGACCCCTCTGCCTTGAGCCCTTGCATCTCTGCAAATAAGCTGACCTCTGTGTCAAGTACTGATGCATACATCTTGGACATGACATGCCCAATCATAATGGTCCTATAGTTTTCGAGCTCATGGGATCCCGTGCCTTGTCGTGATAGTGTTAAGGGTCCATGCGTGTGGGAAGCCAATGCATACTGCGTCATTGAATAGCTTTTGCTAAGATCCAGCCTAGGATGTCAATCTTATATGCAATAACCTCAGTATAGAGTCCCTCGTGATCTTTCGCTCAGCCATTGTGGAGCTTCAATGCCGCATCCTTGACACCACCTCTGGTGAACAGAGTGCAAGTGGTGGGGTGGGGTGAGTGCAAGAGGTCAAGGGCGGGTTGGTGAGGAACATCATAGAGGCCGCGTGCGTATATGTGCCAAACTTGAGTGTTGGTGAGAGGTGAATGTGATTTTTGCTTAAGGAACTTGCACCAAAACTCCTTGGAGTTGTTGCAGAACAAAATGTTTAGTAACAGCTCCTCATTTCGGCAGACAAATGCTTGCTTCTTCTGGCGTACAAGATGACGATACTCGTGTATGGTGTCTGGTTCACTCGAAAGGTTATGTTTGGCCTCAAGTCGAAGCTGTCGGCAAAGAGCCTTACACTCCTCATCCTACCAACTATTGCAAGGCACAGAACCAAGAGGTGGGTGTCTAGTGGTGTATGGGAAGGTGTGAAGAGCAGCGTCGTGGAGTGAGCAGCTAATTAGGGCAGCACGGCCTTTAGTAGGGGTATGTGATTAATATATGTGAGTAGTGTATACAGCCGTGCAGAGTATATAGATGCTAGATCGTGATCGAAGTGTATATCATGATAAGTGGTGTGTGTGATCGATGTGGTGGGTGGTACTGTGAGAGGGGTGTGGAGATGCTGAAAAAGAGGTAGGTGTGATCTGCCCCTGGGGGGTGGTGAAAGGGAGAAGTCAGTGATGTGTGATGTGAAGGTAGGGGATCCCATGATGTAGTCAATTGCACTAGACCCTCCCCCATGTGGAAAGCAAGTGAAGGCAGGGGATCCCATGATATAGTTAACTTCGCCAGACCCTCCCGCATGTGGAAAGCAATTGAAGTCACCTGAGGAGGGCCATAGCTTAAGACCATTATATATGACAAGACTGTGCATTGTGCCCATATCCAAAAGTGCGTGACCGTATGATGTGAATGGTCCCTATCTATGAGCAAATACTTGTGCCAAGCGTGCCTCATCAAGGTCAATGTCTGGCAGCAATATGGCATCATCGAAGTCCAAAAGTGATACCGGACGTGTGCTTGTCCTCGTGTTGAAGTCCCCAAATAGAAGCACTTCCTCGCGGCTCAGGAAATCTAGGATGTCTAGATGAAGAGATGCGTACGGCGATGTCTTGCCCTTCATGTGTATATCCTGGCAGAGTGGGATGTCTGAGGTGAAAAGTAGCATATTGCTATATAAAGATCACGGCTATCTGTACGCCGGATCCGGACCAATAGGAACATAGAGTGTACATCCATCCTCTCCATTGAGATGACTCCAAGGAGAGATGACTCGTAAAGTACTGCTACTCCTCCAGACCCTCGCACTCTGCCTGTCTCCCTCGTCTCGTCTCTGAAGGCTGACTCCCATGTATCACTGCTGACGATCGGTAGCAGACACTCTAGACTCTGATGTGTCTTTGTGTAGAAGATGATGTCTCGTCTTGTGTATGACTTCGAGAAATTCCCTGGATGGTACCGTTACATTTCAAAATGGTACATGATAGGGTCTCAGTATCATGGGTCTCATAGACCCTGCCCCCTATGTGGGAGAGCTTGCAAGTCAAATAGATTGGGTGCTTGACATGCTTAAGAAGAAGCTGCAATATTGGAAGTTGGCATCCTGACCTTTACATGTTCGCTATCGTATTGTGCAATTGATTGTGGTTGGATATATCAAGTTTTATTTGCCCTTGATGATGCTTGCCAAACAAGATATCCCTTTCTTTATGTCCAATATTATGGAGCTTTTTTGGAGGTCACACTTTTGTCACAAAGCTCTTAGGTTGCTTTCAGTTGATCACATTTGCTCTCCAAAAACGCATGGAAGATTGAATATTCTAAATATTCACACGCATATCCTTGCTTATAAAGGGAAAATGATGTTGCAATTCATGCAAGTTAGTCAGCCATGGATATTTATGATGCGACACTTGATTTTACACTTGTCCAATACAGCTTTCAGTTGGCGGCCCTGTCACTGGCACTTTCCTTTGGGACACATTGATGGTAGAGTTTCTCTTATGATTTTTGATTGGAAGCATAAACTTTCCCATCTCAAATAGAATACTATTTGTAGATAACTACTTGTGTGCTAAGAGCCTTCATTGGCAAAGGTGTTCTCGCCTCCAGTGGCTTTGCAGGAACCTTGTCGCTCCTATTTTCTTTGGACCAAAAGAATTTGTTGTGTGGATGATGCGATTGATGCGGCTGATATGGCTATCTCCTTTCCTACAGCTGTCAAACTTTGCATTACAGTGGCCTCTGTCATCTCTATTGTCGTAGATGCTTCATAACTTTTGCCCATACCCCATCTTGAGATATCGGACCGCCTTAAAGATTGGGTTCTCCAATCGAATGACCATGTTTGCCATCCTGGACCATGGACAGATATCACGATTGCATCCGTATATAAGGTCTTGCTGCCTCCCCTTGGGTTTCTCTTCGTGCCAATGGCATCTGGTATGTCACACGCCCCTCTCATTGGTGGTGCCGAAGATTGTAGTAGATTTGGGTTTCCAAACTTCCTCTTTGGCAAAAGTTCTTCTTGTGGCAAGTTTTACTTGGAATCCGCCCATTTGGAAAGCTTTTGGCTCGTTATCATATTGCTCATGCCACTTGTCGACGGTGTCGGTGCAAAGATAAAGATTCTTAAAAAAAAAAGGAAGCAAATGAAGGTTTTAATAAACAAAAGGGCTTTTTGAAGCATGGTATGAAGGGCTTTGATATAGTTTGTGAAAGGGACTCTAGGAAAATCACAAGTCCAACTCTAGATCAAGTAAACGTCTGACGACATTTCAAAAAAATTCTTCGAAGGTGAAAAGCACATCTTCATTGGAATCCGAATTTAAAAGGGAATTCGAAGCCAAGAAGCGACCGAGCAACGAATTAGGAAGAACACCGATAATTTCTAAATGACAAGGGAGATACACATTGTTCCTCCCATATTTTTATTTTGTTTGCTTCTGGTATATAAGTCTTCTTTCTTGGGTAGAAGTATATACATAGAGTCAAGAAAGAATCGATATGGTGACTTAAGGGAATCATTGAATTTGATGAAGAGTGATCGAAAAGGAGAATAAAAGATAAGAGTGATCATATTAAAGTGTCACAAAAAGGAGAATAAAAGATGATAGCATATACAGGATATATCTAGGTGAGCAGCATGAATATGTGCGCCATTAGAAATTGATAAGGATAAGAATACTATGAATTACATCAGATAATAAAATTTGTATTGCGTGATACGTATGATTTTTTTTGATAAATTGTTCTACTGACTTAAATTGAATTGAAGAAAGTAAAGAGAGGAAAAAGCATACGATTACATGATGACATTTATGCTAAGCAATAGGGGGAATACAAAATGTTCGCTAGAAATATAGCTTTTAGTTGATTATTTCGTTGTGATATTGCATTTATGGATAATGATAAATAGTTGATTTATGCTAGATAATGTCTTGTATGTATTTTCTAACAATTGAGCAAAATTCATTTCAGATCATTATTAGCTATCAAAGCATTAAGTTAATGATAAAAAACTTTGAAGTGTGATTAGACAATGATGTGCATATATTCATCTGTTGGTCATAATTTGACAATGATGTGCATGGATTCATGTGCTGGCCATAATAAAAAACTTTGAATTGTGATTAGGCAATGATGTGCATGTATTCATCTGCTGGCCATAATTAACATATGTCAATTATTGCTACTCCCCATTATAAGGAAAACTTTATAAGAATTAAGTATTGTATTCGTTATTATTTCTCAATTCCATACAGGTATGGGACAATCTAGATATTGAGGAATTTAACAAATATAATGCTTGGATCTGTACCACAGTGACATCAACGATGTATGGATGCTGTATATAATCTCTATTGGTACAAGATAAGAATAATGATATTATCTAAAATATGCTCGAGGCTCCAAAGAATGTATGATTGGAGGAGCTTTATTCGACCTTTCATACAAAAGGGTGGTGATGCTCTGAAAGGTCATAGCAATCCACATTACTTTCTCTTTTTCTTAAAGGCTAAAAAATCAGTAATGTAGTGACAATACTATTCTCTTGATACAAAATGGGAACTTGATGATCCTTACAATCTCTTAACTTCAATTACGAGCAAGGAGATGCATCCAAAATGGGCTCTTATACAGCAATCTACCAATAAATCTCAGTGTGAAATAGATGGCTTAAAATCTTTTATAAAAACAAGAAACAATGGTGTAATACCCTTCTTGGCAGTAACACAATGCATTGAGACACACGAATTGATAGAATACCTTGGAAAATGCAAAATTGGTATTGACTTAGCTATACCGTTTACAAGAAGAGGGAGACCAGATTTGCTAGGATCCCCAAGAGATATTAGAGATACTAGAGATGACCACCTCTTTCTACTGCCCAGTTTTTTAGGTGGAAGAGGGATCCCCTCAGTTCGTGCAGCTCGAGAGGTAGTTTGGAATCACATCCCCTTAGTGGTCACCCCATGCATCACGAGATAGGTGGAGGTCCCTTTCAGAGATGAGGAGCTCTTGGTGGCCCTCAAGGCACACTTGCTATACAAAGATTGCTTAGGTGAGAATGGCGTAACACCGTTTTTTTGCAGCTGTTCTTATTGTTAATCCGTGTTTCTCAAATTCCCTAGATAGTTAGCTGGGCTCTTTAGAAGCAGGTTGGATAATAGCTAGCACTTCTTTTTTACTTTCTGCACGATCAGCGCGAGTCGAATAGCTGATTTGTATGGTTGGTTTTCTCGCAAGCATAAATTGAAGGTCCTTGTCTTGGGGGGGAAAATGGGCAGATTCTAATGGATTGCGTATATTAGCTCTAAGTTACCCATATTGTCAAATGCTCATGTAATCGCGTGAAAGCCTATTGCTGTGCAAAAAGTGTTTGATAGATTTGATATTGTCAGACATATTGGATAGTACTGTTAAAAGTTGTGTCAAGACTAAAAACTTTCATATCAATAGCAATAGTTTTTTTCAACCAGAAGATTAGTTAGCCACATAGCTTGCCACGATTTAGTTTCTAGCAGGCCTTAGTCGCTCAAGGTTTATGTCGTTATTTAGTTTAATTAAAACCTCTATTTTGATATCAGAACATGTTTGCAAGAAAGAATCCATTTGCATGTACGCCTTCTTCTTGTTTGCGTGAGCTTTTCTGATGGTTAGTTGGCTGTTAATTTCTTTCAAGATATCTTACTGATAGGTTATATGCTTTGTATGTTTTATAAGGTCACATTTTTAGGTCTCATGATGTCTATGATAAGGTTTTGTAAAAATTCTTTTCGGAAGTAATTGATTGTAAGGCAGTTTGGGTAATATTCTTGTGACTGGTTTTGGTATTCCATGTGCTCTTTATTGGGTGTATGGAAGTTCACATTCTTAAGGAATTTGTGTGTTAAGAGGTTTTTATACATATAAGAAATACTTTTGAAATGGCAATGGTGAAATCTTTATGTTTATATGTTTCTCATGCTTAGATGGAACAAAGCATGCTAGAAGATGAAGATAGAACTCCTGCTATAGCCATTGTGGGGAAGCCCAATGTCGGGAAAAGCAGTATTTTGAATGCCCTAGTAGGAACTGAAAGATCAATTGTGAGTCCAATCAGTGGAACTACTCGGGATGCCATTGACACTGATATTACTGGGCCAGATGGACGGGTAAGTGATATGTTTGATGAGTGCATTTTACAGTTTAATCTAAAAGTGATTTTGTGCAATGAGGTTTCACATTGTTTGAATCGTGGTTCAGGAATTGCATTGCAACTCTCTCTCGCTCTCTCTTTTTTTTAAGTGTGTGTGTAGAGAAAGAAAGAAAGAAAGAAAGAAAGAAAGATGTATTAACGTCTTCGAAAGGCTTCGCACTCCTATGAGACAAAATACAATATCAAAGTGACAAAAGGGCTGAGGCAAAGGGCTCACTAAGATCCTTTGTCGAGTACTATACTAGACTAAAATCAGCAATACAAAAACATGTAGACTCGAAGTCCAAAAGTAGGGACTAATAGCTAGACTCAGTTTCAGAGTAGGAGTCAGAAGACATATCCAAGTCCCATGGCGGCTCTCTTGTGAGTTGCAAAAATGTCTCGTATTTGTGTCTGTCTGATCGTAGCTTGGATAAAGAGATTTGGACTACTTTTTGATTAGCCTTCTCCTTTAGTGCTAGCCTTCGTCATGGCTGAGTTTGCCCTTCACCTCCGGAGTGCCGACTGAAACTTAGTACGAAGACTTTGTATAAATGGATGCGCAAGTATGCGTGGGTGTGCGGATTTGTATGTGTGAGAGCATGTTTTTATACTATGGTCTATGCCCACTGTTGGGCGCTGATGATGTCAGTGGGGATGTCATAGTAGCTAGTTCTTGGTATGCGTGATGGAGTTTATGGTTTTCAATCTTATGAGTGACTATCGTGAGATTGAAACTGCACTATGTTGTGTTTTTAGAGGATGAGTTTGGGAATGTTCCTGGATTCATCTAGGTATATGCTTCTGCCGTATTAGCGGACATGCAAATTTCACCTTGTGAAGTTTTCGCCCAAGTTACGCCGTGCTGGTATTGCGATAATTCTTTCTATTTGAAATGGTGCGTTGCCCTATCAGCTAGATTTAGATGCTCGTTTGAGAGAGACTAAAATGAAATCGTTTAGACTGAACAAGCAGTTGTAGCTTGAATGAAGAGATTTTGGACTACTTTTTGATTAGCCTTCTCCTTTAGTGCTAGCCTTCGTCATGGTTGGGTTTGCCCTTCACCTCCAGAGTGCTAATAGAAAGGCAGTACAAAGACTTTGTATAAATGGATGCTCAAGTATGTGTGCGTGTGTGGATTTGTATGTGTGAGAGCATGTTTTTATACTATGGTCTACACCCACTGTTTGGCGCTCATGTTCCTATGCATGATGGAGTTTATGGTTTTCAATCTTATGAGTGACTATCGTGAGATTGAAGCTGCACTATGTTGTGTTTTTAGAGGATGAGTTTGGGAATGTTCTTGGATTCATCTAGGTATATACATCATTGGGTAAGCCTCTTTTGCATTGGTTCTTTCCAATTTTTGCAACACATTCCTTTCTTTGCTTCATTTGCATTTTGGAAAGGCCTTGTGTTGCCGTTTGGGGAATTTTTGCACTAGGTACACCTAGAGGCAGTAGGGTATTTTGCAGTGAAAAGCTTTGAAGCCGGAGCAAAGTTTTTGAAGATACGAAACGAAGAGAGAGAGAGAGAGCAGGTACAAGATGAGTCGATAGAGCAGTCACATCAAATCTTAGATAAGATAAAGAAAACACAGGTACAAAGTACTTGTACCTAGACCTAGGACCTACAAGGCACATACCATGGCCTATAGGGCATCACTAGAACCACCAGAAGATGGCCTACAAACCCCCCTCCATGGGATGGGCTGAAGTACTCTGGAAATGTCTCAGAATACCTGGTAGTTTCTGGTCATGGTGGCACATGTTCATCCAAAAGGATATAGCCACCTATGAATGTACAAGGAATGTCAGATCATGTAGCAAAGGAAACCAAGTGTAAAGCCTGTCGGAAGACTTCGAACTTGGGACGAGGAAGTGCCTTTGTAAACATATCTGTGATGTTGTCCTCTGTGGGAAGATAGGACAACTCTATGTCTCCTGCTGACAACCACTCCCGAACATAATGATAGTGAACTTCAATATGCTTGCTACGCGCATGAAACACTGGGTTACGTGCAATGGCCAAAGCACTCTGGCTGTCAGTGTAGACAATAGTGGAGGATGTTTGGCAAATACCAAGATCTGTAAGTAACTGTCGAAGCCAAACACACTCTACTGTAGCGGTGAAAGCTGCCCTGTACTCAGCCTCACAGCTAGACGTGGCAACTGTCGGTTGCTTCTTGCTGAGCCAAGAAATACATGAATTGCCAAGCAAAAAACAATTGCCAGTATGTGACACTCTGGTGTCGGAACATCTTGCCTAGTCACTATCCGTGTAGGCATGCATGGTAAGTGAACCCTGATCATCGTAGAAGAGGGCTAAATCTTGAGTGCCTCTGAGATATCTGAAGAATCTCTTCACTGCTTGCCAATGCTGTGAACTAGGCATGTGCATGAATCTACTGAGCTGAGATACTGCATACTGCAAGTCAGGTCTGGTATGACGTAAATAAATAAGGCATCCAACAGCCTGCTGATAAAGAGTGATATCACATGGTGGGCTCCCATCATGAGCTGAGAATTTGAAGCCAGGATCTACTGGAGTAGAGATTGGCTTGCAATCCTCAAAGTGAAAACGATCAAGGAGCTGTCCAATATACTTGGACTGAGACATCGTGATACCCCCCTCAAGATGAGCAAACTGAATACCCAAATAATAATGGAGCCGTCCCATGTCTGACATGTCAAAAATCTGCTGCAAATCAGCCTTGAAGGCTGCAATTTGCTGAGTATCTGGGCCCGTGATAAACATATCATCCACATGTAAAATCAGCACTAAAAAATCAGATCCACTCCCACGGAAATAAAGAGTGGGTTCTGTGGGACTATTCTAAAAACCAAGGGATAGTAAGTGTGCATGAATTTTGGCATACCATGCCCTGGGTGCCTGCTTCAAACCATAAAGGGCTTTTCTAAGCCGGCATATCTTATTTTCAGAATTAACAACCTCAAAGCCAGGAGGTTGTGTGACATAAACTTCTTCCTGCAGATCCCCATGAAGAAAAGCGGTCTTGATGTCAAGTTGGTGCACTTGCCAATGATGATGGGCTGCAATGGCAATGGCACATTGAATGGTAGTAATCCTGGATGTGGGAGCAAATGTCTCCTCAAAGTCAATGCCTTGTTGTTGGGCATATCCTTTTGCAACGAGACGGGCTTTGTATCGATCTGTGCTGCCATCAGATTTCCTTTTTAATTTGTAGACCCACCTCGTTCCAATGGCATGCTTGCCAGGTGGGAGATCTATTAATTCCCATGTGTCATTTTTGGCAACAGATTGTAACTCAGCTTGCATTGCATCCATCCAATCTTTGCTGTCAAAAGCATCTTTATGGCACAAAGGCTCTTCATTGCAAGCTGTAGCAAGGAGTGCAAACTCAAGAAAGTGACCATGCTGTCTATTCCCTGATCTTGTCTGGGCAGCAAAAGGCTGATCTTGTTTGCTGTCCCTCAATGTATCCAGAAGCCATCTGGGAACTTGCCTTTGCTATCTATTGACAGCTCTTTCTTCAATGACTGCATCATGAGTAATGGGATCATTCTGTGCCGGAAGAGTAACCTGCAACTCAGCATGAGGTTGTGGCTGATTATTGCTTAGTGGAGGGCCTGCAGGAGGCTCATGTTGCTGCTCAAAATCCTCTTCTGATGATGGCAGAGGTAACCAAGATTCAAAGGCATCAAACATGTCAATATCTGGCTTTGCTTTGCAGTCCACAAGAGGAGAAGCTGAATGTTCAGCAAAGATCACATCTCTACTGACAATATTCTTCCCAGTATTTGGTTGATAAAGCCCTTTTTGCAAAGTGCCAGTGAGAACTATGGCATTGTCATCACAAAGATCATATACTAGGCATCTGTAGCCATAAAAAATTACTCTAAAACCTGAAGTAGCAATTGCTGAAATTGAAATCAAGTTGACTTCAATGCCAGGCACAAAAATAACATTTGTGAGAGTGACAGGATGGCTGGAAATGGATGTGAGCTGCACATCTCCAACTCCTTTTACAGCCTATGAAGCATTATTGGCACGTGTAACAGTCCCCCCTCGAGGTGCATCAGCTAGAGAATGAAACAACTGTCTGCAAGATGTGACATGCTTGAAAGAACCACTATCAAAGTACCAGGACTGAGCATCATTAGGAGTAAAGAGTGCATAAGCTTTGGAGGGATCAAATGAGCAATGGACAGCCCATGCCCAATCATAATCCTGCTTTCTTTTTCTCCGAAGCAATGCGCTTCCTGCATTCTGAAATGTCATGTCCAGGCTTGCGACAATAGTTGCATCTTTTTTTCTTTCCCTTATCTGCTGTATTTTTAGATGCATGGGAGGAATTGCAGCTGCTTTGCGTAGAGGAATTGCAGCTGCTGTGCGCAGATTTTGGCTTGCCCATAGGCTTGGAAGCCTTGCCTCTTCCTGTCTGCTGTGAAGCAAATGCATGATCAGGAATAATGGCTTGTCTGTTAGCTCTACTTTGCTCTTCCTGCAAAAGCAAAGTAACTAGCTGGTCAAAAGAATAGTGGTCTGGATTACCCATGGCCACTAATCGAAGGGTTGTAGCAAACCCTTGATATGTATCTGGCAGTCCATTCAATGTGGTACTGACAAGCTGTGAATTTGGCACCACCTCATCAATGTTGGCAAGCTGTTCCATGAGGTCCTTGACCTTTGTCAAATATGCATCCATTGACTCACCTTCATTCATATTCACTTCCTGTAATTGCCTTCTCAAATATGCAACACAAGCTTCATTGCATATCTGATAGAGAGAAGCCAATTTATCCCAAGCATCGCAAGACCGGATGTGTGGAATAATGATTCTCTTGCATGATAAAGCAATGCATGAATGTGCATTTGCATCTCTTGCATCCCATCTTGACTGTTCTTGAGTTGGAAGAGCAGCAGCAGGAGTGCTAAAGGAAGAGGCATCAGGAGGAGTACCACCTGCAGAAGGACCAGCAGTAGAAGCAACCACTGTAGCATTGGCTGGCCTCAGATCAGCCCCAGAAACAATATTCCACAAATGCTTTGCAACAAGAATATGTTTCATGAGATAAGACCACATCGGATAGTTGGTGCCATCCAACTTATCATCTTCACGAAGAACTCCAAATAAATCTTGATTGTTCCCAGCCATAGCAACTGTGATAACCTGTAAAAGACGTGAAAAACCAAAAGCCTCAAGGCTATCACTGAAAAAAGCTGGCTGTCCCAAAAATGACAGCAAATATCTGCAAATTTCTGACCCAAATCAAAGGGCAAATGCAGATCTGACCCAAATGTGACTGTGAGAGGCAATGCAATGTTCACTGCAAAAACAACAAATTTGGCAAAAGCCCCAAATTTATTCAGGGCAAATAGGCCAAAAAGAGGGCAAATGTAGAAAAGCCCGAAATTTTGCTGAAATTTTGCAAATGTGACCCAATGTATGATAATCTTACCCAATGTCCTGCAAATGTAACTTAATGTCCTGCAATCTGACCCAATGTACTGCAATCTAAACAAGAAATTGCAGACTAAATCCCAAAACTCCAATATTCTTGCAAGAAATTGCAATCAAAGGAGGTGAAAGGAAAAGAAAGCCCCAAATTTGCCAATGTCCTGCAAAAGCCCCAAAACTGCAAATGTTTGTAGATGACTGCAGTGAGACCAAGAACCTGATTCAAGCTAATGCCAAAACAGGTACGGAACCTGTGGTGAAACTGTACGGAATACCCAGATCAAGTACAAGTTGTACAATCAACTACTGAAGGTACGTGTGTACGGGAAGCTGGTACAAGTTGCTGACGACTGATCTGTAGGTACGGTGCAAGTACCTTGCACGGTGTTCCTACGTAGGTACAACTGTACGGTGAAAGTACCTTGTACGACGAACTGAAGGTACCTTGTACGGTACGACGTACGGAATAGCGCGATGTACGGATGAAGTACGGCGCAGTGTATGGTACACGTACAGAATAGCACAGAGTACGGAGCAGAGTACTACGACGACGCAGAGTACGGCGCAGAGTACATGTGACGACGGATGTATGGCGACGACGCAGAGTACGGCGCAGAGTACAGGTGACGACGGATGTACGATGACCCTTGATGCAGATGTATGACGACGACGCAGAGTACAGGTGATGCACGTCTGCTCACGTACGGACTGTACGGGACATCACTGAAGGTACGAGAGGTTGTGAAAGCTGGACGCCTGAATCTTGGACAGCAGCTGAAGAGCCTCGAACAGGCTGGGAATGTGTCAAGCAGCAGGGTAGAAAATTCTCAATGAGCAATGGAGGACTCCGGGGCTGAGGAGAGCTGGAAGACTAGAGCGAAACCTTGCTCTGATACCACTGAAGATATGAAACGAAGAGAGAGAGAGAGTGCAGGTACAAGACGAGTCGATAGAGCAGTCACGTCAAATCTTAGAAAGAAAGAAAGAAAGAAAGAAAGAAAGTTTATTAAAGTCTTTGGGAGACCGTGAACAATGAGCATAACGGTGGCGGTCTCAAAACGGGCCAGCCAACCGTTTCTACAAAAAAGAGGTTATGAAGGACGGTGTGTCTAGTCCTGATACAAAAAAATATGTGTCTACCTCCAGATGATACAAAAAGGAAGGGGGGGGCACCAAAAATGGGGCAGAGGGGGGAGATAAAGAAAACACAAGTACAAAGTACTTGTACTTAGACCTAGGACTAAGTGTCCTAGGTGTCACATAGGACTAAGTGTCCTATGTGGCCTAGAAGGCACTAACACTATAAGTGCCTACACTTATGCCTACAAGGCACATACCATGGCCTATAGGGCATCACTAGAACCACCAGAAGATGGCCTACAATTTTGCCACTTGATTTTGAGAGGTTGCCCTCCTCTCATTTGCCTTGCCAATTGGTCCTTTATGGTTTGAAGCAGGCACCCAGGGCATGGTATGCCAAAATTCATGCACACTTACTATCCCTTGGTTTTCAGAATAGTCCCACAAAACCCACTCTTTATTTCCGTGGGAGTGGATCTGATTTTTTAGTGTTGATTTTATATGTGGATGATATGCTTATCACGTGCCCAGATACTCAGCAAATTGCAGCTTTCAAGGCTGGTTCGCAGCAGATTTTTGACATGTCAGACATGGGACGGCTCCATTATTATTTGGGCATTCAGTTTGCTCATGTTGAGGGGGGTATCATGATGTCTCAGTCCAAGTATATTGGACAGCTCCTTGATCGTTTTCAGTTTGAGGATTGCAAGCCAATCTCTACTCCAGTGGACCCTGTCTTCAAATTCTCAGCTCATGATGGGAGCCCACCATGTGATATCACTCTTTATCAGCAGGCTGTTGGATGCCTTATTTATTTATGTCATACCAGACCTGACTTGCAGTATGCAGTATCTTAGCTCAGCAGATTCATGCACATGCCCAGTTCACAGCATTGGCAGGCAGTGAAGAGAGTCTTCAGATATCTCAGAGGCACTTAGGATTTAGCCCTCTTCTACGGTGATCAGGGTTCACTTACCATGCATGCTTACTGGCTCAGCAAGAAGCAACCGACAGTTGCCACGTCTAGCTGTGAGGCTGAGTACAGGGCAGCTTTCACTGCTACAGTAGAGTGTGTTTGGCTTCGACAGTTACTTACAGATCTTGGTATTTGCCAGACATCCTCCACTATTGTCTACACTGACAGCCAGAGTGCTTTGGCCATTGCGCGTAACCCAGTGTTTCATGCATGTACCAAGCATATTGAAGTTCGCTATCATTATGTTCGGGAGCGGTTGTCAGCAGGAGACATAGAGTTGTCCTATCTTCCCACAGAGGACAACATCGCAGATATGTTTGCAAGGGCACTTCCTCGTCCCAAGTTCGAAGTCTTCCGACAGGCTTTACACTTGGTTTCCTTTGTTACATGATCTGACATTTCTTGTACATTCATAGGTGGCTATATCCTTTTGGATGAACATGTGCCACCATGACCAGAAACTACCAGGTATTCTGAGACGTTTCCAGAATACTTCAGCCCATCCCATGGAGGGGGGTTTGTAGGCCATCTTCTGGTGGTTCTAGTGATGTCCTATAGGCCATGGTATGTGCCTTGTAGGCATAAGTGTAGGCACTTATAGTGTTAGTGCCTTGTAGGCCACATAGGAGACTTAGTCCTATGTGACACCTAGGACACTTAGTCCTAGGTCTAGGTACAAGTACTTTGTACTTGTGTATTTTCATCTTATCTGAGTTTTGACGTGACTGCTCTATCGACTCGTCTTGTACCTGCACTCTCTCTCTCTCTTCGTTCCGTACCTTAATGGCAAATCATGTGGATATACATGCATACCATGTGTCCGTCCCACCCTCAGGTATCGATGACTCCGGAGCTAGCCCCGGAGCCAACCTCAGTAGTCTCCAATGAGGTGAGTCCCAAACTCTATGGATGAAAGTCACTGTATGAAGGATGGCATCAATCTGTAGTGGTGTCATGGCAAACTCTACCTGTACTATCTCATGCGGGTTGGTCCGAATCATCCTAGATCCCATGGTCACTTGTAGCCGCACAAATCTCCTCCACATTGCTATCGGTAGATCACATCCCCAGAAGGGTGCTGCAAGAAACACTGTCTCTCCAATCAGGCCAAAGCACCCCGTCCATGTGTGAGTCATGCCTGGGTTGCATGTGTCATAGTGAAAAGGGGCCCTGTGAAGACTGCTCCGAAATATGTGTAGGAGTGCAGTATCCCCACTGGCTCGGCTCCATAAGTGAAATTGAGTGGATGGATCACTGCATGTGAGTTGTTGAAGACGATAACCTTGGTCTTCCTAAGGTTGACTATCAGCTCTCTCTCTCTACACAACACCTCTAGGGCCTCCAAGTGTCTTTGCAGCCCCTCCGTTTGAGGATGAGATAAGGGCTATGTCATCCGTGTACAGCAATATCTATATCATGAGATCGGCCAGTAGTGATCCTTCATTCTATGAAAGAGGTGATCTCATTGATGTACAGCCCGAAGAGAGTCGATGAGAGAGGGCAGCCCTGCTTCACTCCGATCGTACTCTTGACCCAATCCGATAGGCCACCTGGGGCACGAACTCTGCCTCTGATTGACTCATATGACTTTCTGGTGTCTAGGCCTCGCCTCCTCAATGATAGCGCTCAAAGTGAACATGTGATCTAGGGTAGAGTGCTGTCTCCGGAATCTTGCCTGTCCTAGTGCGCGTTGCCCTTGAGCCTCTGTGTGACTTCTGAGCTCCTTCTCTACAACTGATCCATAAATCTTGGCCAGAGTGTGGCTGATCATAAGGGTACGATAGTTCCCCATCTAACATAGGGCCCCCGGCTTTGTGTATCGGCACAATAGTGGTAGTACTCCAAGTAGGTGGAAAACTGTGATAGCCTGGTTGAACATCTGTGCTAGGATCGAGGCTAGGACCTCCTGTCCATGTGCAAAGTGCTTAATCCGGAGGCCCTCGTGGTCCTGCGCTATCTGATTGTGTAGGTGGCAAAGTGCAGCTTGTACATTTTGTGTGGTGAACAGAGGACAATTGGTGGGCCTAAACATGGAGGACATATCTCGCGGTGTTTGCATCTGTGTTGGGTGTTGGAAGCAATGGAAGCTCAAAAATGGAAGCAAGAAGGAGAAAAACGAGATGCTGTAATAGATTGCTGCAAAAATTGAAATGTGGAGCCTCAAGGGTGAGCCAACATAACAAAACCCTAGGGCTAAATGCCCTAACTGGACTAAGTGTCCTAATTGACCTAGATGGTACATAAACTAACTGTACCAATAGTCCTAGCTGACTATAACTAGGCCTACAAGGCACATACCAAGGTATAAGTGACATCTATGGATAGCCCATGTTCAAGAAGTATACTAATACTATATTGGAGAATTTGGGAATCTCTCAAGTCCCACTTTCACGTAAGGGGATAAGATTTGACCATGTGGCCAAAACTTGAACCCTTATTTCAAAGTAGATCCATGTTTAGTCTTATATGCCATTTTCTTTCAACAAAGAGAAGTATAATGAATGTAAGTTTCTTCTTCTTCATGCCATTTTGATTGTGATGATCTTTATTATTTATTATTAGATTGATTTTGAGAAGTAAATAGGTATTGTAGTTTGGGCTAGATCAACATTTCCAATTTGTATCCTATTTTTTGCCATAAAGTCTATATCATCTTGCTAACCTAACTTCTTGCTCTATATTTTGGTTTCTAAGTGATGAGATAACCATCTAGCTAAGTTAAAGTGGGGGATGCTCTCTGTAAGTTCCCCTCCATGGTATGGGCTGAAGTATCCCATACCATGGTTGCACATGTTTGTCCATGTGCAACCATGGTATGGGATACCTAAATATCTAGTGCCATGGATGCACATGTTTGTCCTATAGGGATATAGCAACCTATGATTGTACAGAGTACAACAGATCAAGTTACAAAAGGTACTAAGTTTAAAGCTCGCCGAAAAGCCTCAAACTTAGGTCGAGGTAGAGCCTTCGTAAAAAGATCTGCCAAGTTGTCTTCAGTGGGAACATAAGACAACTCAATATCACCTGCTGATAATCGCTCTTTGACATAGTGATAGTGAACCTCAATGTGCTTTGTACGAGCATGGAAAATTGGATTTCGTGCAACAGCGAAAGCACTCTGACTATCAGTGAAGATGACTGCAGGAGCTGTCTGGCATGCACAAAGATCTGCAAGTAGCTTCCGAAGCCAAACACACTCCATTGTAGCTGTAAAAGCTGCTCTGTACTCAGCTTCACAGCTAGAAGTAGCAACTGTACTTTGCTTCTTGCTGAACCAAGAAACACATGAAGTACCAAGCGTAATACAGTTGCCACTATGTGACACACGAGTGTCAGAATAACCAGCCCAATCACTATGAGTGAATCCATGCATGACAAGTGAAGTATTAGCCCCATAAAGAAGGCCTAAATGCTGAGTGCCTTTGAGATATTCGAAAACACGCTCGGCATGCCAATGGTGCATAGATGGGCTGTGCATATATCTGCGCAACTGTGAGACATCATACTATAGATTAGGTCTCGTATGGCATAGGTAAATCAACAACCAACTGCCTGCTGATAGAGAGTGACACCACATGTACCGCTGCCATCCTCAGAAGAGAAGTGAAAACCAGTCTCTAATGGTGTGGAAATGCCCCCGTCACTGCTTGGAAATTGGATGCCCAGATAGTAGTGCAGAAGACCAAGATCAGACATAGCAAATGTCTGCTGCAAATCAATTTTAAAATCTGCAATTTGCTGAGCATGTGTCGCAGTCACAAGCATGCCATCCACATTAAGGACTAAAATCAGCAAATCTGTCCCACGCTTGCGGGTGCAAAGGGTAGCCTCTGTAGGGCTGTTCTGAAAGCCAAGTGTGAGCAAATGAGTATGAATCCTTGAATACCAAGCCCGAGGTGCCTACTTCAATCCATAGAGGGCCTTTTTCAAGAGGCAAACCTTGCTTTCAGAACCTTCAACCTCAGCCAGGAGGTTGGGAAACATAGACCTCTTCGTGCAAATGCCCATGAAGGAAAGCTGTCTTAATATCAAGCGGATGTATCTGCCAATGAAAGTGGGCAGCAAAGCCAATAACAATACGAATAGTGGAAGTGGGAGCAAAAGTCTCCTCAAAGTCGATGCCATGCTGCTGAGCATAGCCCTTAGCAACAAGACGGGCTTTGTAATGGTCCACTGAACCATCAGCTTTCTGTTTGATTTTGTAATCCCACTTAGTTTCAATGGCATTCTTGCCATGAGGCAAATCACACAACTCCCAAGTGTTATTATGATGGATAGAATCCATTTCAGCTTGCATGGCCTTCATCCAACAATCATTCTGAAAGGCATCTTGATGACATAAGGGCTCTTTATTGCATGCTGTAGCAACCAAAGCATAAGCAACAAAACTAGCACGCTCTTTCCGGACAGCAATCTCGTACGGGCTGGCAGAGGAGTATCTTGTTTGCTGTCTTTTAACGTGTCAAGGAGCCGACAGGGTACCTTTTTGGGCTCTTGAATTTCTGCTCTCTCTTGGTCAAGAGCCCTGTGCAAATGATCCTGATCAATCAGAGGCATATCAGGCTGAATTTCTGGCTGTACATGTGGCTGCAAATGATCAACAGATGGAGGAGGTACAACCTTAGATGGAACATCATCCCAAGCATCGGATGGAAACAAAGGCATCAAGCTGTCAAATATGTCAGGGGCATCAACAACAGGCTATTTTTGACAGTCCAGCAAAGGCATCGTGGAAGATTCATCAAACACAATTCCCGACTGACAAAACACTTGCCCATGCGCGGCTGATATAGCTTATAGCCCTTGCTCTTTGAACTATACCCAAGAAAAATGCACTTGACAGCTTAATCATCCAACTTAATGCGTTTCTGTGAAGGCACATGCGCATAAGCTAAGCATCCAAAAGTCCTCATGTGGGAAATGCGAGGCTTACGACCCGCCCAAGCCTCATAAGGTGTGATAGTCTACAATGCCTTTGTAGGACATCTATTCAAGATGTAATTTTCACACAAGACCGCATCCAACCACAACTTATTAGGCAAATATTTGCCTTTCAACATGCATCTGGCCATTTCCATCACTGATCTATTCTTCCACTCTGCCACGGGATTCTGTTGAGTAGAAGGCACAGTGCATCGATGATTGATGCCACGGGAAGCCAAAAAAACAACAAACTCCTTCGTCATGTATTCATCCCCCCTGTCTGTATTAAGGTGAACAATGTGTAGCCCACTCTCATTCTCAGCCAACGCAATAAAGTGCTTGAAGCATGAAGAAATGTCAGATTTGGATTTCAATGCGAAAATCCAAGTGTACCTGGTGAAATCATCAATAAAAGTGACAAAATAGTAGAACCCCCCAAGAGCTGCAACCCTCATGGGTCCACAAACATCACTTTGAACCAAATAAAGCTTGCGTGAAGCACCAAGTCTCCCATCCTTGGGAAACGCAGCACGGTGCATCTTACCAAGGAAGCATGGTTCACAAACATGTTTGGTAGGCATATGCATTTTGGGAAGATCCACAACCATATCTTCCTTATATAACTTCATCAGGGCTCCAAAATTGAGGTGTCCAAACCTCTCATGCCACAAATGAGTATCTGCCATGATAGAATCAAGAGCAAAGGCATGTGCATCGGCAACTGAAGCATCATCATCCAAACATCGGTCATAAGCATCAAGTCTATAAAGACCTCTAGATAATGTGCCAGTCAAAACCATGGTAAAGGCATGTGTAGCATCATACACTGCACACCTTTGTGTTTGTGATGGGCAGCAAATGCTTGATCACTAGCCATAGAAGCATTGCGATTCACACAACTTTGCTCCTCCTGAAGAAGAAGAGCAACTAGCTGGTCAAATGAGAAATGATTGGCATCACCCCCTGCAACCAACCTCAATGTAGTAGCAAAGCCTTGATATGAATTAGGCAACCCATCAAGGGTATTAGAAACAAGCTGAGAATCAGGCATAATCTCATCAATGTTGGCCAACTATTCTTTCAAATCCTTCACATTAGTGAGATAGGCATTCATGTTACCACCCTCATCAAGCTTCAAATCTTTCAATTGCTTGCGGAGATAGGCAACCCTCGCCTCATTCCGCACCTGATACAAAGATGCAAGCTGATTCTATGCTTGCTTAGCTGTCTTGCAAGACCGGATATGAGGGATAATAACCCGTTTCACTGATTGCGCACCTGATACAAAGATGCAAGCTGATTCTATGCTTGCTTAGCTGTCTTGCAAGACCGGATATGAGGGATAATAACCCGTTTCACTGAAAGAGCAATCAAGGCATGTGCTTTAATTTTTTAGAGTATAAAAATGGTCATAATATATATTTAGTCTTAGTAGATTTTCATTTTTTAGTGAAATAATAATTGATTCTCATTGATGAAGCCTCTGATGAGAGCCTAAAAAGTGATAAGAAAACTCTATTGAGAATAATAAGCTATGGCTTGGTGGAAGCGCGGTATTTAATGGCATCACGACCATCCCACTGAATTTGCTCTTGTGAAGCAAATGAGAGAAAAGCAACCTCTCAGAATTAAGTAACAAAAATCTGCCCAAGCTTCAAAGCTTATGCCTGCAAGAGACTCCGCTGTCTCAAGGTGTGCCTGTTGCAAGAAAAATCCCCAAAGGCAACACGAGGCCTTTCCAAAATGCAAATGAAGCAGAAATTGGAAAGAGACAATGCAACAACGGCTTACCCAATGATGTAGCCCTAAAGGACAGCAGTGACAGGCTTTGAATGCGAGCAAATGAGGGCTGGAAATGAGAATTATAGCAAAATAAAGTGCTCCCACGAGAAGGAGAGCACTTAGAAATGAGGAGAGAGTGAGCCAATGTAGGGGTACTCGCAGCCCGAGGAAAAGTTAAGCCAAATGAGAAGGGAAGGGCTCAAGGAGAAGGCTCCGGATCACTTCAACAAGCTCCAAACTCCAAAATCACTGGTTGGAAGTGCTCAGAACAGCAGCTGCACACCTCCAAGTGCAAAACCGACTTCAACAAGTGCTCCAAAAGCTGTCAAATCTCACACGTGTGAAGGCGGTTCAAGCAAACACTGGAAACAGCTCCAAACAACAGCCGTACTGATCCCGTACAACCTTAAAAGAGCATTAAGAGCAAGTGCAGCAGATCCGTACAGTCATTATTGGGCTGTACGGATTCCTTTCTGCATTAAATGCATGTTTGCAGGTCCATACAGAGTCGAGAACCCAGCCAGCATTTCCGTACTGCACCGTACACAGTCCATACAGAAGTAAATGCACCTTTGTCCCTATGCCATTTCTGCCTCTATCTCCTTTTCATTTTTGTAGTCCATTCTTAACCTTGGATTTGTGACATCATTGCTTGTCCCCATTATGCCTATTGACATTGCTCTATGGTCTAACTCAAGAGACTCCTCCTCAATCTTGATATATTCAATCATGAGTTTTGCATGTGAGTTTGTGATTGCATAATCAACTACACAGCTACCTTGCATGTGTATCCTCCCATGTTTTTAAAATTTATTGTGCCATTGCATATGTGCAGTCCGAAGCATCCACACAATGTGAGGAGTTGCCTTTCCATATGAGTGATTTCCCCGACATCATTTGACATCCTTTTCCAGCCTCTTCTTTCTGCACCTTCCATTTCATCGATCCATATGGGATCTCTCCCTTGTGTTGTTATGATACCTTGCATTGATCTTGTTCGTGCATTGAAATCCCCTGCTAGAATAATTGTATTCTCTTTGGAGAATTTGGCTATATCCTCCCCTAAATGCATGAGGGGGTCTTCTTGGGATATGTTCCAGTTATTTTTGTAGATGGGTGATTGTGAGGGTGCAAAATAGCATGTTGCCATTTTGATATTCCCATCATGTGCCATGATATCCAACCATATATATTGTTTGTGTGGGTCTTCTTTTACAAGTTTTCTGTTTTTTCCCCGTCCTCCGATGTGTGTTTTTGGCAGTTAATATTGATGTTTTATGAATCCTTGAATTTTGGGCATACGTTCCCCTAAGTATGTTTGTCTCAGCTATTTTCCTCTTTTGGGATGATTATCTTGGCCACGGTCCAGCCTCCTATGTTTCATACTTTGATCTTGAGGGTCTCGAATCCCTATGTTTGTGTCTGTCCCCCTTTACTTTTTCCTATGATAACAGCCTTTTCTTCTTTCATATATGCATGTTTACTTTCCTTTTTTGCTTTCTTGACTTTTTCCAACCCCTTGAGTTTTTCGGCATATTGGCTCTGTGTAAGATCCTCATTAATCCATATGGAGTATCCCTTAAGGTGATGCTTGTGGTTTAGGCAAGATTGAGTGTCCTTAAACTTCACAAGTATTTGCCTTGGCTTTTCTGCTTTTTTGCCCACTCGGAATGCTTCGTGCCATTTAGTGGATGATTTGTGCATTGTTTTTTGAAAAGCCTGGGTGAGGACTTTCTCCATGTTCTCATCCTCACTTTCTTCCATTCCCACAATTTGAATGTAATATTATATACAATATCTTATGAATTCCTGTGAGAATGGGAGAGATAGCAAAGGTGAGAACAAGAAGCAGGAGAGAGAGAGAGCTGAAAACGTAGTTGCAATTAGATGAGAGTAAGATACAACTGACTGGAGTGATGGGTTTTGTCTAAGTGACAAAACCTTATCACTTCACTAACCATAGTTAGTGAACTAACTGTGGTTAGGGGGAAAAACCTCTAAGTGAGGTAAAAGTGTCCCTAACCTACTTATTACATTACATTGGTCACTGCTAAATTATAGCAATAATTCTAACACCCCCCTGCAGTGCCAATGTCATGTACAAGGAAATGATCAATCACCAAAAGGAGATAAGTTCAGGGCACTGCGAAATGCCTCAAACTTTTCACGTGAAAGTGCTTTGGTGAAAATGTCTGCAACATTGTCATGTGTTAACACATAGATCATGCTGATCTCTCTTGCATGCAACTTCTCTCTGACGTAGTGATAGTGAACCTCGATGTGCTTCGTGAAACACAGGATTCTTTGCCACTGCAATAGCACTCTCACTATCAGTGAGAATTGGAGAAGGACTCTCCAATGAAAGATGAAGATCAGCAAATAAACGACGCAGCCAAACACATTCAACTGTCGCTGTGAAAGCTGCCCTGTACTCAGCTTCACATGAAGAGGTAGCCACTGTAGATTGTTTCTTGCTCAACCAAGAAATACAAGCTTTGCCCAAAAAGAAACAATTGCCACTTGTGGACTGCCTAGTGTCATAATCTCCAGCCCAATCTGAGTCACTGTAGGCATGCATCTGCAAGTCACCCCCCCTGGGAAACATCAAGCCAAAAGACTTGGTACCTTGCAAATAACGGAAGATGCGTTTTATAGCCTGCCAATGCATAGTCTTTGGGCTGTGCATATATCTGCTCACCTGAGAAACTGCAAACTGAATATCAGGTCGTGTATTGCAGAGATAAATGAGGCATCCAACAGCCTGACTGTAGAGTGTGACATCAAATGATTCACCTGCTTCATGCATTGTAAGCTTCAGCCCCGGCTCCATGGGAGTAGCTATGGGCTTACAATCCTGCATGTTGAATCTGTCCAAGAGTTTTTGCACATACTTGGATTGAGACATACCGATGCCACTTTGCTCTTGAGTGAACTGGATCCCCAAATAAAAGTGTAGTAGCCCCAAATCTGACATTTCAAAAGTGGTCTGCAATTCAGCTTTAAAATCTGCAATATTATCTTCATTTGACCATGTGAGCAGTAAGTCATCTACATAAAGAATGATGACTAAAATATCCCCCCCATCCTTCTTGATGTAGAGGGTGCTTTCAGTTGGACTGTTGTGCAGCCCCTTCCTGGTCAGAAAGGCATGAATCTTTGCATACCATGCACGTGGGGCCTATTTCAGCCCATACAAAGCTTTATTTAGCTTGCATACCTTAAGTGCATTTCCTGAAATTTCAAAGCCTGGAGGTTGTTTGACATAAACCTCTTCCAACAAGTCTCCATTAAGGAAGGCTGTTTTTATGTCCAACTGATGAACATTCCACTGAAAATTTGCAGCCATTGCAATAACTGACCGGATGGTTGTCATTCTCGATGTAGGAGCAAAAGTCTCCTCATAGTCTATGCCCTTTTTCTGAGCATATCCTTTTGCGACCAGCCTTGCCTTGTACCTGTCAATGGTGCCATCGGGCTTTCTTTTAACTTTGAAAACCCACCGTGTACCTATGGCATGTTTACTTGGTGGCAAATCGACAACTTCCCATGTCTGATTTTTCTCAATGGACTGCAACTCATCGTGCATGGCAGTCATCCAATGCACATTATTCTGTGCCTCTTCAAATGTCTCAGGTTCCTCCTCATCAAGAAGAGTACCTGCATAAGCTAATTCAACTGAAAGAGCACCTCCCCCATGCCTTACTGCACTCCGAGTTCTGCCAGGTAATGGAGCATCAATTTTACTCTCCCTGGGAGTCTGTAACAGCCAATTTGGGACTGTTTTTGCTGCATGTATATATGTAATTTCGTGTTGAACAACCTCTTCCACGGCTTGTGGAGGTGGTATGGCATCCTGTGGCTGAATCAGAGCATGTGGAGATATCTGAAAATTCTGATTTTCATCAGATATATCAGCAGGGGAACCCAAGGCAATGGGTAGTAACCCCTCAAAGACATCACCAGAAGAAGAAGGCATATCAAATTCAGCTTGAGTGTGAGCTGAATTTTCTGAAAATATTACATCTCTACTGACAATGATCTTGCGTGTGACAGGATTGTAGAGACGGTAGCCCTTGCTCTCTGCACTGTACCCGACAAAAAGGCATTTGATTGCCTTATCAGACAATTTATGCCGGAACTCAACAGGCACATGAGCATATGCAAGGCATCCAAAGACACAGAAATGATCCACAGAAGGCTTTCTCCCTTGCCAAAAACTTCATAGGGAGTCTTGGTCTTCAAAGCTTTTGTGGGTGCCTGATTTAAAACATAATTGGCACACATGAGACCTTCAAGCCAAAATTTGTGAGGCAATTTTTTGCTTTTTAGCATACATCTATCCATCTCCATAAGAGTACGATTTTTTCTCTGAGCTTTCCCATTTTGCTGAGGAGTTACCCTCACTGTAAGCTGATGTACAATGCCCTTGTCTTTGAAAAAAGCATCAAAATCTTCAGACAAGTACTCCCCTCCTCTATCTGTGCGTAATGTCTATATCTTGAGTCCAGATTCATTCTCAACCATGGCTGCAAAGTGTTTGAAGACCATAAACACTTCTGATTTGCGTTTTAGCCCATAAACCCAAGTGTAGTTGGAGTAGTCATCTATAAAAGTGACAAAGTAAAGATGACCACCCAATGATGGAGTCCTCATGGGACCACAGACATCACTATGTATAAGCTGTAATTTTCGAACAGCTTTAACTGATCCATCCTTCTTAAAAGGAGATCTATGCATTTTACCAAGAATGCACCCTTCACAGGCATGTGGAGGAGGTGTTTCAAGAGGAGGCAATGCATCAATCATGGCATGTTTTTGAAGTGTCATCAAGCTGCCATAATGCATGTGTCCATATCTCGCGTGCCATAACTCCGCATTCTGCATAGCAGCAGTAGGAGTGGAAACTGCAAGAGCATGTGCTGGTCTTTTCTCATACATGTCAAGCTGAAAAAGACCACGTAACAAAGTGCCAGACAGTCTCAAGGCATAGTCATGCTCTCTATCATGGACTGCACACTTGTCATCTTAAAAAATGACATGAAATCCAGCTCTATTAAGAGTGGACACTGAAAGTAGATTTTTTGTGATACCAGGCACATACAAGACATCAGAAATTCTGAATGTTGAGCCATCAATGGCTGTAAGTTCAACTTCTCCTGTACCACGGACTGAATAGGAGGAGTTGTTGGCACATGTGACCTTTTTACCAACAGGTGGTGGATGCAAAGATGTGAAGAGACTTCTTGGAAGTGATATGCTTTGAGGCACCGCTGTCAAAATACCATGTATTATGTGTCTTATTGACACTGAAAGCTGATGCATCCTTGGAAGAATCATAACTGCATGTCAGAAAAGCATAAGTGTCATCATTACAAGTGGCTGTACTATCCCGAGCAGCCAACTGAGAGTCTGAAATGCAAGACAAGAAGGCATAGTCGTGCTCCACAAAGTTGGCTGTAGTTTGCTCATTGTCAGATGCATGAGGAGCTGAATCTGAGACAGCCATACCGGAGCTGTTTTTCTTTTCTTTTGCAAGCCTTTTCTTGCATTCTCCAATATAGTGACCTGGCTTTTTGCAGTAATGACATATTCCCTTCTTCTTGGGCTTACTTGCATCACCCTTAGCCTTTTGAGAAGGCTGTCCTGAACCACTGGAAGGTTGATTTGCTGAAGTCTTTGCCTGTTCCTTTACTTTAGGCTTGAATTTTGAGAGCATGGCATGTTCACCTGCTCGTGAAGCCATGTTTTTCCTGGTGTGCTCTTCCTGCAGCAGAAGTCCTATCAACTCGTGAAAAGTGAGGATTTGCACCCCCCCTCAACGACAAATTCAGCGAGGTATGAAAGCTGAGATAAGACTCAGGAAGAGAATTCAGAGTAGTGGTAATCATCTCTGAATCAGGAATGATCTCATCAATATTCAGCAACTGCTCTCGTAAATCCTGTAGCTTTGTGAGGTGCATTGACATGGAGTCACCCTCTTCCATATGTGTATGAGACAATTCTCTTTTCAAAAAAGACACCCTGGCATCATTCCGAGCTGCGTACATGCTCTCCAAAATATCCCATGCTGCCTTTGAGGTCTTACACGACCGGATATGTGGAATGATGAATCTTTTTACTGAAAGAGAAATACACGACAAAGCTCAAGCATCACGTGAATCCCATCTCTTCTGCTCTGGAGTGGTAGGTATAACTGCACTAATAACTTGTGCTGCAGCTGTACCCTGTGCACGACCTCTGCCTCCTCGTTGTTGGGGAGGGGTATTAGGTGCCACATTTGCTGGCCGGAACTCATCCTTACTTACATAGTCCCACAAATTACGAGAAATCAGAATAGTGCGTACCATAAAACTTCAGAGGGAGTAGTTGGTACCATCCAGCTTGTCCTCTTGTGAGAGACCACTGAAACCAAAATCATTCTGATTTTGCTGGGCCATGTCTGAGAAAGAAAATACAGCAAATGCAAATCTGAATTCCCTTGCTGGGAATGGAGTGCACAAATCCCAAAAAAACACAGCCAAACACTGGCTAAAAATGCAACTCAAATCTCTGTAATGTCTCTGTCAGAAATCTGCCAGAGCATGCAATCTCTCCCAAAACCTGCCAAAAGCGCTTCAACGCACTCACAGAAAGGCAGTGTGAACTGAAACCTGTCAAATTGCTCTCCCAACACAAAATCCCCAATTTGTGGCTTGAAATTGCAACCAAAAAAGGCAAATCTACTAAAAGCCCCAAATCTGCAATTTCTGAACAAAAGCCCCAAATTTCAGACTAGATCTGCAGATTTGTCTGCAAAAGCCCCAATTTCTTGGCCAATCCTTGCAATTTGCTTGCAATGTGTGCCAAAATTTTTACAAAAGCCCCAAAATTGTAATGTGTCTGCCAAAGCTCCAAATGTGTTCCCAAAAATACAGCCAAACAATGGTTGTATGCACAAGATCCTGACAAAAAAACTTTCTAATATCCTCCTGCAAAGCAAATCCTGCAAAAATGTGACTTTCCAACCCACCTTCAAACTGTACGGACTAACAGTACGGAACTGTCAATCCGGTTGTACGGCAGTTGTACGGATCTGTCAGTGATGTACGGTCGAAATCCGTACACCTGTAGGGACGAGCTAGTACGGACGGTCGACACGTGCATGTACAGACGAGCGGTGTACGAAACTGTACGGCGAAGATACCTATGGAACATATAGTACGACGCAGGTACGTACGGGGCTGCAAGCTGTATTAGGTTGATTCGACATGCAATGGTGAATGATCTTGTAATGTGAAGCAAGACCTTCTTTACGGCGACGAGCTGTACAGTCGTACGTGCTGTACCGCCGTACGGTGATGCAAGAGGTGCTGTTCGAAATCAGTGCAGGAGCTGGTACAGGCGTCGCAGGTACATTACGGACTGTACGGAATCAGTGCATGAGCTGGTACGGGCGTCGCAGGTACAGTACGGAATCAGTATGTACAGATCTGTACGGACGATACGGCGAGATGGCACGGGAGCTTGTAGGCTGGAGCTGGAGGACAAGGAGCAGGGAGCAGGATCAACCTGCTCTGATACCAAATGTGAGAATGGGAGAGAGAGCAAAGGTGAGAACAAGAAGCAGGAGAGAGAGAGAGCTGAAAACGTAGTTGCAATTAGATGAGAGTAAGATACAACTGAATGGAGTGATGGGTTTTGTCTAAGTGACAAAACCTTACACTTCACTAACCATAGTTAGTGAACTAACTGTGGTTGAAAAAACCTCTAAGTGAGGGAAAAGTGCCCCTAACCTACTTATTACATTACATTGGTCACTGCTAAATTATAGCAATAATTCTAACAATTTCTAGACGAAACCTTAGGCAAAAATTGGAAAATTTCTAAACGAAGCCTTCAAAATGCATTTCTAGAAACACTGCATGCAAGCTTTAGTTGGAATGATGAAGATCAAGAGGCCCATCTAGAATAAGAAAGCCTTGTTGATAGAGGTTAGATTATAAGGAACTTAGTGAACATGAAGAGGGCAACTAGGCAGCATTATCCTCAACATAATCCTCAACATAAGAAATTCTCACAGGCTTGTAGATGGACTCATCCACACTCTAGTGAACATAGTCATATTGTCTCTTAGGTTACACATGATTATCGAAGAGTGCAGAAGAAGAATCACCACATTCGTTTTACTCAAGGAGATCTTCTGCTAATCACATTTTTTTGCTAGTCATATCTGGATCCCTATCACCATCTCTGATGGCTTCTAGTATAGCTCTATCAGATTGCTGGCATTTGGGAACTTAGTCAAAGTGTCTGAGTTTTGCAAAGAGGAAATTAGCACTTATACTAAAACTCCATTTCTCGTCTTTTCAATTAAAAAAACGTTTTTTTGTCAATGACAGTAATTCTTGTGCTTGAATTGATTTCCTTTTGTTTTTTTAGAGCATGTTGTTGTTATAGTATACTCACTGCTGGAGTAAACATGATAGGTTTACCGCTTAGTCGATACTGCTGGAATAAGGCGGAGGGCAGCTGTGGCTTCTGGAGGTAGCAAGACAGAAGAATTGTCTGTAAACCGTGCGTTTCGTGCCATTCGTCGGTCAGATGTTGTTGCATTAGTAATTGATGCGATGGCCTGCATTACGGAACAGGTATTGTTGTGTGTTTGTTGTTCCTGTATTAGAAAGATAAGCTTGGAAAATTTAATGCAAGTATTGTTCTTCAGAGTTCCTTGATAAGTATAGATATTTCTTATTAAGACCTCTAGGTAGCACAAGGCTTTTTGTGCTAGATGTCATTATAATGCTTTGTTCTTTAGACTTTAGACTATTCCAACTGTTGTTTTTGGCTCTTGCTTTGATATTGAATTTGTCCCATAATGTTCGTCAAAATATGGGTTATGAGTAGGTCACCAAAGTCAAGTGAGTTGTTATTTTGTTTGGCCTCAAAAATCAAACGTGAAGGTTTCATACTGAGAAAAAAGATGATGTGAAGTGTAATTCAATGTTTACGAGATTCGAAGAAGGTGTTACCCTCCTTTGCAATCCCTTCGCTTTAAAATCTCACCTTCAAAGCATAGGAAAAGCTTGTTTTTTCAACATTCTGAAAAGTCTACGAAAACTGGTGTGCATAATCACATAGCTTTGTAAAATATGTTTTTTACCTCCATGGAATTTCACATAGAAGCTGTTGTAAAAATAGCGCCCGTTCTGTCTATATGATATTCCTGCACATCTAGGCAGGTGAGAAAAACAAACACGACTTTGAAATGAGCTCTGCATAAAATGCATTCTTGCATTATTGGTTGCAGGTTTTTCCATTGTGACAGTTTATTTCACTTTCAGCTGTGAAATCACACCTTTGGATGCAAATTGCACACACGTCAAGGTCTTTCTATGCACTTGTGACAGATCAAATTAAGCTTCTGAATGGCCAATTCAGGGTGCTTGCTTATGGGCTTAAGCAAGCACCCAGGTTGTGGTACACAGAGATAGGTGCCTTCTTCGAAAGGATTAACATTAAAAAGGCCTCTTCAGACCCTGCTACAAAATAATGACAGCTTCATACTCGTCATTCTCTACATGGATGATCTTATCATAACAGGAGATTAGACACTCTTAGAGCAGCTCAAAATAGCACTATCCAAAAGAGTTTGAAATGACAGATTTGGGGCAGCTGAATTACTTCTTGTACACAGAAGTATGGCAGCACACCAATTGCATTTTTGTAAGGAAACAAAGTATGTCAAAGGCTTGCCGGGAAAATTTCATGGGATCAAAATTTGACATTGATGCGGATGAGGCAGATGTGGATGCCACTTTGTGCATGCAGAGCTATCATAAAATGTCTGTAGAGATGATATATGTCCCTACATGCCATTTGTTGTATCTGAGATTGGCACCTATGGGCGTGGGGGTCTTTGCAAATGCTGAGCCTTGCCCTTTTGAGATTGTCTACCAAAGATACTAGCTCATCCATATGCAGTCTGGACACGGTGGGTGAGAGGGGACATTCATACTTTACCCCAATGGAACTAACTCACCTATTTTCACATCTGTTTTGTAGTATGGACTCAGCTACTACCGTCTTGTATAAGGCCATGGCTAACCAAGTGACATTATTTGGTGTCTGTAGTTGTGAGATGAGGTGAGCCTGTGGGACTGAATCAAAAGCCTTTTGCAAATTCCCAAGCTATCTTCTGTACGGAAGGTCTGAAATATATCATGAAAGGAAAGCCCTCCTAAAGATCTCATGGAAACTAAAACTAAAATAGAGAAGGCAAAAACACACTCCAAATGTTTGTGTGTGGCCAGTAAGGGGGATTCTTTCGGGTGTTATAGCCATGAGGGGTTTGAGTTATGTGGGGGCCTGGCTAGAGCTCTGCTGGGAATCGTAGTATCTTTGAAATAGGTCGAAGATCTTTTTCTGTTGCCTTTTGTTTTAGTGCATAGGACAAACCATGGGCATGGTGAGGTGCGTGGCATTGTGAGTGCAAATGAAGTGAGAGCTCACTCATTTCTTATAGGTGACTTTCTATATGCTAGTCCCTGCTATGCATGATGGAGTTTATGGTTTTCAATCCTACGAGTGAGTATCGTGAGATTGAAACTGCACTATGTTGTGTTTTTAGAGGATGAGTTTGGGAATGTTCCTGGATTCATCTAGGTATATGGTTTTGCCGTATTAGCGGACATGCAAATTTCACCTTGTGTCCAAGTTGTGGTTTGCTGGTATTGTGATAATTCTTTCTATCTTAAATGGTGCGTTGCCCTATTAGCTAGATCTAGATGCTCGTTTGGGAGAGACTAAAATGAAATCGTTCAGACTTCACAAGAAGTTGTAGCTTGAATGAAGAGATTTTGGACTAGTTTTTGATTAGCCTTCTCCTTTAGTGCTAGCCTTGGTCATGGCTGAGTTTTCCCTTCACCTCCGGAGTGCCGACATAAAGTGAGTACAAAGACTTTGTATAAAAGGATACTCAAGTATGTGTGGGTGTGTAGATTTGTACGTGTTAGAGCGTATTTTTATACTATGGTCTACACCAATTGTTGGGTGCTGATGACGTTAGTGGGGATGTCATAGTAGCTAGTCCGTGGTATGCATGATGGAGTTTATGGTTTTGAATCTTATGAGTGACTATCGTGAGATTGAAACTGCACTATGTTGTGTTTTTAGAGGATGAGTTTGGGAATGTTCTTGGATTTATCTAGATATATGCTTTTGCCGTATTAACGGACATGCGAATTTCACCTTGTGAAGTTTTCGTCCAAGTTGCGGCGTGTTGGTATTGTGATAATTCTTTCCATCTTAAATGGTGCGTTGTCCTATCAATTAAATTTAGATGTTCGTTTGGGAGAGACAAATGAAATTGTTCACAAGCAGTTGTAGCTTGAATGAAGAGATTTTGGACTACTTTTTGATTAGCCTTCTCCTTTAGTGCTAGCCTTCGTCATGGCTGAGTTTGCCCTTCACCTCCGGAGTGCCAACAGAAACTCAGTGCAAAGAATTTGTATAAAAGGATGCTCAAGTATGTGTGGGTGTGTGGATTTGTATGTGTGAGAGCATATTTTTATACTATGGTCTACACCCACTGTTGGGCGTTGATGACATAAGTGGGGATGTCATAGTAGCTAGTCCTTGCTATGCGTGATGGAGTTTATGGTTTTCAATCTTATGAGTGACTATCGTGAGATTGAAACTGCACTATGTTGTGTTGTTAGAGGACGAGTTTGGGAATGTTCCTGGATTCATCTAGGTATATGTGACTTTCTATAGCTTGGGGTCTGTGGAGGATAGGTTCGGGATCCCACGTCCTTTGCTGTCTCTACTCTGTGCAAAGAAAAATATTGGATCACCTACTGTGGGGTCTTTGCCCGCTGTGAGTCTTATGAGTGTGTATCTTTGTCTGGTGTTCTATGATACAAAGGGATTAACACAATGTGGGTGTGGGTATTCAATGCTTTGACTCATGTCTAGAAATCCTTGGTCAAACAAACATGATACTTGTTGTATCTATGCCATCTCACCTGCTCCTGTGTGTCCACCTCATGCATATTTCATAGGCTTTACATTGTAACTGCTTGGCCCAGAACCAGACTGCCTACTGTTGTACTCATGCCAGGCCTATTGATAAAAGAATGCTCTGTTCGCTCAAGTAATAATCATTCATTTGGTCAAAGCATACATCAGAAATCCTGCATCATATGTCCATCTTTGTACACTCTTTCCTAATGGCTAGGTTCAAGAGGTTTGACTTCTCATGAATCGATTGAAGTGTTCCTTGTGCTCTATAAAAATGTAGCAGGTCTGATCTTCTCAGGGGTTTAGTCTATGTTTCTTTCTTACAGGATTACAAGCTTGGTGAGATTATTGAAAAGGAAGGAAAGGGCTGTGTCATTGTAATAAATAAGTGGGACACCATTCCAGAGAAGAATAATAAGACAGTAGTTTACTACGAGCAAGATGTCCGTGAGAAGCTGCGCGTACTTGATTGGGCTCCAATTGTTTATACATCGACAACAACTGGGCAGAGAGTCGGGAGGTAAATGGTTTATCTGATTTGGGGTTGTTTGAGTTTCAGTTCTCTTTTTTTGGAGAGAATAGGGCACACTTCTTTGCTCTATGCCAAATAAGGGTTTTGATATTTTTTGCTACAAATTTTGTTTTGGTATGCTAATTTCACTGATACATCAAATAGGATATTAGAGGCAGCCATTGAGGTGGATAAAGAAAGATGCAGAAGGTTGAGTACTGCTACCTTGAATCAAGTGGTGCAGGAGGCCCTGACGCTTAATCCACCCCCAAGGACCAGAGGTGGCAAGAAAGGTCGTGTGTACTACTGCACCCAGGTTTGTCATGAATCTCCTTGAAATAATTATTTGTTGGGGTTGCAAGACATACACTGTAATGTGATCAGAGTGTCAAATGATTATTACTTAAGTACTTCTCTTGAAGCCTCCCTGGCTTTTATTTAGAAAATGCGTAGTATTTAGGCATTTCATATTAGATATCAGAAAGCAAGGGGTGTAGTGTTTAAAGAATATCATGGTATCTGTTGTGCTGAGTCGATGGGTGAATCCTGAAAAAATGTGACTGCACCCAATGGGGAAAATTTTTTGAGCCTTTGGAGACAGAGTGGTGTTCCTTAGGCAAATTTCACAGTATGAGAAAAGAGAACAGACTTCAGATATATATTCTTCCCGTGGGCACTAATATCAGAGCAGAAAGAAGTAAAGTCGAGGGACCTAGGACCCATGTAAGTTACGTAGCCTTAGATTGCCTGGAGTGGAACTGGCTCCTCAAACCTAACAGGATTACTGTTCAAATGAATGGATGCATATGTTTGCTTCTTTTACGCTGCACCTTGCATATTAAAATTTAAAACAGAGGTGCTGGGTGTTTATACCATAATGATTTCTCATGAAGTTCTGATTTTTGAGGGGAAGGGGCATTCTTCAGTTAATGGACGAGTGAATTGAGTAAAGAAAGAGGAAATTCAATCTGGAGAAAGCCCTTTGGCACGTTGATTGGATGCAGGAATCGAATAATATGGAGAGGTAGGAGTTGTGTTCCCTCAACGCCTAAGGAAGGTTGCTTGGTCGCTATCATCGACAAATAACTGATGAAGGAACTCTTTTCCTTCAGCCTGCCAACCCAATGGAAAGAGCTCTTCATTTGGTTGACTCCCTTTAGTTATTAGTACTTGAATGGTTGGAACTGTGTTTTCATCGGAGAAAGCGTTTTCTGAATGGGCGTTTGCAGAACCCCTTGGGGGCAGGGTCCCCACCCCAACCCCCCAAGTCCCTCATTCTATGAACCATGAGCCACTGAGATCACAACCGGCTGATCATTGCATTAATGATAACAATTCAATCTATCCCCTATTTCTTATTGGATTTGTCCACGTCAATAGAAATCATGTTTGCATCATTCAGAGATAATTATATAATAGGAGGCCCGAATTGATGAAGAAAAACTTGATGAGCCCACTTATCTTTCATTTTGCTTTCTTGGCAACATGTTTTTCGAGGGTCCACTAAAGAAACAACATGATTTGCAAAACTTTTTGCATTGGAAATTTTGTATAAAGATAACAAACCCATGTGAAATGACAACAACAAAGGTTGGTGCCGTACTTGGTGTGTGTGGACTGCTTCCCTTGGTGTTGATAGCTCAAGATCGAGGGAGTAAGTAATGTTGTTGTTGTTGCTTGGCTCAAGGTACGCCTAAGTGCGTGTGCTTGGTACGAAGTCTCTTCCTTTTGTACTTGATTGGGCACGAGTTTTTGGGACCAACAACCAAACTTGGAATACAGTACCAACAATCAGACTTTCAGACTTGGAATACAATACCAAAAATCAAACTTGGAATATAGTACCAACAACCAGACTTTCATACTTGATGGAGATCCGATTGAAATTAGGGAAATCGCATTAATTTGCGAGCAAGCTACCGCTAAACAAGAATAGGCATCTCATGATGATGCAGGAAAATAAAACAATAAGGTTTCAACAATTGTTAAACAACAATGGGCATGTCATGATAGTGTAATATTCTATTGACGGTTTTGCAATACAGTGCTTGCAATTTCATAGCTCTAGCTTTTTGCTTTAGCAATATCTCCTTGATGTTATTTTCAACCTTAGTTCCTAGCCCTCCTACCATTGTCTTTCCCCTGCCAAATTGACCCCCTTACTATATTGGGAGTGCTGACAAAGGATTAGATAACGCTGTCATGGTTGAACACTAGTTTATGTTGGAATGGAATGTGAGAGAATGGAGCTGAAGCAAGCTAGAAGGAAACTGCAGCAGCAACGATGAACTACAAAGCTAGGATAGTCATTGAGACAAAACCCTAGAATGAACCCTAACTGGGGTCATAAGTTGTATGTGATTAACTCACCCACAAACTCAACCTCTAACGGAGGTTAGGGGTAAAATACCTTAATAAGAGGAAAAGTGCCCCTAGCCCTTTATTACATAACATTGGCCATTGCTGTAGGAAATATAAATATTTTTAACACCCCACTGCAATGATTATTTCACAATGTACAAGGTAAACATAAATCACCAAACGGATATAAGTTTAAACCTTTGCAACAAGCCTCAAACTTTGGACGAGGTAATGATTTGGTGAAGAGATCTGCCACATTCTGTTGCATAGGATGTGCATAGTTTCCGAGCAAAAATCTACGAGCAAAAGTCTGAGCGATAATTTTTGACACCAACCATGCTAGTATATTTCTCAAAGGAATATAAAATTCTTTCTTAATTTCTCATTTATGGAACCATATAGTAACTTATTTATCATTATAACCCTCATTGTAGAGAACATCATCTATATATGAACAAATAGTGAACATTTTTGGAAACTCCTATAAATCCTTCTCTACCATACTCTGATTATGTTAATTCAATTGATTTAAAAGAGTTTCCCTTAGCTTTAGCAATCCCATATTTAAAGTATTGAGAAGTTCTCATGTAACAATGTATACCATATTCCTTGGATGAGTAGAAAAAAGATATTGAAAACCTCATACTTGAAGCCATTATAATTGATCATAAATTAGTCTCTAATACATTATCAAATATGGGAAGGCAAGGGAGGGATTTTCAAAATATTCCCAATTCTCCAAACCTAAGTACTTTTAAGGACACGTGGTCCCTACTGAACTCCTTCCTACCATAATATGAATTAAGGAGAAGTTGTAACTCTCATATACACATTGAAATTTCCAATTTATTTCTTCTATACCTACAAAAATTTTAATTTTAATCCTACCATTGCATAGATCGTGAAAATTTGAACATTTTTCCTTTTTATAGCTCCTCAATTTGAGCTAAGGAGCAAAAGGTATGACCCCTTCTTTGTAGGCTCTCCAAAGGGTATTTTGCCGGCGGAATAGGGTTGGGGCAAGCTCTTCAAACCATATTCCTTTGGCAGAGTACACTTAGAGGGTCTATTAAAAAGGTGTTATATATTTTTCTTAGCTCATCCTGAGGAACTGTAAAGAGGATATTTGCTCAAAATTTCATGATCCAACCAATGGTGAAAGGAAAAGAATGGATATTTGAAAGTCATAAAATAAGTCACCACTTGGACATTATATATGTATATTATATAAAGGTATATTTATATCTATCTCTATTCATCAATATCTCATATTTACTAACATAATCCTTGAAATTTTTTTTTTTTCACGAAAAAGACTTCTATTAAGTAAGAACAAAAACCCGCGAGAGCAAGCTCAAAGCGGAATACATCATGAAATCATGAGGATAAATAAAACCCCTCAGAGTGAGGTGGAAAAAAGCCAAGGCTGAGGCTGAAAGTGCCATCTCAACCCTGTAGTAGTTTCAGAGAAGAAAGGAGAATCCTTCCATTCCCTGAAGAAAGAAGCCCTCCTAGCTGAGGCTGCACGGGAGTCCCCCTGCATACCCGTCCATACGGCCATCAGAGTGTGTACGATGTCTGTCCAGATACTAGCCAATGTGTGCGAGGGATGAACCTGCGTACCCTCCATAGCCTCTGTGCATCTGGCTCTCCAGATATGCCAGGCTGCTATGCTCGCTAGAATCTCCCAAGAAGTATCCACAGAGGCATGTACAGCTGTAAAAGGATGGTGTCGTATCACATCCAACGAACAGAACTCAATCCGATGACGTCGAACCGAAATGGCCCGAGAGGAGTCAACTCCCTCATAGAAAACCTGAGGTCCTGTAAGAGAAAGCCAAGCCACCGAGCCCCAAGTCATAAAAAGTGGGGAATGGGCAAAGTGACTGAAAATCCTGGCTATCCCCATCCAAATCAATCTCGCCTGTCTGCAATCCCATAAGCAATGTTGAATAGACTCCGAAGCAGAAAGGCAACGAGGGCAAGTAGGGTCGGCTCCGAATCTGGATCTCCAAAGGTTCACTGCAATCCCTCCATGGATAGAAAGCCAGAAGAAGATAGTGATCTTTCTATTCCTGTGGGATTTTCAGAGCCTCCTCCAGAAGTACCTCTGCTGATCCGCAGTAATACCAAAAGTCTCCCAATGAGGAACTCTGGAGGGTCTCCAACCTCTACTACTGAGCTGAAATCTCCTGGCATTACTGACCGTGTAACGAAAGAAGGGGATGCTCCTCTCTCGATGCCCTGCGTCAATCCACTCCCACTCTCTGGGGTCCCACTGTAAATACCTGATGGGAACTCCCCCATAGAGCCAGAGCCTCCAAGACCCGGTGGAGAGTAGCCGGGGGTTAGGGTCTAAGAACCACTCTGAATCTGATCCCTGCATCAAAAGACCTACAACCCTGATAGGCTGAAAAGCAGACTCAAGCAAGATGTCCTCTGTGGACCTGAGCAATCTGCCACCATCCTGGACACTAAAAACCAAAGCATCCTCCTGTTCATCTCGGAAAGCTAAGACCTGAAGCGGAACCCCGCCTCTCGAGAAAGTACCTGCCCAAGTGGAGGAAGTGAGTGGCATATCATCTGTGTCTATCCAAACCTCTGGAAGGGCTGCCTCAATCTGCAAGATCCTCCCTGCACTCCCTCTGAGATGTCCTGTCAACCTTGATTTGGTTTCCTCTGGAAGCCTACGGAAAGCTTTCCAAGATCCCAAAGAAGCAGCAGGTCCCCTCTCCCACCTGGCCCACTGCATGTAGAGTGAGGCACCCAGTGGCCTGTCAAGATCATCTAAAATACTGTCGTTCCACATGATGGGTTGCCTATCAATCTCTTCCCGGGAGGAGGGAGGAATCCTCCGAAGAGTGCTTCTGAAACTGGCCCAAGCTTTCAGAATGGCAACCATGAGAGGGGACGAAGGTGACCTGAGGTGCTGTGGTGAAGATCCATCTAACACTGCTCATCCAGTCTCCTCCTGAGGAAGGTGTGCACCTTTGTATGCTGCTGATAAGAAAGTCTTCACCGGTTCCTGTCCTGGCATAAGTCCTCGCACCACCATCTTGCAAAGTAAAGCTCTGCACTGTAAATCTGGATCAATAATATTGAGACCCCCATCCTGTGTAGGGAGGATGAGGGTCTCCCAAGCCACCCTGGCTAAGGCATTTGTTGTGCCATCAAGCCCACTCCAGAGAAAGTTCCTGATTGGTCTTCTGAGCTGAATGATATAGTCCCTAGAACGGCACCAACATGAACATACAAACCAGGCTGTGGCCAAGAGGACCTGGTTGACCACCACAACTCTAGAGGCAAGATCCAGCTTGGCTGAGCTCCAAAAGAGAAGCTTCCTTCTGATGCTCTCCAACACGGGAGCAAACTGCTGCGTGGTAGAAATACCCAAGCCGACCTGGCAGCCCAAATACCTGATAGGCACACCCCTCTGAACCCAAGTGAACCCTATGTCAAGCCCCCAAACTGGAGTGTCCTCATCACTGATCCAAAAGCCATTGGATTTATGCCAATTTATCTGCGCCCCTATCGCCAAGCAAAATAAATCCAATGCTGTCCTGAAAGAAGTGAGCGTTTGTGGAGAGGCATCCAAATAAATTGCTGTGTCATCAGCCAACTCACTTTCAAGTAGCTCCTCTTCTCTTCTGATGGGAAGTCTCAGCCCAAAGATGTCAGCTTGAGATCTAACATAGATACTCATAGCTTCGGCCACGAACAAAAAAAGGAAAGGAGCAAGGGGGCATCCCTGACGGACTGATCTCGAAATCTGAAATCTCTCACCCCTTACCCCACCAATAAGTACCTGGCTATGGTCTGATCTGTACAAAGAGGAAACACCTCTGATCCAAACATCAGTGAATCCAAAGCGTAGAAGGGTGCCCTCCAAAAAACCCCAATCTACTCTGTCATAAGCTTTTTCAAAATCCAATAGTAGAATGGCAAGATTCTGGCCACTCTGCATGGCCCACTCTGAAGCTTCATAGAAAGAAAAAAAGTTATCAAAGATACTTCTGCCATGCACAAATCCCGTCTGAGTGTCATGAATAAGATCAGGGAGAAGTGGCTGCAATCGGAGGCTGGTAGCCTTGGCCAGAATCTTGTAACAAGTCCCCAGAAGTGTGATAGGCCTCCACTGGGACACTAAATTTCTGCTACCTCCTTTTGGGATAAGGTGGATGAGACCCTCTGTAAGCGACCCATGCATCTCGCCAGAGTCCCAAATGGCCTGCATGGCTGAAGTAATATAGTCTCCAATCATATCCCAAAATGCAATGAAAAAAGACGGGGTGAGGCCATCTGAACCTGGGCACTTGTCCTTGTGAAGGGCTGAAAGTGCAGTCCTGAACTCTATGTTGGTGAAAGGTGCGTTGAGTAGAACATGCATATCCGGATTCACCAACACAGGGATACTCTGCCAAATAGCCTGTCTAGCATCCTCTCTATCGTGTGTCTCAGGATCAGCAGTAAGGAGGGTGGCATAGAAATCTGAAGCTATGCGTAAGACGTCATCAGGCTCTGTCTGTAAAACCCCATGTGAGTCAATAAGCTGGGATACACTCTCTCTACTATGTCTAGGGCCAAGAGTAGAGAAAAAGTGTTTATTGACTCTACCACCCATCTGAATCCAGAAGGACTCCTGTGCATGAAAGACATACTCTGCTCTCTGATCAAGCAATAGCTGCAGATGAGCCCTTGCTGCAGCAAGGCACTCCTGAATCCAAGCATCTGAAGGCCGTTTCTGCTCTTCCCTCTGCAAAGCTGCCAACTGCTGGCGAACCCCAATCTCACGTCTGAGAATATCTCGTCTCCTGGTACAAGCAACTGAGCAGTAGAAGTCGCTAATACCAGAAAGGGCAGCGGCTACATGTGATGGATGTGGCTGCCCACCCTGGACATGAGCAAACCATATCTGCAGGGCTGCCTCTGTAAGGTCCTCCTCTGTGTAAAAGGCATCTGGAATCCTGATGCTGGTAGACCGGCCTCTCAAGTGAGGCTTTGAGATAGCCAGCACAACAGGGAAGTGGTCTGAAGTGGAAACCCCCGCAGCAATGCATACCGATCCACCTCTGTCTAGTGCTCAGTCATCTACATAGAATCTGTCAATTCGTGCATGAATAGGCATCTGTTGCCTCCTGTTCGACCAAGAGAACAGGAGGGACTGTGGCTGAATAAGAAAGGCATCATCACACCAAGTATCTTTGCCACAGAAATGGAAAAGGAAGGCATCCCAAGCTGCTCTCTCCAAAGAGTGAAGTCCGCCTTCTCTACCCCCTTTTTTGTCTGACGGTAACTCGACCATGTTAAAGTCACCTCCAATCACCCATGAATCCACAATGGGGGCCCAGGAGAGCAAAGTCTTCCACATAAGGACACGTTCCCCTCTAATGTTGGAGGCATATAGGTTAAGGAAGCCAACCTTACGCCCTCCAATCAAAAGAATAATCCACTAAGCTCTACAGGGGATAATGACTCTGTGCCCAACAACTAAGGGGAGAACCGACTGCGAAACTGAAATAGAAGTGCCCCCCGTGGTGCCCAAGGCAGGCGACCAAAAAGTATGGCCGGAAAGCAACTTGCATGACTTGGTACAATCTCTAGAATCCAGCTTGTGCTCTTGAATAAATAATATATCAATGGAACCCCCAGTAACACCTAGATGAAGCTGATCCCGGATCAGCTGTCTACGGCGGCGATGTGGGACGCCACCTAGGCCCTGTATGTTCCAACTGATAATCCTCATCGACGGGAGGATGTAGAGTGGAACACCTTACCCGACCTAGTGGCGGAAACAAACCTCTCAACAGGGGAAGACCTCCTGCTCGAGGGGGGAGGGATGGAATCAAGTGGTGGAAAATCAACAGGGGAAAGAATCCTGGCACCTGAAGAAGAAGCCCTGTCAATAGGAAACCCAACCAGTGGCTCCCCAAAAGTAGCGGGCACAAACTCCTTCTCTGGGAAATCTGAACTCTCTGCCAAGGCTGAAAACGAGTTCCTGTGGAGCAAGCCAGACACCGGAGTGCGAAGGATCCCTTGTGAGGGAAGAGGATCAATAGTGTAAGCTATCCCCTTCCCCCTATCCAAGGGAGGAAGTGAGGAATGCTCTCTATGCTGTGTCTGCCCAGCCGCGGAGATCTCTCCTGCCTCAAGAAGAGCATCTGGCACTGCTGGATCTAAGGAAGAATCTGCAACTGGGGAGGAGGTCGAAGCTTCAGCGTCTCGGACTGTGCATGGTGAGACAGGAGGGACAGCTCGAGGTGAAGCAGAGTCCACTAAGGTACCCTCGTGAACTGAAGGAGGGACCTGCACACGTACTGGAACCCACTGTAGAGCGTCGCGTGTACCTGAGGGAGGTGGGGGTCGAGGAGCAGGTGAAGGACCTGTACCACCCCCCTGTCGAGGCCGAGGGGTAGGTGCTGGACCTGTACCACCACCTAACTGAGGAGGACCGCCATGCGAAGGTCGAGGAGCAGGAGCTGGACCTGTACCACCCCTCTGTCGAGGTCGAGGAGCAAGTGCTGGGTCTAAACCACCCCCCTGTCCCCCCTGTCGATGCCCTGGGGCGGTAGCTGTACCAGAGGGCTTCTTGGGCCTTTTCTTCTTCCTGGGGCAATCCCTGGCAAAGTGTCCAGAGGTCCTGCAAATCTTGCACTGGTCCTGCCTGCCTGAAATCTCTACTCTCTGGCGAAAAAAGTGTTGGGGTAAAGGCACATTGCCACCCCTTTATTAAAGATATGACACCTATGACTGTCTTAAGAGAGTCATAGGGTAAAAACCTAATCCTAATAAAACTTAAGAGTTTGTGGTGTGGCTCATCACTTCACACCCGCATCTTGAGTGTCACTCCTCTCTCTCTCTCTCTCTCTCTCTCTCCCCGTTGTTCTTCTCCCTCTTTCCTTCCCCTTCAACTGGTATCAGAGCCAGCCTCTCTTCCCCCTCTACCCCTGCCTACCATATCCTCTACCCCCCTCGGGACTTGTGCCCTTGGCATAGCGCAAGCAGATAGGGCTGCAGCGCGGGACAGCAACGCGGGGCGACGAGGGGCAGCGCAGGCAGCAGCGCAGGCACGTGTGGGTGCAGGCAGCGCGCGGGCAGCAGCTGGGCATCGAGCCGATTCGCGCCGTATAGTTGTGTACGGACGTACGGCCGTCCGTACAGCCGTACGGACACCGTACTGTCGACCGTACCGTACGGACCGCCGTACGGACTGCGACAGGGAGGTGCTTTTTCGATTGGGAGCAGCGTCAGGAACTTCTTCGTCAAGGATCTGCGTCAAGGAAGGTTTTTTTTTTTCGAAATTTTTTTTTTCTTTCTCGTACCCTGCACAAGTACACAGGTACAGCAGGTACAGTGCTGCCAGTACAAAGGTACAAAAGTACAGCAGGTACATCAGTTTTTCCTTTGGGGGAAAAAGAAAAGGAGAGAGAGCACTCTGCTCTTCATTCAGGATCATTTTCAGTTCTCAAAACTGTGTTTTGAAAGTACAGCAAGTACCTTCGTGTCCCTCGTGCTTGAGGTGAATAGTACCACAGTGTGTGGTTGATTGCACAGTTATCTTGTTTCGGGAAGGTAATGCCTTGATTTTGCAGAGGACTTTTATGCTTTTGCTGAGTGCAAATCTCAGCTTTTGGGTGACATTTTCAAAGGGCTTTTGCCTGGAAGTCTATGCAGTGTATGCCTTGAGGCAGTGAGGAGCCAGGGAGCCCACATTGGTCTTGTTTCCGCAGTGTATTCAGTGACATTTCTTGCAGGTCACATTTTGTGTACGACACCTTGGAAAATCTCAGTTGAGCCACGCTTGGCCAGGGCGCATCGAGTTTACTCGGTCCCTAACTGTCCATCGTTGACAGTGCTCAAAAGATTCTCTCTTCAGTGTCTGTACGTTGGGATCTGTGTTGTTATTGTGTACACAGGGCTGTTTATGCATTGCATTGTCAGGTGAAAGTGCCAGGAGAGCGCTATTTTTTTTTTGGTATGCTACCTCAGTTTTGAGGTGTTTTTCACTTGGTACAGGTGTCAAATCAAGGGGCTTTTGCCCAGATTTTGCTTGAGAGCACTTGGGTTACTGTCAGAGATCTTCAGATGCCTTTTATCCCCTTGGCAGAAGGGTGATTGCTTGGGATTTATCCCATTTTCTGTTGCAGGTTTGTGACAGGCTGAAGTGTTTGGAGCCTTTTTTTTTTCAGTGAACAAAACAGTGTATGCCAAGTGGTTTATGCATATTAAATCAGTGCAATACCTCATCTGAGGTGGGAGAAGTGATCAGGACAGCAGTGTTTACAGTAGTGTTTTGTGCTTTGTCAGCTGATGATGCACTGTTAAAGCGCTTGTGGAACAGCTGCAGCATTCTGAAGTTATTGTTTTATGCCTATTTGAGCACGGTACAGTGTGTCAGAAGGTATAGTGACTGGAGGGAAATTTACTGTTTTGCTGCAGATTCTTTTGACAGTAAAAAACAGCACTATTGTGAGTGCTTCTGGCTCTTGATAGAGCAGGTTTTTTGCTGAGAAATCAGAACTTTATTCAGTCATTTTTTTTTGACTTACAGGGAGTCAGGAACTTTCCTTATGTGATATGGCATCAGGGGGAAGTGATTCTTCAATTCTGAACATAAAGAAATTGGAAGGAGCACACAATTATGCATTATGGGCAGAACAATGTTTGAATGTACTTCTGCTAAAGAAGATTTCTAAGCCCATAAGGGTGAAGGGTGTCAAGCCATCTGACATGGCAGATGATGAATGGGAAGAGCTTGATTTGTCTGCAAGGGCAGCTATCATGCTTACTATTTCTGATACTCTTGTGTTCAATGTTCAGGCTGAAAAGACCTCTTATGGCCTATGGCAGAGGCTAGCAGAGTTGTATGCCCAAAAGAGTTCAGCCAGTAAGGTTTATTGGTTGAAGAAGCTGGTTGATCTTCGCATGAAGGAAAGTACAACTATGACCTCACACTTGAGTGAGTTCAATGCCATCTTTACACAGCTGATTGCACAGGGTTTGAATCTTGATGAGGAGTTCAAGGCTACCTTCTTGTTGTGTACCCTCCCTGAGAGTTGGGACACTTTCAAGACCACCCTGTCAAATTCAAATGTCATTCTTATGTATGCTGATGTGGAGAGCTCTCTCCTTATGGAGGAGATGAGCAGTATCTTCTTAAACAATGTGTATCATAATTGAATTTCACATAAGAAGCTACTAAATGCTATTCATCCTAAAGCATGGCAAGTGACTTCTACATAAATAATAGTAGAATTTGTACTTCATATTTCCATGCATCATCAAGTTTAGGGTTAAGGATGCTAAGAGGCTAAGCTCCCTAAGAACAACAAAAAAACTATGATAATTTCCATCAAAGAGCGTAAAATCAAATAAGAAAAAAAGATTTTCACATACCATTCCCATTTTATCCTTATGCATAGCAGGACTCAGCAGAAGGGGACATCTGCTAGTAAGTCCAAATCCCGCAGTCAGTCCCGTGGCAAAAAGGACATTGAATGCTTTTATTGTGGCAAGAAGGGACATGTGAAGTCTAAGTGCTTCAAGTTCATATGGGATCAGAAAGCCAAGAAGGCTGAAACAAAGGATGCAGGCAGTGGAAGCAAAGGCAAAGGCAAGGCCAAGGCAGATGACTTGGATGCAGTGAATGTTGCAGCAGAGGATAGTGACAGTGACAGACATGATGTTTTATGCTCTTCTGCTGTAATTGCACATACTTTGGTTATTGATGGCCATGACATGCACACCTGGCTCTTGGATTCAGGTGCTTCTTTTCATGTTACTCCTCATAGGGAGTGGTTTACTTCCTACACAGGTACTCATGGAGTTGTTCATCTTGGGAACAACTATGCATGTCAGATTGCAGGGATTTCCAGTATACAGATAGTATTCCCTGATGGACGCATATTTATGCTTGATGGTGTGCCGCAAATTAAGAAAAATCTGATTAGCACTGGCTTGTTGGATGACAGTGGTTACCACACCACATTTGGGGATTCCAAATGGGTGATTACTGATGGCCAGGTTGTAGTGGCTGAGGGTTATAAGGGTGATACCTTGTACCCTCTTTATGTTTCCAGTGTGGGTAATCATGTTGTTGCCATAACCGAGCTGCCAAAGGTTTCATTGTGGCATAGCCGGTTGGGACACATGTCTGTTAAAGGAATGCAAGAACTGTCACGTTTGGGTTATCTGCCGTCTCTTTCTTTTTCAGATTTGCCTACTTGTGATCATTGCATATTTGGCAAGCATTCTGTGACTCCTCATAAGAGGAGAACTCCCCAGAATAGAGCACCGCTTGATCTAGTGCACACTGATTTGTGTGAGATGCCACAGTTATCACTAGGGGGTGCAAAGTATTTCATTACTTTTATTGATGATGCCACACGCAAAGTGTGGGTCTATTTCTTGAAGCATAAGAGCGATGCCTTAGATGCTTTCAAGAAGTTTGTCGCTCAGGTTGAGAATCGGACAGGTCGTAGGCTGAAATGCCTCAGATCCGATAATGGGGGTGAGTATGTGTCACATGCTTTTGTACAGTTTTGTGAAGCTAAGGGCATTAAACAGGAACTCACAGCCCCTCATAATGCATCTCAAAATGGTGTAAGTGAGCGGATGAATCGAACTATTCAGGAGAAGGTTCGATGTATGTTGTCTTATGCTGCATTACCCCATGGCTTTTGGGCAGAAGCCGTGCAAACAGCAGTTCACATTATTAACAGGTCGCCAAACAAGGCTTTGGAGTTGAAAGTGCCAGAGGAGGTGTGGTCTGGAAAGCCACCTTCATATAAGCACTTACGTGTGTTTGGCTGCGAGTGCTTTGCTTATATACGCAAAGAACTGCGCACCAAACTGGAGCCAAAGTCTTTCAGATGCATCTTCATGGGTTATGGTGACGAAGGTGAAATGGGGTACAGGTTATGGGATCCCGTTAAACGGAAGATTATATGCAGCAATGATGTCATCTTTAAAGAGGATAGTGTACACAAGGAACCCGTGCAACCTGTGGAATACAGGAGGGTTATTTATGATGATGTTGGACAGCAAAGAATGCCCATTTATCTGCTGCAGAAGGCTGCTGCAGATAACCCTGTTCAAGAGGGTATACAGGCTGAAAATCAGCCAGATAATTTTGCCAATGATGCACCACTGGATATGCCAGCAGATGGGGCTGTAGAACAGCCAGATATGGTGGTACAGCCACCCGTCATGCATGACGAACAGGCTGGACAGCAGCCTAATCCGGAACATTTTGTTAGGAGGAGCACCCGTGTACAACGGCCTCCTGCCAGGTTTGTTCCAGGAGCCAATAATGTGGCTGATTTTATCATGCTGACAGATTGTGGTGAGCCTTCCAGCTTCAAGGAAGCTATGGGAAGAACAGAGAAAAGGAAGTGGGACTCCCTACTTCAAAATGATACATGGGACTTGGTGCAGCTACCTGCAGGCAGAAAGGTTTTGCCATGCAAGTGGGTTTACAAAGTCAAAGTGGATTCAAATGCTTTACCGAGGTATAAGGCCAGATTGGTTGCCAAGGGATTTAAGCAGGAGAAGGGCATTGACTTTGATGAGATCTTTTCCCCTGTAGTCAAGATGACTACTTTGAGAGCAGTGTTAGCTCTTGTTGCTCATGAGGACATGGATTTATGTCAGATGGATGTGAAGACTGCTTTTCTTCACGGAGATCTCCATGATGAGATCTATATGAGTCAGCCAGAGGGATATGCTGTTAAAGGGAAAGAGCAGCTTGTGTGTAAGCTCAAGAGGAGCTTGTATGGACTCAAGCAGGCGCCAAGAGAACAGGCGCCAAGAGAATGGTACAAGAAGTTTGATGCCTTCATGCAGTCCCAAGGGTATCATAGGTGTGAGACCGATCATTGCTTGTACACCAAACGGGCAAAGGATGGCAGTTTGATGCTACTCATTCTATATGTGGATGACATGCTAATTGCCAGTAAATCTCAGCATGAGATTAGTACTTTGAAGAAACAACTGCATAAGTCTTTTGACATGAAAGACTTGGGTGATGCAAACCATATTCTTGGCATGCGGATTACTCGTGACAGGTCCAAGGGACTTTTGTTTCTGTCACAGAAGGAGTACATTGACAAAGTACTGCAGAGGTTTAAAATGGAGGGGGGGAAGTCTATTAGTACCCCGTTGCCTCCACATTTAAAACTCAGCAGTAAGGACAGCCCCAGATCAGATGATGATAAGGCTAAGCTTGCAAGGAAGCAATATGGCTTACTCGGCTGGTGGGAGATTTGGGCATTACAGGAGATATGCCAGTTTTGCATTGTGATAGTCAGAGTGCTATCATGTTGGCAAAGAATCCGGTCTTTCATCAAAAGACCAAGCACATAGATGTGAAATATCATTTCATCAGGGAGGTACTGGAAGACAAGCGACTTGAGCTTGTGAAAGTGCATACTGATGATAATCCTGCAGATTTGCTCACTAAGAGCTTGCCTACAGAGCGGTTTGCACATTGCCGCCACATCATGGGATTAGGATGAGACCATTCTTATTTTATGGTCTTGTATACAGTAACTGTATATTGCTGTAATTTTTATTCTTTTCTCCCCTTTAGGCACATTGGCCTTTAGGTGGGAGGTTGTTGGGGTAAAGGCACATTGCCACCCCTTTATTAAAGATATGACACCTATGACTGTCTTAAGATAGTCATAGGGTAAAAACCTAATCCTAATAAAACTTAAGAGTTTGTGGTGTGGCTCATCACTTCACACCCGCATCTTGAGTGTCACTCCTCTCTCTCTCTCTCTCCCCGTTGTTCTTCTCCCTCTTTCCTTCCCCTTCAAAAAGGAACCATCCGGGCGCTGGATCATAACGTGATCCATCTTGAGGTTAGGATCCTTGCAAAGGACCCTAACTCTAGGAACCCCATCAGCCTTGGTTGCCCCTGCTGCAGTCAATGGCAACCCAGGGAGGGGTGGGATCTCAGCAACTGCGCCAAAATGCTCCCCAATAACAGAAAGAAGTCGATGGTAAACCTGGGGAAGCCCGGGGAACCTGATGAAGAGCGAGAAGATTTTCTTATCTGCCTCTACTGGGTCGAAACCAATATGAAATGCTTCAAAGAAGATCTTCCTGTGTCCCAGGTGTAAAAACTCAGCCTTGAGCACAGTGCTCGCAGCCTCTGGAGTGTCAAAAACAACCTGGAAAAAACCTCGTCCCAGAAGACGGACATCTAACAATCGTGGAGTGAGGTCTGGGGGGAGAGCCGCAAGCATCCAATCTCTGGCTTGGGATCTGGAGGGGTGAGACCCGAAGATGCGTGCTAGCAACGTGGTAGAGCATTCAATCTCTACATCCTTCTTGAGCTGCTGCAACTCGTCTTTAGAAAAAGTGATAGTTTTCACGGCCGGTGGAGGTGGAGTAGGATTGGCTGACGGAGTATCCATCGCCAATCGGGGTGAGGAGGCCGACTCTAACAAATTAAAGGCTCCTTCCATTCCAAAAAAGCTGCGGGAGAAAAGGGGGCAGAAGAAGGGGAAAGGAGGCAAGGAGGAAGCAGGGGGGAAGGGGAGGGATGGAGGAGAGGGGCTGAGAGGGGAAAGGGGCAAGCTGAGAGGGAGGGAGGGGGCGCTGGAGGGGAGGGCTGAGAGGGAGAGGAGAAGAAGGAGAGGGAGAGGGAGAGGAAGAAGAGGGAGGGACAGGGAGGGGGCGAGGCAGGCTGGGAGGGGGAGGAGAGGGAGCGGGGAGAGAAGGGAAGGGGAGGAGAGGGGGGGGGGGGAGGGGGCGGAGAAGCAGGGAGGGGGCGGGGGGGCAGGGGAGCAGGCTGAGAGGTAGGGAGAGGGCTGAAGGGCAGAGAGGGGGCGGGGGAGCAGGCAGGGAGGGGGCGGAACAGCAGGGGGGAGGCGAGGGGCAAGCAGGGAGAGGGGGCGGAACAGGGGGAGGGGGCGGAAAGGCAGGGGGAGGGGGCGGAACAGCAGGGAGGGGACGAGGGACAGGCAGAGGGAGGGGGCGGAGCAGCAGCAGGGGGAGGGGGCGGAGCAGCAAGGAGGGGGCGAGGGACAGGCTGAGGGGAGAGAGGGAGGGACGGGCTGAGGGAGGGGGTGCAGCAGGGGAGCGGGGAGGAGCAGCAGCCAGTTCAGATTTTGTTTTTTGTTCACCAGGCAGGTAATTTGTCCATGTGGAATCCCAATCTCTCAAACCACCTGCATGTGTGAAAAAATTTTGAATTATGTGATTCCTAAAAATGACTCGAGCCTATATATTTTGACCCCTCCCACCTTTTGTTCCCTTGTCGCTGGGGGGTTTTAACTCGAAAAATGGAAACCTCCCTATTGTGTTGGGTAGAAGTGCATGTAGCGGCTCCTTGGCATGGCATAATGATAATGAATTTCAATGTGTTTCACATGAGCATAAAAACAGATACCGTGCCATTGCAATGGCACTCTGGCTGTCAGTGAGAATTGGAGTAGGCTCCTCTAATGATGCATGAAGATCACCTAGCAAACACCTTTGCCAAATACACACGACTATGGTCGTGAACGCTGTCATGTACTCAGCCTCACATGAAGAGCTAGCCACTGGAGATTGTTTCTTGCTTAACCAAGGAATGCATGATTGTCCAAGAAAGAAACCGTTACCACTAGTGGATTGCCGAGTATCAATATCACCAGCCCAATGTGAATCAGTGTAAGCATGTAAGTGAAAGTCATCCCCCTAGGAAAGAGTAAAGCAGGAGACTGGGAGCATTGCAAATATCGAAACACACACTCGACAGCCTACTAATGTGAAATCTTTGGGTTGTGCATAAATCTGCTCAACTTGGACACTGCATATTGAATATTAGGACATGTGTTGCATAAATAAATAAGGCATTCCACAGCCTGGCTGTAAATAGAGGTATCAAAAGGTTCACTGGCATTATGAATGGGCAGCTCAAGCCCAGGGTCCATTTCTTATTCTCTTTTGCAAGCCGCTTCGGGTATTCGCTGGTGTGATGACTAGGCTTTTTGCAGTAATAGCACGTGCTTTTCTTGAAAGGCTTTGAGGCATCCTTTTTATCTTTCCCACTTGCATGTGCATGTCAAGAACCACTGCTAGAGGCATGACTTGGCTGAACTTTCATTTTCCGTTATCCTTTTCCAGAAATGTTGCCCACTACGAGAACGTGAAGCCATATTCTTTCGCGTGTGCTCCTCTTGCAACAAGAGTGGTACCAACTCTTAAAAAGTGAGGCGATTCTGATTCCCTCGCATTGAAAGATTGAGAGATGTATGAAAAGAAAGATAAGACTCGGTAAGGAGTTCAAAACAATGGTAACAAGCTGTGAGTCTGGAATGATCTCATAAATGTTCAAGAGTTACTCTCGCGAACCTTGAATCTTGGTGACATGTTCCTGCGTTGAGTCACCCTCATCCATGTGCACGCTATCAAGTTCTCTATGCAAATATGAGACTCTCGCCTCATTACGAGCTTAGTAGATATCTTTCATAATATCCAAGGCATCTTTAACAGTTTGATGGGTGCTGATATGAGGGGCAATAAACCTCTTGATATTCAGTGAAATCAAAGACAAGGTTTGAGAATTACGTGTATCCCACCTCCTTTGCTCAGGAGTAATACCCGCAGGTGCTTGCCCAACAACTTGTTGTCATTATTACCCATGACCTGCACCACCACCATGACTTCCCTTTCCTGTGGAGGAGTACCTGGCGCTATAGGACCGGGACATGCCTCATCACTTGTAACATAACCCCAGATGCCCTTGGCAACCAAGAGATTGCGAATCAAAAAACTCCAAAGAGGATAGTTGGTGGCATCCAACTGATTCTCCTGGGCAAGCAGCTGAAAGACATCATTCGGATTTTGTTATGCCATTTGAGCAAATGAAAAGAGGCGAATAAATCTCAACAAAGTTCATGTGCTGTGAACACCCGGCTCAGGTAACATATATCACTACCAAAGCCTATACTAGGCTGGAGGATGCCCATCAAATATACCAGAAATATATCGTCCTAGGATATATGCTGCAATATCAGAATTCTCTCAAAACTAGCCAAAGCTTGGCTCAACCAGCATAAACCCTACTGAATGCTTGCTTGTACCTACAAAGGCAAACCCCAGTGGCACGAGGGCCAACAAACGCAAGCAATGGAGAGGGAAAAGAACTCCCAATGCAAGCAGTACCATCGAAAAGGAATAAGGATTGACTGCAGTTTATCTGCAATATCATGCGAGCATTGGGGCAAGGTCCAATCCCTTTTCCACCAAGCCAAGATACATGTCGGAACATGTAGAGGTGCAATTGGAGTCTTCAAGGCAGTACTTGCACGTTTATTCTTTGCTACTAGCCGCTTTGTACCTGGCATGTGAAGATGGTGTGGTCCGTGGAGGGCCCAACAAGTTGGCATGGTCAAAGAGGGCTGGCACAAATAGAGCTGTCAAATCTAGCTCGAGATTCAAGATTGGAAAGGCTGATTGGACAGGTTGAGAGTGGGCGGATGGAGAAGCTGAGAAAGTGGAGAGGGAGCTGATAGAGAGGTTGAGCGACTGGAGAGGTTAAGTGAATGGAGAGGGAGCAAATAGAGAGGCTGAGCTGAGTGAAGCTTGAGGCATCATACAATGGCTCACTTGTCTGCAGATTTTCCCTCTGGACAGGAAGTTCTCCTTGCTGTTAGTATGCCGTAGACTTCAATTACCCCTCCTTGTGTTGAAATCAACCCCTTAGGCTCGAAACTGGTGGGGTAGATCTGCTGAGGTATAGCCGCGACCCCACATGTTTCTCGTGGATGTCCTCTTCAAACTAATCTTAACTTTGAAACCATGTGGGAAAATTCATTGTGGACCGATTGCCACTCGTGCAGCAACATCAGCCAACCAGCCACATGGACTGCCGACCAGTCCATATTATCAGCTGCTGTAGAGGTGCCACATCAGCATGTATGGCAGCACCAACATCACCTGTACGTCTGCCATGTCAGCAACTTATCTAAATTGATTCTTTTTTACAAAAAAATTGCAAACTAAGTTTGTGCGATGTGATGCATGTGGTGACTTTTTGCCTTTGTGCTTCTGGGATCACTGGGTGCAAATCTATGCACAAAATGGAACAAGGTTGACAGTCTCTACTTGTTTTATACTTGGGTGTAAGAAAGTTGGGCTCACCTGAGCTTGTTGCATCCTTGTCATCTATGGCAGCTGGTATCCCTGTCTAGTTGAGTTTGGTTCTGCTATTTCAGGAGTAGCAATATGCTTCACTACTGGCACTTTCTTGGACCTCTTTTTGTGAAAGAATTTTCATTACTTCTAGAAGTACTGGGATCCATTCTTTCAATTTCTGTCTCGGAGAGACCAAAAGACTTGAATGGAGAAACAATGCATGCAATTGCTCACGTCTTAAAAATTATGGTCCTTATTTCTTGCAAGTGTTCCAAAAGCCTTGTAGAAAAAATTGAGGTGGCTTAGATTAGGTTTAAATCCCTGAATATAGTTGTTTTTGCTAATTATTTATAAGATATAATTTTTATGTGCAATATTCTATATTTTAATTGGTTTGAGAATTAATTCAGATTTGACATGCTAATGTCTGGTTTACAATGCAGGCAGCAGTCCGTCCTCCCACGTTTGTATTTTTTGTCAATGAAGCGAAGCTGTTTACAGAAATCTACCATCGTTACATGGAGAAGCAACTTCGTGCCAATGTAGGTTATCATGGCACGCCCATACGCTTACTTTGGCGTAGCAAGAAAAAACCAGACCAGGATAAGGTACCAAAGGTGGAACAGGAAGCACCACTTGAAGCACCTGCTATGTCTGCCAGGTGATGTCAAAGTATATGTTACCAGAATTTGTAAAATCAAAATAGCTAGTGCCTCGTTGTCTAGCTGTGAGGAACCTTGCAGAAACACACGGAGTTTAATGTCAGACTCCTGTGAATGCCCATGTATAATAAGAAAAAGCTACCTCTATTATGTCATTCTTTCCTTATTTGTTTTTTCCTGCTGGTGATTGAGTGGGTTTGGAGCTTCCTATCATGATATCAAATGTGATAAGAAACTGCTGTGCTGTTGGTACCTTATGGAGGGCGAATTGGAGGCTTTCCTTTCATGATATCTTGTCATATGGAAACTTTGCTACCTATCTAGGTTTACAGACTTGCAGTCCAAATTGTGTTCTACAATGCTTGTGGGCCGCGTGTGTGCTAGTTGAGCCTGAATTGTACATTCTTATAACTTGTTTCAAAAGAACCTATCAGCTATTACAAAGAAAAGATGCTCTCCCAGAAAACATTTCCGCTCTCTCAGTCGGTAGTTCTACTGTACGTTTAAAGCCATTTTTGTTGGTCGAGTGTGGCTGCTAGGATTCTTACTAATTTGATCTAACATTTGGCTGTGCACCAGTTGCTATAATGGCAACTACGTGCATTCGTTTTTGGTGCTCTCCCATTGAGTTGGCCGTTCCCTTCCTAAATTGAGATTGATTTTGCAAGGTCACATAGTCAACCGATTCTTGCAAAAATAAAATTTGAAACCAAGGCAATCAGCGCAATACTTCTGCTCACATATAGGTTAGTTTCTATTTGATAAATGCCATTTCAAGTAATTGAGATAAGAAGGAATATTAACAGTTTGGATTGATTCAAAGGTAGGAATCCTCCTAAAGATATACTAAAAGAACCATCTAACATGAATCTTGTATCAGAGCTGGCGTCCATCTTGGCTACTGATGTATGAATCTTAGCAAAATCCAGTACGTACTGTTGTGCAAAACGTTTTGCAACAAGCTTTTAATGCTCCCACCTGGATTGTGCTTTATTTTGTCAACCCACTTATTCGTCAATTGCATCCTCAAAAGTATATAGTCTCTTCTGTTGTCATAGTGGTAATCATGAGGACATAATTGGTGCTTTGAACTCGGAAGAGCATATGTCAACCTGAATGGTGGTCTTTGTTCTTGTGTAGACTATCTGGGTTGTTGCTCTTTTGGGGGAGGTGTTGGCGATACTCGTCAACTTTCTCTAGATGTGCTGGTGTGGTTTTCTCTTAGGTATTTGATTGAATTAGGTCTTGGAAGATCTGCTTCGAGCATGATATGGAGAAGTACATACCAATGATGGAATTTACCTATTAAAGTACTAAGCATATGATTATTGTCTTCAGTCCATTTGTGCTTATGTATGGATATAAACCCAAGAAGCGTATGCTATGCGTTAAAAAATGCAGAGATGTTCAGTCTATGGCCTGTATCCAATAAAAGCGTCATAAGGTGTCATATGTTGAATGGGTTCCATCGAGAGTAAGTAAGAAATCGACATTGTTGATTACTTTTATCCAATATGTATTTTGGAAGACGTTTCTTTACAGTGCATCTCTATCTTGAATCGATAAGATTTAGGAGCTGCTTAAGTAAATGTTGGTGTTAATTGCTTATGCCTGATACCTATATGAAAGATGCTTCTCAGTGACCATTGCTCTAGCATTGCTTGCTAAAGTCCTAGTCTTCGTTTCAGCTATGCTAGTTTGTTGAAGAGCCTCTGCACATGTGAACTGATTTCAAATCCTTGCAGATAGTTCATAATGCAGAAGAGAGATGTTTACCTCCGAGAGTTGAGGACTTTGATCTTTTGCCCTGTTTGATTCTCTACCATGACTTTGAAGTCTTGAACCTTAGTTGGAACTTTAGCTTTCTTTTTTAGGAACAAATCCAACAATATCTAGTGTAGAAAGTTAGGTAGTTTATTGAACCATTTATGCTTTGGATTTTTGAGTAACCTCAAACATGTGGATGAATCAATTCAAGAGTCTCTCTTGCCCTAAAAGTGCTTTCGAGTGTTTGTTGAAATAGCATACGTCACAAGCTTTTTCAAGAAATGTAGTTTTAGAATGATGATTAAAATATTTTGATTTCTCAATTGTATTTAATATTTAAAATTGACATGTCCATATTTTTGCCGTATTAGTAGACATGCTAATTTCACCTTGTAATGTTTTTGTCCAAGTTGCGACCTGTTGGTATTGCGATAATTCTTTCTATCTTAAATGGTGCATTGCCCTATCAATTAGATTTAGATGCTCATTTGGGAGAGACTTAAATGAAATCGTTTAGACTTCACAAGCAGTTGTAGCTTGAATGAAGAGATTTGGACTACTTTTTGATTAGCCTTCTCCTTTAGTGCTAGCCTTCGTCATGGTTGAGTTTGCCCTTCATCTCTGGAGTGCCGATAGAAACTCAGTACGAAGACTTTGTATAAATGGATGCTCAAATATGTGTGGGTGTGTGGATTTATATGTGTGAGCATATTTTTATACTATGCTCTACACCCACTGTTGGGTGCTGATGACGTTAGTGGGGATGTCATAGTAGCCAGTCCTTACTATGCGTGATGGAGTTCATGGTTTTCAATCTTATAGTGACTATCATGAGATTGAAACTACACTATGTATTGTTTTTAGAGGATGAGTTTGTGAATGTTCCTGGATTCATCTAGGTACATGTCCATATCTCGTGTCATACTGCAAAAGATGGAATAGGTGGTACTCAATACTCATGCTAGCATTATGAATAAACACTCTTCTTTAGTTGCTTTTCCAATGAGCTGACCTCCTTTGGATTTATCTCATATTGTAACAACCATCTTATCAAAGATGGCTTAATGATTATGTTTTGTGATTTGTCCAATTGATAAGACTCTTGTTTAGTATAATTGATAATTATGTTCCGCCATTTGTCCAATTGACAAGATATTCTTGTTGAGTTTAGCAATAGCAGAGTACACAAGTGACAAATCGTTCTTTCCAGTGAAGTTATCCATAGCGACTAGACCTTCTTGAATAGGATTGAGTGTCTTATCCACAGTGTAGATAACATTCTTAGATCCTTCTCATGATTTGATCTCTGTAACCATTCTTGGTGACCTATCATATGAGATGATGCACCACTACCAATGTACCATGTATCCTGATTTGCATCTATTGCATTGTTAATATGATAATTGTACTTTGGCTATGGAATCACGGTCAGTTTGCAAATGCCCAAATTTCATTCATACTATTAGTTTGCATGCTCTCAATGACAAAATACTTGTGTCAGATTGATTAGCATAATCACTACGACTTTGTTCACGATGTTGATTTCATCTTCCACAAAAATTTCCTTATTGTTGTTGGGTTAACCTCCTTGGTCATATTGCTTCTTTTGTAGGAGCCTCTCTCATAATGTCCAAGCTTATGATAGTAGATGATAAGTGTATGTTTGACATGTTGTTAGATGAATTGCCTCTTCCTTGAAAATTTTCTCTATTTGAAGAGTTATCTCTATTTTGATTGCCATGATTCGTATTCTAAGGTTGACTTGGATCTTGATGATAATTTTTAGTTCTTTAAGATAATGATCTTCTATCTCTCTATGAGGCTATACATACTTTCTCATTTGCTTGACATTTCCTTGATCAAATGGCTTGTGTCTTGGATTTCTCACTAAGTAAATTGATTATATCCTTCATGTGATTGAACTTTACAAAACTTCAAATGATGGAACTTACTTTTGTATGGAAATACTTTGAACTAGATTTTATCTCCTTCACGAAGGCCATTAAGGATGACTTGGGCTATGTCTATTGACTTCATAGTTCTCTCCGGTGGCTAATTTTTTTAATCCTTGACTCTAAGTAAATAGGCATAACTAGATTCATTGCGGTCTAAAGATTTTGATTAATTTTTTTTTGAGTGTCAAAAACTTGGTTCTTGGATTCATGCTTAACATATGAAGCATCTGCATCTGATCTCTTAAGGCCAATGAGGCTCGAGTCATCATAAACTGGTACATGACCTATGATAAGAAATGGTTGAAGAAGGTTCTCTTTCCACTCACGGATCTCGTTTGGAGTCATGATTGGTGTATCATCAACTACGTGATGTGAAGAGCTCCATGCTGGAGGTGGTCTGGTGCTCTGTGAAAGAGGCTTACCTGTGTATCGGCGAAAACAGTGTGTGAGAGTTGCTACTGTAGGGCTTATGCTTTAAGGTCAATACCGAGTCATGTGAGAACTACTGTGTGCAAAGGATCAAGCCTGTAATTGAGTGATGACAACTGAGTGTCAAGCGTAGCCAAAAGGCTATACAAGGCTGATGTGTATGTGCGGGAACCAATGCCAAAAATAGTCAACAATGCGTGACTTTACATGGGTGGCATGTGTGTGCAAGATGTGCAACAATCCTAAATCCAAGAGGAAAATCACTACCAACTGTCACACTGAGTGATGACTTGCTTGGATGCCAAGAGTCCTAAACTAGTGTCAGATGTGTGAATGAACCAATGGGAATGACGTTGGTGGGAACTAATTAGGTAATGTGGCAATGGTTGACTTGGCTTGGTGGAGTTGGATCTCCTCTAAGGCAGTGCTAGTCTACAGCTAGACTACGCATCGAAGCGTCAAATGTAGCAAATGAATTTTATCTTGATTCATTTTAAGTGTTGGGTATGCTGCAAAGGATGAGGAGGTCATTTCGATGATGATGATTTGATGATTCTGGGTTGTGTAAATGTTAAAGATGGAAGATCTAAGGTGCTCAGCACATAAAGCGCGAGTTGGCGAGCAATTTGCTTTTTAGAGTGTTGCGAAATTTCTTCTGGATCAAAAGATACGGTCCTCGGAAAGGATAGCTGGATTTTGATCACAAGAGAAGGTTAAAATGATGAGGTCTCATTGTGGTGATGTGGCACTGTGGGTCACATGTTGATGAAGGACTGTGCCTATAGGGAGACTATGTCTAGAGAGCATTGTGCCTCATGAAAGCAGCCAAGTGTGGCTATGAAGGGGTAAGTGTGCTTCGTTAGCACTCTGCCACGTGACAATGCTGATTGGGCAGCTGATGTGGTAGTGGTCATGGTGACATGGATGATGACATTAGTGATGACATGGTAGCTGGGTTGGTTGTTGATGTGATAGCTGAGTTGTCATGATGATATGAGGTGGCCATCGCTGAGGTGGTTGCCAATGTGGCAAAGGGCGATGACATGGCAATGGCACCTTCATGTTTTGACATGGCAGTAAGGCCCTATTGTTGATGTGGCAGGTGATTGGTTGATGACGTGATAGGTATGGCGAGTCAGCCTATGTGGCAGTTGATGTGGATATGGGGATCAACCGATGATGTGGTACTGGGATCGACTTGTTGACGTGGGAATTGACCAGCTGGCCAACTTATCTGCCACAAGTCGCAAATCTAGAATCTTGGAGATTTTGAGAGAATCTCACCAAGATTTCGTTGATGATTGTCTCCTTCGTCATTGGTGGATATTCATTGTTGTGCATCGTTTGTGGAGGCTGTAGTGAGGTCGCCCTTGCTCAAGGAGTTTGGTGTTCGTGTCGTTGCCCGCTTTAACACGGCTTTGATTGGGTGGATTGATTCGTTGTGGAGCCGTCAGAGTAGCCGCTATGCTATAGTCTCTGTTGGGGAGGCGAGCGAGTAGTTGCTGGCTTCGTTGAATGGAGGCTTGCTGTCATTGTGGCTGTGTGGGCGTTGCCGGGTGGAGCTCCTTGTCTAGCATGAGAGCTGTGTGGAGCTGGGCCGTTGTAGAGTCGAGTTGCATTGTAGAAGGAAGCCCTTCGTGGCCTGAGTGCTTTGGTGATAGCGAGTCACAGTGGAGGCTCTCGAGTAGCAGCCTCTGAGTGGAAGAAGGATTTGTGCCAAAGCCTCTGAAATAGCACCCACTGTGGGAGCCTTGCTGAGCTTCAAGTCACGTAGTGGTGTAGCTATAAGGCTGACTGCATTGGAGTGATGAGTTGAAGTGCTATTGTAAGGGAGCCGCCTTGACATGGGCGTTGGAAGATATTTAGCCCTGTTGACACTGCTTGTCGTATGGGCTGGCTTTGGAAGCGCTGAAGCTATGTGCTTGTCGGAAGCTAGCATTGATGGGAGTCCATTGTGGAGATGGAGCTCATAGAACTTGTCGAGAGTGCTGAAGCGTTGTTTGTGTCGCGCCTATAGCTTGCTATAGATGTAGAGTCTTCTCTCATTGTAGATGCAGAAGAGAACCCGAACCTCTCACAAAGAACTCCTAATAATGAGCTTTACAAAAGAGCCTTAGAGAAGAGAAATCTCACTCAAGAACTTCGAAATGGATCTCATAAGAGAACTCAAAACACTGGAAGATGATGAAGAAGATGCCTCAAATGGAGGGCTTATTGCCTTAAGGGATCAAGGGCTTGCATGACTTGACGGAACAAGGTCTTCCACTCTCTCTAATAGAAATGTCCATTGCAAGGAGGGCTTGACACTCATGAAGGGAGTGGGAGAACCTGGTGCTTTGATACCATGATAGAGGAAGTGTGAGAGGGAGAGAGAGAGGAGTGCACACGATATAGCTACATGTACACTAAGTTGTATTGAACATAACATGAAGATACAGATGTCAAGCCCTTAGGGTTAGGGTTAGGATTTGCCGCTATGCCCTATGTAGATGGTGCAATTTTACACCATCCTCAACATGATCTGCATACAATATGTCCAAGTACCATAGATGGAATCGTCTATTTTAGAAGATGCCTTAAGGTTGAGGTTGCTAGATGTAGACACTATGCGAGGGTACTCAAAATACTTGTGAAAATGCTCTTTGTAAACTAGAAACTAATGAAAACACTCCCTCTATAAACTACAAACTGCTGGTCAAGATAGAAATTGCAAACCAATCCAAAATTGTTACAAGAATCCCTGTGGAAAAAGATGCTAGGATAGCCCAAAAGGATTTTCACGGCTGAAAATGTATACAACATGCTTGAAAAATAGCTAGTAAGGCTTTATTATGAAGGCATTTTTAGTGCAAGATGAACAATTTGCAATCTTTATATTGGTACTATGATAAAATTTGTTTGTCATGAAGTTTGGTATCCTATAGGTCCTCAGTTTTATGATGTATGATGAGTATTAAACTTCATGTGGGAGAAAGGATTGATACTGATAGGAACTAATCGGGCGATTTCGGGCAAGGGCTTACTTGGATTTGTTGATATGCTAATCTATTTTAATATTCACTATAGCAATAAAAAGTAGCAAATCATTTATTTTCTTAATTCTTTTTAAAGTGTTTGGGTCAAATGCATTGATGAAGAGGTTTTAAAACACTAACGAGAGAACGAAATGGATATGATCTAGGAGTTCAAAACAATAGGGTGCAGAGTGCTGAAAATAACATGTATCTTTTAAAGTGTTTGGGTTAGATACAATGGTGAAGAGGCTTTAAAACACTAACATGTGGAGGAAATGGATCTGATGTAGGAGTTCAAAACAATAGGGTGCAAAGTGTCGAAACTCGTGTGTGATGTGACAAGCACATATAGCTCAAGAAAGTGATTGTTTTTCCTTATTGAACCACCTGAAAGTTTCTCTTGGATGAAAAGTTATGGAATTTTGAGTTTTATGCCAACCTTTGATCAAAAGGGGTTCCAAAAGGATGATGTGGCAATTCAAGGGCACATGCAAAGTGTGTGTCTATGAAGTATTGTGCTAGTGGAGCACAATTGTGACATGGTAGTATTGTGTCACACGCAGATGAAAAACCTATGCTTAGCATGTTGTGTTTATGGAGAAGAAAGTTGTTGTGGGAGGGAGAGGTTGCAAGGGTGGTGGTAGAATGCGAGCTGAATGAAAAAGGTTGTAGCTACTATAGCTTCACTTTTGTGTTGTGCTTTGTGCTTTCTTGTTTATAGTTGTAGCTTATTGGATGCGTCCGTAATATTGCTTCTTGCCGTGTTGTAGTCATCATTGTAAGTTTTGTTGAGGATGGCTCTATGGGTTGTGCTTATGTTTCTTTGTTGCTTGGTTGGGCACTTTTTGTTTTGGTCAATCTTATGTCACTAGCATTTTTTATAGATGTTACTATAGCTTTGGTCATGGTAGATTTCCTTTTATGGTGGTAGCTATGTTACTTAGCTTTTGGTTTTGTGTCACAATTTAGTCAAACATGATGTAGGAATCGCATGCTTTTGCTTGTTCACAATAGGCTACTTTGTTGCTTGCTTCTCTTTTCGTGCCTTATTGAAGTTTAGATGGTGGTGTTATTGCTGCTAGGATAGTTATCTACTTTGTTTTATAGTTAGGGACTATTTGTATAGATGCTTGATATTGTAGACTACCTTGCTTCAAGTAAGTCGAAACATCGAGCCACTGCGTTGAGTGAGCCTAGAGTTCGAGCGATGCTTGTCAGGAACTTTGTTTGAACCTACAGTAGCAATATTTTTTTACTAAAAATAAAATTCTTGGCAACATACAAAGAGAAAACCTATAATTCGATAAATAATAAATCCATGCAAGTTAGTAGTCATTCAATGGATATACAAAAGGGGAAATGTTGCAATCTTTACACCTCAAGGCAGTCACTCAAAATTATGTAAGGTAGCATGTGAGTTGAAGGGGTTCTTTTATTTTGTGGAGTTTCATACAAACAACAATAGTCCCACCCATGATATAGAAGCTCCTCCTAGCAAAACCCATCACAAATAGCTATTTTCAGCTCATTGATTTTTATGCTACCCATATGATTTGATCCATTTTGTACATGAAATGATCATATGAATAAAATGTTTAAACTATGGAATAATAAATTATTTATCACCTTATGACCATGGTGCTAACTAAATATAGATCACCTTCATATGTACATGACCATGTATACACCTCTAGGATGGAGGGAGGAAACCAAGGACCCAAACTCTATATGAGAAAAATCCATGCTCATAAGAAAATATAGAGTTTGATAAGGTCTAGCTCTAATGAAACAAATATAAGTACAAACTTTCTAAAGCTCTAGAATCTTGATACTTTAGCATGATGAATGGATTCATTCATATCTTTCCTATCATAGTGACTACAAACATGACCATTTATGGAGTCCGATTGACCAAGTTATGGCCCAAATAAAACTGGCAGGAGGAGCCTCCCAAGAGTCCGCGATATTGCAGCCTCCTGGGAGGCTTCTCATCCCATTATTTTTTCCCTTGAAAATGGAAATTGCACAATAAAAACACATACTTTGTCCCCTTTCTTCCACCTCTCCTTCTTCCTTGACCCTTGCAAAAACATAGCCAAACATTTTTAGAAATTGTTGTTTGTACATAAGACAATGGATTACTCACAATATCATGGGTGGGACAACAATCGTAAAAGTAAGAAATGCATGATAATTTTTGAACATAAATCATCCTCCAATCATCACACTAGAATGTCAAAATTTATGAGTCTTTGCTCGAACCGCCGCCTCACTCGAACACAGTTGCTCGAATTCTGGTAATCCTCCCTATCTTGTATGCTTGCTTGTGGTGTTGCTCATTGTAGTTACTAACCTATTATATGTCTAGCTACTAATCTTTTCCTATATGATTGCTTGTAATTGTAGTAAGTCATATAGTTGCAGGTGGGAGATAGAACTAGGCAGAGGAAGAAGGAGAAGTCAGAAAACACCCTTAAATGTATCTAAAAAACTACTCAAAAAACTCATAAAAAACCTTCACCAATCACTTAGAGTCTCGCTAAGACTTGCAAGGAAGTGCCAAAAACACATAACTTGAGCTCTTGATCTTACATTTGGAAACTTTCTAAAGAAAATTAAAGATTCAAAGGAAGATCTACAATCTGCACAATGACAATGCCTTAGCAAAAGGCATGGACATGCTTTATTACCATGATGAAATATGAAGAGGGAGAGGAGAAGAGTGATGATGAGGAAAGAGGGCGCAACTAGAGAGCACACCACAAGTGACTAACTATACACTAGATTGATTGTAAAGAAACATACATACAAACCCATTACGGGTGGAGTTTTCAAACCTTTTTTCTTTTTAGCACTCTTATGGGTTCGTGCTTACTCACAATATATAACATGATGTTGAGATCAATCCTCAACAACGTGTTGATAACGAACTTGTCACAACTAGGGCCCAGCTTCATCCCTGGGTTAGCGTGCCTAGATTTTAGTGTTAATTGAATCATGGGGTTCAACCTTGCCCAAACTCTACTTCCATTATCATCTCCCCCTCCCCCCCTGTGGGGTTTAAAGGCCAATACCTTAACCCCGGTTATGTACAATACTCACACACACACACACACACACACACACACACACACACACACACACACACACACACACACACACACATATATATGAATTACATAGAAGATTAGGGTCCTGCACCCACCAAAACTTATGTGGATCTCTCTTCTAGCTCTCCCTCTCTCTCACCTTCTTCCATTCCGCTTCCGTTGTTGAGATCTCTCAACTAGTATCAGAGCGCAAGTGTTCTAGCTGAGCCGGAGTGTGAGCCTGGAGCTCGAAGTCTATTGCTACAGCTTTGTGGGAGGAAGGAGAAGCTCCGTTGGGTGACTCTACCTGTATGTTGGTGTGTAGAGTTCTTTGAGTGGTTTTGGAGCAAAAAAAGACGTTTTTTAATGATTCCCCTGTTCCTTTCGACTATTGAGAGTTCGGAATGACTTGTGATGTTGAGTTTTTTCCTAGATGGATTTCTAAAGTTTCTAGAGTAAAATTTTTAAAAGGATTCTCAAATTATCTCTTGAATTTATTTCATGGGTAGGGGACCTTAGATGTGACATGGAAAGTTGAGTGGTGAAAGTAAAATTTCTAAAAGGCTTCTCAAATTATCTCTTCAATTTATTTGAAAAATCCATTCCTCATGGGTAGGGGATCTTAGATGTGACATTACAAGTTGAGTGTTAAAAGCTAACACTGTTTTTGAAGCTTCTAAAGGAATTTGTTTGTGTAAACTTTTATAGAAATCTTTTCTTGAAGGGTAGGGGTCATGACACACATTTTAATATGCCTCCACACATGTACCAATGACATGCACACAATTAGAAAACCAAACGTGCACGTTTTTAGTTTTTAATTGTAGGAACTCTTGCGCAAGCACTCTCTTTTGCAAACTAAAGCATGCTTTGAGGCCTATTTTTCCAAGCGATTATGTCTAATGCAGAAAAGTAACAATTCAAATGTTGATCATCATTTTTTAATGGCTTTACACACACACACACACATACACACACACACACACACACACAAACAAATAGCTATGGCTATTGTTATGGATAAATTTGACCAAAGTAAAAAGGCATAAATATGAGTGTGTGCTTGTATGTGTGGCAATAGTATAATAAAATATGGAGTGCATAGGGCCCAGGGTTGAGGTGGCAGGGCATGACCATGTGCCACCCTTCCATGTAAGAGGATCCATAAGGTGTGTTGTACATAATCCATGGTAGTAATATTATAAAATGTAAGGTGGCATGGCTCCTCCATGTGCCACCCCTCCACCTAGGCTGCATTTAGTGAGATATGACCCAAAGTCCATGGGAGAAGTAATATAAAATAGCTGGAGATGGATATTATATTGGATTATTCCTTCCATGTAGGATAGGCCCATGTGGGGGAGGTGTAGATAGTCCAAGAGTGCAAGTTAAATAATGGGGAAAGTAGGATGAGGTGGCAAGATTCCTTGTGCCAACCCTCCACTTGTCCTCCTAGATGTTTGAACGTATTATAAAATTGGAAAGAGACCAAGGGAGTATCATAGACTTGGGATATGGGAGTTGATATACGTGGAAAAATGTGGCCAAGCGTTATCGCACACAATTGAGAGTGCGCAACCGCCTAGCCCACATGGGAGACCCTTCCACCCACACCATGCATGTGGGAGGATGCATTTATTGGGAGAGACCCTCTCTCTTGGCTATAAAAGGAGGGAGCTATTCATTGAAGAGACACACTCATTCTTGTAAAGCCACCTAGCTAGTACTTTGATTTTTCCCTTTCCTTCATTTTAAATAAAGCATGGTCCTCTTTCCTTGATGTCTCCATCTTTACATTCCTCCTCCCATCATGTACATGCTTCTCTTCCCCCTCTCCCTTTCCCCTTGTGCCATAGTCTCCCTCTTCATTCCCTCCCCTTCTAATCCCTTTTCCCCTCCCATGATAACGTTTTGCCCTCATGTTCTCCTTTCCTCTATGGCCCCTTGAGCGTTGCCATGCTTAGTGTCTAGCCTCTTGTCCTGATTTCTTTTCTAGCTAACAGAAATGGTGTGGCTACTGGGATCGAAATCTCCGTGGCTAGCGGTGTAAAATCTATTACTCCTACGACTAGGTGCGGCTCTACGGCCTCTTCCGTTGTAGTTCTCTACTTTTGCGCCTCCAAACTACGTGTCTTTTGTGTCTCTATGGCTGTAAAACCTCCCTGCTTCTGCGCTCCCAGCTAGCCTGCTTGTAGTTCCTACGTGTATCTTGGCTGGCGAATCTTCTGCTCGTAGTGGCTGCATCTGTAGAACTGCAACATTTGTGCTCCCTCTGAGCTCTGATGCGCGCATTTGCACGTCCACTATGTACACCCGTGCACAGATTGCGATGGTCTTTTAGGCTCCTGCGTATTCTGGTCACGGACAGTTTTTCTGGGATTCTGCAAAATTGTAACAGATCCTGCGCCCCCCCTTCTCTTCTCTTCTTCTTCTTCTCCTTCTCTTCTCCTCTCCTCTCTTTTTATTAAAGAGTGGGATTTGAACCCAAGACCTCCCCCTTCATAAAAGGGAGACTTATCATTGGGCCAACAAGTAGGAAGTGATGAAAATGTAATGATTTTTGCTGATATATTGAAATCTCGGGAACTGTAACTCTCTAACCATGGGGAGTTTACTCTTGCTATAAAAAGCAAAAGTATTTCATTTCATGTGCTCTATTCACACCTCCTACTAGATTGCCGATTCGGAAGCTTTCCAAGTTCACTTCTCGGATGCATGCCACATGAGGAGGGTGGATATTTATGTCACTTCTCGATGAGTTTAAGGATTTGATGCCTGGTTCTCCACACCTTACGGCTATCAGTGGGTGAGATCTCTTTCTTGATCTTCATGTCGATCTGCAACAACTGATCATAAAGTGCATTGCTCAAGGAAACATGGGTGGGATGATACACCGTGGATGATTCAAGATGAAGAACTAATGATACACTGGGAGAACTTTGATTTCAATTCTACTCATTGTACGGTGATCGAGCTACTTGCTGCTTTGGAGGTAATTAAAAGGGTGTCCGTCTTCGAAAGGTGGAATGCTCCCCAAGCTTGGGGGGAGATTTGGTACATCTGCCTATTAATTCCTATGGATAAGCTCGTCTTGAATGGTTTATTCTCAACTTCACTACAAAGGTTTCTAGGCCTCGGCTATGGTTGGTAATGTTTCGACCAAGGAATCCATTTATACCTAATCAACCTTTTGTGCCTCATTTCGAGCTTCAAGTTGTAATTCTTTTTGGTCTAAAAATAAACTATCAACAAAGGATTGCAAGTTTATTTGGTGCTGAACGTTTGGCTCAAGTATTGAATTCTCCCCACCCTCTCCTTCTACCTATCTTGGACTACCGAGAAACTTGGGATGTCCAGATTTTAGTCTTGGTGTGATGACATCTTGGATCCTTCAATTTAATGGAGCTTACAAACCTTCGACCAAGGCTGTTGGCGTGGGTGTGAAGCTCACTTCACTGGGTGGTGAGGAATATTGTTTTAGTAAGTCTGCACCTGCAAGTACTTGCAAACAAGCTGAGTACTCGGCACTCATTTTTGGGCTACAAAAGGTGCAAGAACATTGCATCAAGTAACTTGAGGTGCAAGGAGATTCTCAACTTGTGTGTGAATAAGTTAGTGGAAGGTGGAAGGTGCAGAGTGAAGGTTTGGTTCCATGACATCAACAAGCATTGGAACTGTGCCAATAATTTGAAGAGGTAAAAATTCAGCATATCCCTCGAGCTCAAAATCTAGTTGCTGATTTCTTGGCACGTGAAGCTTGTACTTCAATCACGCATGACGTGAGTGGAAGCACCACCCCAACAAAGCCGCAAGCCACGAAGGAGGGTGATCATTTGTAAGGAATGCAAAGGTTGTGGTCATCATGAAACTAAGTGTTGGGCATATTTGATACGAGTTTACCGACTTCAGAAGATCATCAGGAAGGTCCTCAAGGACATTGCTCAAAAGAAGGATGCCAGACCGCACACCCCTTGAAGAAATAGCATGGCAATTACAAGAACTGGAAGAAGCTGAAGGTGATGTGCAAGATCTCCAACTGTTGACATTTGTCATGGCATTCTTGTTTGCCTTGTCTTTGCTGTGCTCTTGGCTATCGGGTATGGAGCTTACATGCGCTAATGGCTGCAACTTTTGGATGGCTTGAAGAATGCTTTGATTGATTTAGAGGAGTGCCTCGATGTAACCCTTGTAGCGGCCATAGAAGTTGGGGATCCATGGTATGGTGGTATCTATAGGTTTGTCACTGCTTTCTCCTTTCCTCCAGAAAGTACTAGCTATGAGAGAAAGAAGATCCGAAGAGATAGTAGGCGCTACACTCTCTTTGATGGGGTCTTGTACCATCAAGGCATGGATGGGGTACTAAGATGGGCCATTGATACAAATGAAGTGCCTAAGGTATTGAAGCATTATCATGATGGATTTTGTGGAGGCCACTATGCCAGTGACTATACAACTAAGAAGATTTTACATGCTGGATACTATCGGCCGACCTTGTTCAAGGATGTCACTTTGTATTGTAAAACCTGTGAACCATGCCAATTCTTTGGTAGGAAGGATTTGCATCCTTGGCATCACCCAGTGATGTCCATCCATCCGTTTTAGAAGTGGGAAATAGATTTTGTCGGACCCTTGCCCATGACTGCCTGTAAAAAGAAGTATCTTTTGGTAGCCACTCAGTATGTCACTAAGTGGGCTGAAGCTATCGCCCTCCCCGCTGCAAATGGTAAGGTAGTTTTAAATTTCATATTTGAACCTATCTGCATAAGGTTTGGGACACCCATGGAAATAGTCTCTGACCATGGGAGTCCATTCTTAAATGAAGCAGTGGAGTTACTCATGGATTGCATGGGTATTGATCATCGCACTTCTAGCATCTATTATCCAGCATCCATGGGTCAAATGGAGTAGACCAATCGCCTCCTTTGTAAAACCATGGGAAAAATGGCCACAGGGAACAGGAGCCAGTGGGATCAGAAGGTCACTAAAGCCGTGTGGGCTTACAACATCACTCATAAAACGTCTACAGGTCACACTCCTTTTGAGTTGGTGTATGGTACTGAGGCAATTTTACCACTAGAGATAGAGATTCTGGTGGCACAAGAACAGAGGATGATAGAAGATGAACATGTAGAGGCCAGATTGGTACAACTTGAGAAGTTAGGTGAAACCCGATGCCTTGCACTACACCAAACAGAGATCCAAAAGAATCGACAAAAGGCTCGCTTGGATGCTAAGATTCACAAGGAATGGGAAAGACACTTTGCTGAGGGGGATGTTGTGCTATGCTTTGATAATAGATTGGACCACCAAATGGATAAGAAGTTTCTGCCACTGTGGACTGGTCCATACAAAGTCATCAAGGAATGTAGCAATGGGTCTGTACAAGTTCAGGAGGTGCATGAGCCATATGGCAAGAAGGTGATCAACAAGCGTTACCTCAAGCCCTTCTTTGTGCGTGATGGACCCAGGCATGGAAATGCTATGCATTCCCTACCTAGGGGGGGAACTGTTATGGTTAAATTTGACCAAAGTAAAAAGGCATAAATATGAGTGTGTGCTTGTATGTGTGGCAATAGTATAATAAAATATGGAGTGCATAGGGCCCAGGGTTGAGGTGGCAGGGCATGACCATGTGCCACCCTTTCATGTAAGAGGACCCATAAGGTGTGTTGTACATAATCCATGGTAGTAATATTATAAAATGTAAGGTGGCATGGCTCCTCCATGTGCCACCCCTCCACCTAGGCTGAATTTAGTGAGATATGGCCCAAAGTCCATGGGAGAAGTAATATAAAATAGGTGGAGATGGATATTATATTGGATTATTCCCTCCATGTAGGATAGGCCCATGTGGGGGAGGTGTAGATAGTCTAAGAGTGCAAGTTAAATAATGGGGAAAGTAGGATGAGGTGGCAAGATTCGTTGTGCCAACCCTCCACTTGTCCTCCTAGATGTTTGAATGTATTATAAAATTGGGAAGAGACCAAGGGAGTATCATAGAATTGGGATATGGGAGTTGATATATGTCAAAAAATGTGACCAAGCGTTATTGCACACAATTGAGAGTGCGTAACTGCCTAGCCCACATGGGAGACTCTTCCACCCACACCATGCATGTGGGAGGATGCATTTATTGGGAGAGACCCTCTCTCTTGGCTATAAAAGGAGGGGGCTATTCCTTGAAGAGACATGCTCATTCTTGTAAAGCCACCTAGCTAGTACTTTGATTTGCCCCTTCCCTTCATTTCAAATAAAGCATGGTCCTCTTTCCTTGATGTCTCCATCTTTACATTCCTTCTCCCATTGTGTACATGCTTCTCTTCCCCCTCTCCCTTTCCCCTTGTGCCATAGTCTCCCTCTTCATTCCCTCCCCTTCTAATTCCTTTTCCCCTCCCATGATAATGTTTCGCCCTTATGTTCTCCTTTCCTCTATGGCCCCTTGAGCGTTCCCATGCTTAGTGTCTAGCCTCTTGTCCTGATTTCTTTTCTAGCTAACACTACATGCATACATAACTTTTTAAAAGGATTCTCAATTATCTTATGAATTTGTTGTGTGTGTGTGTACTACGATGGCTGTAGCTGGAGTTTCTTTTAGGGCATAATTTTTTCAAAGATGTAAAGTGTTTAAAGAAATATGTTTAAAAAATATCCATAGTTGGGCTTCTTGATTGTAGGTAGTCCAATACAGTCGGTGGCATCTCGCCAACTATTTGCATTACAGGGACATCCCCTCCACCACCTACACATCAGGTTGGTTCAGATGTTGAATTTTTTTCCCAAATAGATTTCTAAAGCTTATAGAGTAAAATTTTTAAAAGGCTTCTCAAATTATCTTTTTAATTTATTTAAAGAATCCATTCTTCATGGGTAGGGGACCTTAGATGTGACATTGAAAGTTGAGTGGTGAAAGTTAATAGAGTAAGTTTTTAAAAAGGCTTCTCAAATTATCTCTTGAATTTATTTTTAAAATCCATTCTTCATGGGTAGGGGACCTTAGATATGACATTGAAATTTGAGTGTTGGAAGTTAATATTGGTTTTGAAGCTTCTATTCCCTAGTGATTATATGTTAGCATAATGCGTAGTACCTAGAGTATTTACATATTAGGCCTAATAGAAAATAGCTGATGCACACGCATTAGTGCAGTCACACATGCACACACACACACACTCACCTGCATTGACATACAAAGATTTTCAGAAGTTATTTTGGACGTTGTTGCAAATATGACTTTGGTCATTGTCCCAAGTGTTGAAGAGGCCATTCCGGATATCATTGTGTCATCTATGTGTGAACGAAAAGGCCACACACACACATGCAAATATATTATATATGGTGCCACATGTAAACATGCAAACATTAACTTACAAACATAGCAACACCACATTCACAAACATGTAGAAATGCTCACTCATATGTCCAAAGAATTAACATATAAACATGTGTGTACATATATAGACACACACACACCATTAGGAAAAAAGGGAGCTCATTTTGGGGCCTTTTAGCCAAGAAAGGAAATAGGCCTCCACCAATCAAAGGAGGGCCAACGTAACGTTGAAAAAATTAGAAAAAGGAAAACAAAAGAAATGCGGTCGAGTTTGCATTCAATGAGGATACAGTGAGCTACTATATTATCTCTAACATACGGTGCAAAAGGTATTTCTAACATCACCGGCACGTCCGGAGTGGGCCAAAACCCTCGACAAGGTTTTTGAAATGCCAAAAACGGGCCCTCGAAGGCTCGAAAAAGGCCAAAAAGCTCGGAAAGCAACCTACACAAATAAAAGTGATTTGACAGGTTCAATCAAGAAAAAGAAACCTATACAAGTAAAAGCAATTTAATAGGTTGGAATCTGTCAAATCGCTTTTATTTGTATAGGTTGCTTTCCGAGCCTTTGTGGCCTTTTTCGAGCCTTCGAGGGCCCGTTTTCAGCATTTCAAAAGCCTTGCCGGGGGTTTTGGCCCACTTTGGACGCGCTGGTGATATCGAAAATACCAAATTCTGCACCGTATGTCAATGGGATTATGTCATATTTTATTGTTTTAGAGGAAAGAAAAATGAAAAAATTGTGAATTTCTCTTAGGGCCCCAAAATGAGCTCCCTTTTGTCCTAATGACGCACACACACACATACACACAAAATAAATGGAGAAGTAGTAGATTATAATCATGTAGGTGAGAGTCAAGATGCATATATCCTGGGGCGCCAACTCCCTTTGGTAAAAAAACCTATAAAAATCTTGAGTATGAGATGAATTTGAAATATGGCATGAGTAGAAATTATTCAAATTAACATGGTTGTATTCTACACTAAAAGAGCTTCAAATATGTCTTTACACCTTGAAATTTGGGTAACACAATTGATTTGAAAGGATATGGGTTTTCATATTTTAGTGTATTTTTTGTTTTACCACCCCTCATCTAAAAGATCCCCCCCCTCAGGCCTCACATATTATGAAAAATATGTACAAATCTTAAAAACTTGCATATTTTTCAAGGTAAATACCTTATATTTTGTGGGAGGGGGGACATGAAATTTTCATATTTTTTCCTTGCATATTTGAAAAATTTAAAGGAAATCCATGCATATTATATATGGACCTTGTCCCCCCATACCTTGGATTTTGGACGAGGGTAGTAACATATTACACATTGAGTTGGCGCCCCAAGGCATATATCTGTAAGCTCATGTAGATACACATGAAAACCTAGCCACACTACATTCACACGTACTTAGAGACACACTCACTCATATGTCCCAATAATCAACATACATGCACGTGCACGTGCGCAAGCACGCATGCACTGTTATGGATAAATTTGACCAAGGTAAAAGGCATAAATATGTGTGTGTGCTTGTATGTGTGGCAATAGTATAATAAAATATAGTGTGCATAGGGCTGAGGGTGGAGGTGGCAGGGCATGACCATGCCACCCTTCCACGTAACAGGACCCATAGGTGTGTTGTACATAATCCATGGTAGTAATATTATAAAATGTTGAGGTGGCATGGTTCTTCCATATGCCACCCCTCCACCTAGGCAGTCCCATGCCTACATTTAGTGAGACATGGCCCAAGGACCATGGGAAAAGTAAAATAAAATAGGTGGAGATGAATATTATATTGGATTATTCCGTCCATGTAGGATAGGCCCATGTGGGATGAGGTGGCAAGATTCCTTGTGCCAACCCTCCACTTGTGCTCCTAGATGTTTGAATGTATTATAAAATTGAGACTCTAGAGACCAAGGGAGTATCTAAGACTTGGGATATGGGGTTTGATTTATGTGGAAAAATGAGGCAAAGGGTTGTCGCACACAATGGAGAGTGCGTACCCACCTAGTCCACATGGGAGATTCCTCTACACACACCATGCATGTGGGAGGATGCATTTATTGGGAGAGAACCCCTCTCTTGGCTATAAAAGGAGGGGGCTATTCCTTGATGTGACATGCTTAGTCTTGTAAAGCCACCATGCTAGCACTTTGATTTCCCCCCCATCCTTCCTTTCAAATAAAGCATGACTCTCTTCCCTTGATGTCTCCATCTCTACATTCCATTTAGGATAAGGGAAAAAAAAGATTCAAATGCCCATTTGTCCAGTGGCTTCTTACTCTTGATGACCGTTTCACCTTCTTTCTATTGATCTCATATTCTTCTCCACCATGACTTATTCTTGCGCCATCTTCTCCTCTCCTTCTTGCCACCTCCTTCTCCTACTCCACTACTCCTCCACTTCAAGCCTCGAAGATTCACCCTTCTAAGTTTCCTCTCCCACTCTTCTTGTCCTACTTCATGCTAGTTGCCAGCTTGGCCACCACCTCTTCTTCTTCTACTTCATGCCAGTTGATAGCTTGTCCATCACCTCTTCTCATCTCTCTTCTCCCAAGATCTTGCTTTGCTTCTATGATGTCAAGTCTACTATTAACTAGAAAAGATTCAAGACAAGAGGCTAGACGCTAGGCATGGCGACGCTCGAGGGCCATATAGGAAAAGGGAACGTGAGGGGAGAAGCATTAACATGGGTGGGGAAAAGGGATTAAGAGGGGTGGGAATGAAGAGGGAGACTATGGCACAAGGGGGAGGGGAGAGGGGAAAGAGGAGCATGTACATAATGGGATGAGGAATGTAGAGATGGAGACATCAAGGGAGGAGGGTCATGCTATCTTAGCATCCATGCAGGGCCTTTGTCGGTTCTTTTGGATCTTTGTTTGATGGAGTGCAAGGCATCGGGTTTCATCTAGCTTCTCAAGTTGTACCAACCTGGCCTCTACATGTTCATCTTCTGTCATCCTCTTTTCTCGTGTCAATCTCAAGGCTAGAATCTCTATCTCTAGTGGTAAAATTGCCTCAATACCGTGCACCAACTCAAAAGGAGTGTGCACAACATGTAGACGTTTTATGGGTGATGTTGTAAGCCCACATGGCTTCGGTGACCTTCTGATCCCACTGGCTCCTATTCCCTGTGGACATTTTCCCCATGTTTTTACAAAGAAGGCCATTGGTCCGCTGAAGATGTGGGGGGAATTGACTGTGGGAACAAAAAGTTGCAGCCACTATGGTGGCTGGAGCTCGGGGTTCCATACATATTAATTATAGGCCACCGCGATGGAATCTTAGGCACCACCATAAATGGGCTGGTAATCATGAAGCTGATGCCATGTGGTGGATGATTAGGCCACTCCAATGGCTGGTAATTAATTGCCAGCATAGTGGAATCTTAGCCACGATAGACAAGGTAGATAGTAATACCCAGTTTAATTATTAATATAAAAAAACAAAAAATGGGCACAAGCAATTGTCTGGGCTATCAGAGGTAAGGGGTTGCATGGCATATGGTTGTGAGGATGGATGGCGACAAATAGCTAGCCGTGCCTCCACACTTGGATCTCTGATTAGTGTTGCACGTGCTTCGTGGGCCTCTTGCCACAACCGCATGTTGAGGTCCTCCAAGATCTTAAATTAGGCATGTAGAGCAATAATCTCTTTCTATAGCTCTGGCTCGATTCATGGTCTTTCAGTTTCTAGGTGTTGGACCTGCTCGAACTGACGGGCCACGTTCTCTTTGTGAAGTTGTGCCACTTGTTGCTTCAGTGGGCCACGTGCATCCTCCAATGCCTTGGACAATTGTGATTGGGTGATCGTCACTTTTGTATGACCATGCATACGCTTGTCCTTGTAAGAAAAGAAGTCCAACTCTATACCCTTAATGAAGTGTGCGTACAAGAATTTGGCAAAGTACATCACCACTTCATTATGGTGTGGGGGCTTTCCATATACCGTCGATGTAGATTTGCCTGGCATTTTGCCAAATCTATTTGTCTCGGCAATTGGCTATCTTCCACCTCTCATGTTGGTCCAAAGCTTGGGTTGGGGTGCTTCCATCTCCCTCTGTTAGATTCTGTGTCTCCTTGGCTGACTGCCTGAGGATGCCTCTTCATTTGCTTCTAAGGGCCAAATTTTTTGCTTGGATCTCTTGTTTAGAGACCACCTTGTTTACTTCTCACAAATCCCATTTTCCAACAAGCATTATGCACATTTGGCAAAAAATAGTATCTGAGGTGTGTTATTTGAGAATGCACCTATGGGAATAATACTTTGCATGGGCAGTAATCCCTCATATTTTGAGGGACATGCAAATTATCATGTTCAAGTCACCAAAAACACCGTTTTTCAACATGTGTTATGCACATTCAAGAAAAAGTAGATGAGGTGTGTTATTCAAATGCACACATACTTGATGGGCACGTTACTTTAAATGTGTGTCAATACAACCTATGTGGAGGCATGTGCAAAGTATGATTCCCATCAGATATGCTTTGGATGCTCAAAGTTACCCCAAACCTCATTTTTTACCAAGTGTTATGCACAACTAGCAAAAATCACACTCTCTAAGGTATGTTATTCCAATGCACACACATACCCGATGGTCATAGTGCTTTGCACAAGAATCAATACCACATATTTTGAGGTGCAAGAAGAGCATTGTGCCCCTCGGATATAGTTTAGATGGTCAAAGTTGCCACAAACCCCATTTTTCACCAACACTACTACACACGGATCCTATTGCGACGTTTGAGTATCGACGTTTAGCATGCGCGGGGCGCTAATCATCGGTATTGGAAGCATGCCTTGTTAAGTGTCGCTATATAGTGACTTTATTAGAATTGCAAGTGTTGTTATATAGCGACATTGAGATACTTTCGCTATATAGTGACTTTATTAGAATTGCAAGTGTTGTTATATAGCAACATTGAGATACTTTTTTATAGCGACGTTTTATAGAGTTTTTTTCTCATATCGACCTTAAAAGTTAGTTTTCTCCAATGGCAATTTTTTTTTAATTTTCATACATGTTTGATCTTTTGAGAGAATAAAAGTACGAGAGCATGTACATCAAGCCTTTGAAGCTCATATATTCATGTCCAAGTTTGAGATGAAAAAAATCAATGAAGAGCATTTACATAATGGTTTCAACGCGCCAAACAAATCTATCTCTAACTCTATACCGAGTTGATCTCCTATATCATCATCATACTCTAGCATCGTACGTTCACCTAAGAGTACTTGATCATCTTCTTTAATAAAGTGTGGTGATTCTTGATGATCGTCGTCTTCTTCCTCAATATCATGATCTCCATCTTCCTCCCATGTGATGTCATTGTGTGCATCTTCCTCTTGGCTCATATTGTGATCTTCATCTTCTTTGCTAGATTCATTTGGATCAATTGGATCTGGCATTGGTAGTGGCATCTCCATATCCACATCTCTATCTTCAAAAATTTGCTTACTTCGTGGTGCAACTTGGATCACATACCACCATCTTGGATCAGAATGATCCGGATGAAAAACCAACTATATTGAAGATGGGTGCCAAATGTCGTTAATTATATATATGAAATTATGCTTAAGTACATGTATCAATGGATCTTTAAAAACGAAAGCTTCGATTAATTATATCATTAGTATGCACCTGCTCACAGTGCTCAGGAAGAACAAAAGTATCACAAAGAAATTGCTACTATCTTTTCTCACTATTGCGTGGGGACCATTGTAAATAGTTCTAAACCATTTTACATAAAGAATGAAAATACTAAATCGTCTGAAATCAACTTCATAGATTTCGCATATGGTTCCACAATAATCCAACTGTGAGGAGAGAAGATTGGTATCCGAACGGCTATCTTGTGTGAAGTTAGCCATGACTCCACAATCATACGTGACTCTCTTTGAATCGATGCGTTCCATGCAAAAATGTCATCCATATGACCATAATGCACTGTACTTTTTGTACTGTAAAAGAGCATCATTAAAACAATGAAGATGCATCTATTTTATAGCGTATATTGCAACAAATAATTACTTAATTATGTTAAGAGGTAAGAAACTTACATGCATCATATATCCAGATGATAACTCTCACTCGCGCTCGTTTATTGTCTCTCCATCATGTTCAGCTTTATGTAGAGCCAGTTGTAGCCAATCAAGTGACATGTGAGTGGGGAGAAGAGCCAGATCTCGTGGATATGGTTGTGATCGCCTGTACATTACTCTGAATCTCGTCCTTGCATTTATTCTTTCTGCTTTGGCCGCTTCTTATCTCTCAATCCACTTCTGCAGCTCCTTGCTATTGAGGATACAAAACTTATTGAATTTCAAAGTTTGCTCTTCGCTCATCTTTCTTTCAATCCCTTTTCCTTGGGGAACCTCGCCAACGATGCGATCATTGTCCTTGTTATGCCAAGCTTGCGGTATATCGGGATCTGTGGATGCAAGAAGCTCCGTGATATATATAATGACTCTTGCACAAGCCATCCCTCTACCATGCTTGCTTCTGGTCTTGCTCTTTGTCTTACAAATCCCTTCAAAGTTTTCATAAACCGCTCAAGAAAAAACATCCATCGACTATGAACGGTACCTGCAATATCCACCTCATCAACTATGTGCACAAGCAAGTGCACTTGAGTTGTCATAATGCTTGAGGAAAAGTGCTTCTCAAGGAAGCATACAGCTTCAATGGATTCCACCCTAGCCTTCTTGATGCTCGATATGGAGATCTCTGTTTGAGATATCCACCTATTTCACATGCCCATGTAAGATATATTCATAATCAGTCTACAGATTATTAAGCTTAAATTGAAGAAAATGCAAATTTGATAGTAAGCATACCTCACAATACCACTGATCTTGAATATAGCATTTCTAACATCTTCTTGTAAGCACCCTTTTATTGTAATTGGGAGGATGAACTATCAAAGCAACAAAGAAGTCATGTCAACGATATAACATAATCATAATTATGCTAACACATCATGATTATCGCTACACTAATCCTACAGCTTAGAATACCTGTAAGACCTTGCGCCAATCATGGGACTTGAGCCCAGTAAGCTTATTGTCCTTTGAAAATGCTCCTTTCAAGCAACGCATGTACCCTGTGTGTGTTTGAAAAGAGGCAATGTCTGCCTTGACTGCTGCCTCCTCCCTCGTAGAGAGGATCCATGTTGATTTCAGGAGGATAATTTTTCGTGAAGCATGCACTTGAGGCCACAAACGAGACATCCTATTCATAGCATGCAAGTCTTCTCGCACTCCTCTCGAGTCTTTGGAACCAACCAAGTGTGCCCAAATAGTAGCTCCCACATTCTTGAAGATATGCATGGGATCCAAGAGATGATTGATTTGTAACTAACCCCAATAAGGAAGCTCGTGACAGATCGATAGCCTCTTCATACCAGGAGGAGGTTCCTCTCCATTCGCCCTCCAAGCCTGAATCTAGTCACTTGCCTTCAAGTATGATGGTGGTGGATCAAGCTAACCTCCATGCATGAGATGGTCCAGTGGAAGGTATCGAGCATGACCTTCATAAACATTTTTCCTCATATGTTTGGAGTATCATGCAAGCAATTTCAAACCCGGTCCACAAACAGGACAAGCATGGTACCCACTTGTAACAAGTCCTGCACGCATGCATGAATGTGTTAGTATAAGACATGCGTGCGAAAGAGATTCATAAAAGCATAATCCTATATTATACATGTAAAGACACAACCATGTACCTGCGTACTCTCCATCTCCTGGGTAGTCATGCATGGTCCACATCAAGATACCCCTGACCAAAATATCATTGGTATGTCTAGGAGCTCTGAAAATATCAAAGAATCTCACTTCTCTCCATAATATCTGTAACTCCTCTATCAAAGGTGCCATGTAGACATCCATATTTTTTGCCTTGTACTTCCCTGGCACAAGTAGTGCAAGCATGAGGTGTCCCTTTTTTATTGTTAGCCATGGTGGGATATTGTAATTCACCATGACTATGGGCCATGTTGACCAAGATGTCGAGCGTAACCTGAAAGGATTCATGCCATTCACGGCGAGCCCAAGATGTAAGTTGCGTGGCTCCCTTGCAAAGTCCGGCCACTGATTGTCTATGTGGTTTTTAGCTGCACAATCTATGGGAATCCTCAATGTGTCATCAGTGGACTGATGAGATGCATGCCATGTCATCAACTCTGCTATGGATTTGCATCGAAACATGTGCTGTATTCTTGCAATGATGGGAAAGTGTCTCAAGACCTTTACCGGTATCTGCTCACCCTGCAAGTCATCTCTATATCATTGTTCCCCACATTTCGGACGAGTTTCGGACAACTAGCCAAATCTCCATGCTCATGACAAAAGAGAATACAGTCATTATGGCAAGCATGGATGGTATCATAATCCATACCCACCGTTGTTAGCATCTTCTTCGCTTCATCTCTTGATGCAGGCATCGTATTTGGTGCAAGCAACATCTTATGGAGCAACCTATCACAATTCAAACATGCATAGGCTTCGAATAATGATGATTCAGTACACTAATTCTATAGCTTGGAAACCCTGAAAGATATTGAGCAAGCTTAGAATCTTACAACCTGACATTGAGCAAGTCTGTATTTGTTTGCTCAATAGTAGGCTATTGAAGCTTCATGTGGGAGGAAAAAGAGGAGGAAAGAGAGGGCAAAAGAGATGAGAAAAAGGACAAAAGAGAGGAGAAAAAGCTATTGAAGCTTCACGTGGGAGGAAAGAGAGGAGGAAAGAGAGAGGAAAAGAGATGAGAAAAAGGACAAAAGAGAGGAGATAAGACAAGAAAACAAAGGAGATAAGAGAGGAAAAGAGAGGAGAAAAAAAAGATAAGAGAGGAGATAAAAGAGAAAAAGAGAGGAGAAAAAGGAGAAAAGAGATGAGATAAGAGAGAAAAAGAGAGGAGATAAGAGAGAAAAAGAGAGAAAGTGAAAAGAGAAAAAGTGAGGATAAAAGAGAGAAAAACTGAAAATACAAAGGCTTCGAATAATGATGATTCTCAAACATACATGATGATTCTCAAAATTTCTTTTTTCCCTCTTTCATCCCCTCTTTCAATCTCTTTTCCTCTCTCTTTTCTCCTCTCTTTTCCCTCTCTCAATGTCTTTTCATAAGCATATGTATTTGCCTATGCTTAAGCTTTCTCTCTTTTTCTTTTATGCTCATATGCTCATGCATAAGAATAAGCATATCCTTTCCTTCCTTTTCTCTTATGCTTATGCTCTTTTTCCCTCTTCCTTCTCTTATGCTTATGCTTATTCATGAGCATGTCTCATTTTCCTCTTTTCCTCTCTCTTTCTCCCCCTCTTCCCCCTCTTTCGATGTCTTTTCATAAGCATATGTATTTGCCTATGCTTAATCTTTCTCTCTTTTTCTTTTATGCTCATGCTCATGCATAAGAATAAGCATATTATTTCCTTCCCTCTTAGTGCCATGCACATTCGTAAAAAAACACACTGCTAGGTGTGTTATCTGATCAAGCACTTATGAGATGGGCGTGCCACTTTGCATGTAAGTCAATTCCACCTAGTTGAAGGTGTGTGCAAAGTATCGTGCCCATCGGATATGCTTTGCATTGTCGATCAAGCATAACACACTGTTTTTGCCTTAGTGTCATGCACAACCAAACCCATGCTCTTTGTCCCGTGATGCCATTCACATTTTTTCTGCATTCTCCTTCCACGTTTTTGCTTTTAGATCCCGATTGCCCACAACCCTTGCCTCCTAAATCCTCCCTCCCCCTCCCACTTCTCCATCCTCTCCTACATTCTCCCTCTCTACCTAAAAGACTTGTTGTAGCTCCCTCTCCACCTTAAGGTAAGAATTCCTCTAATCCACTTCTATTTCAAATTTTTTGAGTTTCTTTGTCTTTCTTTCTACCTCTCCTCTAGTTTCCCTTCCTCTACTTTCCCTTCCCCTAATTTCCCTTCCTTTGTTTAAAATTTCTCCTCTCCCTTCCTTTTCTTTCTTTCTCAAGGAAAAAGCAATACATGAAAGAAAATCATGAAAGAGAGGAGTAAGAAAGCTCTACCTCTTTGTTAGCTCTTTCCCATGGCTTTTGCACGAAGAGCGGGGTATTCTTAGTATGCAGGGTTCTAAGGCTTTTTGTCACCTCTATAGATATATTGGGGTTGTCGTTTGTAGTATACGTGTAGCTTAGGACCTCGAGTCATGTTCCGATGAGAGACATAGGCTTAAGTGTGGTAAGCAAACATAGTGCATGCATGTGTAAAAGGAATGTGTATCATCATATTCAGATATATGACTCCATTTTTAATGTAATATTTTGAAGTACTCTTTTATGGAGCATTTTTTGGTTGCAGTTTGTTGCTTCTATCTAAAAATTTTAAGCACATTCTTGAAATTGTCTTTTTTCAATTTTAAGTTCAATTGAATTAAAGGCATTTTGATTATTATTTAAATTAAATATCTTGAATTTTATACATACATATATATATATACATACATATATGCATACACACACACACACACACACACACACACACACACACACACACACACACATATATAGAGAGAGAGAGAGAGACACATACATACATACATACATATACATGTATGTATGTATGGATGCACAACAAGACAAAGCATCTACAAATGCGCACACAGACGCGTTTACTCTTATGCTTATGCTCTTTTTCCCTCTTCCTTCTCTTATGCTTATGCTTATGCATGAGCATATGTCTCCTTCTCTTTTCGTACTTAAAAAAAAAGCTTACGGGCACGTCTATTTGCACGTCTAGAGACCCGCATCTAAAGGTGTGTCTATATAGCCGTGATCACCATGCAAATCATATCCGATGGTGACAATACTTTGCACGCACCTCAACGTAGTGTCACTCAGATACTTTTTTTTTACGGTTGTGCATAACACTTGGGCGAAAAACGGGGTTTGTGGTGGTGACTTTGACCATCCAAGGCATATCTGACGGACACGATACATTGAAAGTGACTTAACATAGGTGGTATTTATGTATGTGCATAGTATCATGCCCATCAGGTATGTGCACGTTTAAATAACAAACCTTAGGGCATGTTTTTTGACAGGGGTTGGGCATAATGTTTGGGTGAAAAATGGGGTTTGTGGCGAGTTTGAGCATCTAGAGCATATGCGATGGACATGATACTTTGCACACACCTCAAAATAGGTTGTATTTATTGCACATGTAAAGTATCTGCCCATTGGGTATGTGTCATTCAAATAACACTCCTCAAATGCTATTTTTTATCGAATGTGCATAAAACTTGTTGAAAATAGGTTATTTTTTATCGAATGTGCATAAAACTTGTTGAAAACTGAGATTTGTGGGGCAGCCTTGACAATCCAAACCATATCTGATGGGCACAATACTTTGCACGCACCTCATTATATGTGGAATTCATGACCATGCAAAGTATCATGCACATCGCATATGTGCGCGTTCGAATAACACACCTCAGATACTATTTTTTGTTGAATGTGCATAACACTTGTTGAAAAATAGGATTTGTGTTGGCTTTTACCATCCAAAGCATATCCACTGGGCAATATAATTTGCATGTGGATCAAAATATGTGGTATTGACACCTATGAAAAGTATCATGCCCATCAGGTATGTGCGCATTTGAAAAACACACCTCAGATACTATTTTTTTGCCAATGTCATAACACTTGTTCAAAAACGGGCTTTGTGGGGACTTTGATCATCCAAAGCATATCCGATGGGCACAATAATTTGAATGCACATCAAAATATATATGTCCTACACACATGTATAATATCATACCCATCGGGTATGTGCACATTTGAATAACATACCTCAGAGCATGTTTTTTGGCGATTGCACATAACACTATGTGAAAAATGGTGTTTGTGGGGCGAGTTTTGTTGGGATAAGTATGATCAAGGGCTTGCTCTATGGTGCATGTGTGCATCTAGGGGAGTCATGTGTGTTTGTGTGTGTTGTAAAGGCACATCAAGTGCTATGATGTGTCTAGTGTGTGACCTAAGTGATGATGTAAGACAAAGGCAATCCCACTGATGTAGGGACTGATTCCCACTGATGTAGGGGCTGATTGCCACTTATGTAGGGAAGGTATTAACTTCTCCCCCTTTCTATAAGAGAGTCTCCTCTCTCTCACAATCTATAATATAGAGAACTATCATCTTTCTTTCATTGTGCTCTCACACCTCTTGCAAGATGCATCTATTCTATCCTACGGGATTCTACAAGTTTGACCATCTAAAGCATATCCAATAGGCATGAAACTTTGCACGTGCACATACCCGATGGGAATGATACTTTTCATGTAGATAAAAACAAATTTGGATTCATGTCTGTACACAGTATTATCCCCATCGTGTATGTACGCGTTTCAATAACACACCTTAGAGCGTGTTTTTTGCCGAATGTACATAACTCTAGTTGGAAAATGGTATTTTTTAATGAGTTTGAGTATCCAGAGTATATTCGATATGCACCAAACTTTGCAATCACCTCAACATAGGTTGGATTTATGCCTATGCAAGTATCATGCCGATCGGGTATACATGTGCACATTCGAATAACACATCTCAGATATTATTTTTTGGCGAATGCGCATAACACTTGTTGAAGAATGGGGTTTATGAAGACCTTAACCATCCAAAGCATATCCGATGGGCATGGAACATGCCTCAACATATGTGGGATTCATGCCTATGCAAAAAGTATCGTGCACATCGGGTATGTTCATGTTTGAATAATACTATTTTTTGCCGAATGTGCATAATACTTGTTGAAAAACGAGGTTTGTGGTGACTTTGAAGATCTAAAGAATATCTACTGGGCACGATACTTGCATGCACCTCAACATATTTGGGATTAACACCCATGCAGAGTATCATTCTGATGGGGTATGTGTGCATTCAAATAACACACCTCAGATTCTATTTTTTGCCAAATGGCATAACACTTGTTGAAGAATAGGCTTTGTGGCATCCAAAGAATATCCTATGGGCATGATACTTTGCACATACCCCAACATACATTAGATTCAAGTGCTTGCATAGTATCATCTCCATCGGGTATTTGTGCATTCAAATAACACACCTTAGAGCGTGTTTTTTGGCAGTTGTGCATAACACTTGGTGAAAAATGGGGTTTGTGGTTCATTTCACCATCCAAATCATATCTGATGGGTATGATACTTTGCATGCACCTCAAAATAGAATGGATTGATATGCATGCAAAGTATCATGCTTTTTTGGTATGTGCGCATTTGAATAAGACACTTCAGATACTATTTTTTAGTAGTTGTGCATAACACTTGGTGGAAAACAGGGTTTGTGTTGACTTTGACTATCCAAAGCATAACTGATCGGCACGATACTTTGCATGCACCTCAAAAAAGGTGGGACTACAATGTGCATAAAATCTCATGCCCATTGGGTATGTGCGCATTTAAATAACATACCTCAAAGCCTGTATTTTTATGGTTCTGCAAAACACTTGGTAAAAAATGGGGTTTGTGGCGAGTTTGAGCATCTGGAGCATATTTGGTCGGCACAATACTTTGTATGATCCTCAACGTAGGTTGGATTGATGCACATGAAAGTAAAGTACCCATCGGGTATGTGCACGTTCGAATAACACACCTTCGATCCTATTTTTTCCCAAATGTGCATCACTTGTTGAAAAACGGTTTTAGTGGCAACTTTGACCATCCGATGGGCATGATGCTTTGCATGCACCTAAAATTATATGGTATTTATGCCGGTGTAAAATATCATGTGCATCGAGTATGTGAGTGTTCGAATAAAACACCTCAGATGCTATTTTTTGCCAATGGGCACGATACTTTGCATGCACATCAACAAACAATTGCTGGATTCATGCTTATGCATAGTATTGTCCCCATTGGGTATATGCATGCTTGAATAACAAACTTTAGAGCCCGTTTTTTGGCAGTTGTGCATAACATTAAAATGGTGAGTTTGACCATCCAAAGTATATTCGATGGGCACAATACTTTGCATGTGCCTCAACATAGGATGGATTGACATGCACGCCCTGTATAATGCCCATTGGTATGTGCACATTCAAATAACACACCATAGATACTACTTTTTAAAGGTTATGCATAAAACTTGGTGAAAAACCAGGTTTGTAGTAAATTTGACCATCCAAAACATATCCGATGCGCACGATACTTTGGATGCATCTCCACATAGATGGCATTAACACGTGTGCACAATATCATGTCCATTGCGCATGTGTGTATTTAAATAACATAGCTCAGAGCATGTTTTTTAATGGTTGTGCATAACACTTACTGAAAAATGTGGTTTGTGGGTGAGCTTGAGAATCCAAAGCATATCCAATAGACACGATACTTTGCACACTCCTCAACATACCTCAAAGTGTGTTTTTTGCGGTTGTGCATAACACTTATTGAAAAATGGAGTTTTTGGTGACTTTGGCCATACAAGGTATATCTGATGGGTACAATACTTTTCATGCACTTCAAAACATGTGGGATTGATGCCTGTGCAAAGTATCATGCCCATCGGGTATGTGCGCATTAAAAACACACCTTAGATACTATATTTTGCCAAATTTGCATAACACTTGTTGAGAAACGGGGTTTGTGGAGACCTTGACCATCCAAAGCATATCCGATGGGCATGACACTTTGAAAGCATGCATAAAAATATATGGGATTCTTGCCTGTGCAAAGCATCATGCACATCGAGTATGTTTGTGTTCGAATAATACTCCTCAGATACGATTTTTTACGAACACTAGTTGTGAAACGGGGTTGGTGGTGACTTTGACCATCCAAACCATATTTTTTGGACATGATACATTGCACACATCACAAAATATGTGGGATCGCCATCCATGCAAAGTATCATGCCCATCGGGTATATGCAAAGTTGAATAATACACCTGAGATGGTATTGTTTGCCAAATGAGCATAACACTAGTTGAAAAAGGAGAATTGTGGTGACTTTGACCTTCCAAAGAATATTAGATGGTACTTTGCATGCACATCAATTTATTTTCCCCATCGGGTATGTATGTGTTTGAATAACATACCTCAGAGCATATTTTTTGGACTTGTGCATAACAGTTGGTGAAAAAATGGGGTTTGTGGCGAGTTTGACCATACAAAGCATACACGATGGACATAATACTTTGGACATACCTCAGCATAGGATGGAGTTATGTGTGCACATATTATCATGCCCACCGAGTATTTGTGCATTCTAATAACACACCTCAAATACTATTTTTTGGTGGTTGTGCATAACATTGTGAAAAATAGGGTTTGTGGGGACTTTGACCATCCAAAGCATATTTGATGGGCACGATACTTTGCACGCACCTCGACATAGGTGGGATTATCATGCATGCACAATATCATGCCTCACGACATTTTAATAACACACCTAACATCGTGTTTTTTGATAGTTTTCCATAACACTTAGTGAAAAATGGGGTATGTGGAGAGTTTGAGAATCCGAAGCATATCCAAGGGCACGTTACTTTGCATGATCTTGAACACAGGTAGGATTGATGCATGAATGTGCACAGTATCATCCCCATTGGATATGTGTGCATTTGAATTACACATCTTAGACACTATTTTTTGGTGGTGGTGCATAACACTTGGTAAAAAATAGGGTTTGTGGTGTCTTTGAGTATCCAAAGCATATGTAATGGGCACGATACATTTCAAATGCCTCAACATTGGTGGGATTCATGTGTGTGGGCACGATACTTTGCATGCACCTCAACAAAGGTGGGACTATGATGTCTATATAGTATCATGCCCATCGGGTCTGTGCACATTTAAATAACACACCTCAGAGCATGTTTTTTGATGGGTGTTGTACATAACATTTGGTGAAAAAAGGGATTTATTGAGTTTGAGCATCCAGAGCATATCTAATGTGGACATGATACTTTGCACGCAGCTCAAAATAGGTTGTATTGATGCATATACAAAGTAGTGTGCCCATCAAGTATGTGCCATTTGAATAACACTCCTCAGATACTATTTTTTGTTGAATGTGCATTGCACTAGGAAAAACAAGATTTGTGGCGACCTTGACCATCCAAAGCATATCTGATGGGAACGATACTTTGCATGCACATCAATCTATGGAATTCATGCCCATGCAAAGTATCATGCACATCGGGTATGTGTGTGTTTGAATAAAAGACGTCATATACTACTTTTTCCCAAATGTGCATAACACTTGTTGAAAAACAAGGTTTGTGACGACTTTGACCATCCAAAACATATCCGTTGGGCATGATACTTTGCACCTACCTCAACATATGTGGGATTGACACCCATGCAATGTATCATGCCCATCGGGTATGTGTGCCACGTGTGCATAGTAGTGTCCCCATTAGGTATTTGCACATTTGAATAACCCACCTCAAAGTGTGATTTTTGGCAGTTGTACATAACAGTAGGTGAAAAATGGTGTTTATGGCAGGTCTAATGATCCAAAGCATATCCGATTGGCATGTAACTTTGCATGCGCACATACCCCATGGGTACAATACCTTGCATGTACATCAAAATAGGTTGGATTCATGCATGCGCATAGTATTATCCCCATCGGGTATGTGCACATTTCAATAACAAACCTTAGAGTATGTTTTTTGCCAAATGTGCATAACACTTGTTGAAAAATGGGATTTGTAGTGAGTTTGAGTATCCAGAGCATATTATATGGGCACAAGACATTGCATGCACCTCAACATAGGTAGGATAGATGCATGTGAAAAGTATCATACCCATCGGATATGTGCAGGTTCGAAACACACCTCAAATGCTATTTTTGCCGAATGTGCATAAGACTTGTTGAAAAACGGCTTTTGTGGCACCCTTGACCATCCAAAGCATATCTGATGGGCATGATACTTTGAACATGCCTCAAAATATGTGGGACTAATTCCCACGCAAAGTATCATGCACATCAGGTATGTTCACATTCGAATAACACTCCTCACACAATATTTTTTGTCGAAATTACATAATACTTGTTGAAAAACAGGGTTGTGGCAACTTTGACCATCCAAAGCATATCCTCTAGGCATGATACTTTTCATGAGACTCAACATGTGTGGGATTGACCCCTTGTGTAAAGTATCATGCCGATCAGGTATGTGCACGCTCTAATAACACACCTTAGAATACTATTTTTTGCCGAATGTGCATAACAATTGTTGAAGAACAGGGTTTGTGGCGACTTTGATCATCCAAAGCATATTCTAGGGGCACAATACTTTATACACAACCCAAAATAGGTTGGATTCAACTGCGTACATAGTATCATCCCCATCGGGTATGTGTGCATTTGAATAACACAGCTCAAAGTGCATTTTTTGGCAGTTGTGCATGACACTTGGTGAAAAATGGGGTTTGTGGCATGTTTGACCATCCAAAGCATATCTGACGTGTAGGATACTATGCACGCACCTTAACATAGAATGTATTGATGTGCACATAGAGTATCATGCTTATCCAATACGTGCATGTTTGAATAAGACACCTCAGATACTATTTTTTGGCGGTTGTGCATAACACTTGATGAAAAATGGGGTTTGTGGTGACTTTGACCATCCAAAGCATAACCGATGGGGAGCTCTCTGGCCTTTGAGAAGGGCTTAAGGCACTAGGACTGCATTGTTGCGTGCAGCTGGTGTTGGAGATTCAACTGCTTAAAGGGATATGCTTTGCTAGCTATATGCAGTTGAGGTGCATTTGCAGAGTTTGGCTGAGGAGCTCGTTAGCTGTTTAGGAGCTGAATGTTAGCTTGGGTGGAGCGTTGTGTCTACTAGTCATCTATTGCCCATCGCTGTTGTTGGAGAGAGTTGCATGAGCTCTTTGCTTGCATTTCGGCCAAGGTTGCATTTAGGAAAAGCTTGGATGTGTGGGGTTTGGTAGAGCTTTGGGCTCTCTCTCCCTCTCAAAAGCTTCTCTCTCAAATCTCTCTCAAACACAAGGATCTCTCAGCAAATCTCTAACATGAACAATCACTCAAGAGGCATGAACATGAATCTGTCTCTCTCTCTCTCACAAGAACGGAAATATCCCAAATTTTCATGGAGGGAATGTTGAGATATCAAGCTCCACTCGTGATATGCCAGGGTGACCATTGTGCATTTATGTCACCGACTTGTTAGCTGCAGATGCGGTTGGTACACCGCCCACGAATAATAGCTGGATGACAGCTATCCTTAGGTACTCTAGTTCGTGGCTCAATTAGTATGCCACCTTAGTTAGCTGAGTTTGGTTTGAGACCCACATATAGGCTTCTTCTATTTCTTTGCTGCGGCCCAGGGAGAGAGGAGAGGGTGGGTTGTGAAGGGGCTGGGTGAGAGGAGAGGGGGGGGCTGGGTAAGAGGAGGGGGGGGGGCTGGCGGCCGCGGCCGCCAGCCAGGGAGGGTGAAGGGGGGGGGGGATGGGTGGGTTGAGAAGGGGGGGGGGAGGGTGAAGAGAGGGGGGCTGGGTGAGAGGAGGGGGGGGGCTGGCGGCCGCGGCCGCTAGCCAGGGAGGGTGAAGGGGGGGGCTGGGTGAGAGGAGGGGGGGGGGGCTAGCGGCCGCGGCCGCCAGCCCCAAGTTGCGGAGGGGGGGCTGGGTGAGAGGAGGGGGGTGTCGCCAAGGAGGGAGGGAGGGTTGAGAGGGGGCCAAAGGGAGAGTGGGGAAGAGGGTGGAAGGGTTGGGGGGGTCGCCAAGGGGGGTGGGGAAAAGGGGGGAAGGTTAAAAGGGGGTAGGGGGAAAAAGGGGTAGGGGAGGAAGAGGTTAGCAGACGGGAGAGGGGGAAGGGTAGCGGGAGGGGAGGGGGGAGGGGGGAGGGGGAGGGGGATTTTGGGGAAGGAGGGGGGGCGAGGGGAAGGGAGGGGTCGAGGGAGGAGTTTTGGCGGCAGAGGGAGGGGAGGGAAGGAGGTTGGAGGAGAGGATTGGGTCGAGGGATGGATGGAGGGAAGGAGAGGAGAGAGAGGAGAGAGAGAGAGGGAGAGGAGAGGAGGGAGATGGGAGAGGAGGATTTGACTTACTATCACGAGCAAGAACGAAAAATAAGATTTGACTTATGAGAAGAATGAAAAGGACTTACGAGAAGAATGAAAAGGACTTACGAGAATGAAAATGACTTACATGAAAAGGACAATCGAGAAGAATGTTGAAGAAAGTATCAAGAAGAATGTTGAACATAAATTTGAATTCAAAAGGAACGTATGAGAAGAAAGTATAAGAAGAATGTTGAACACAAATTTGAATTCAAATTTCCCTCTCTTTTTTGAAAATTCAAATTTATGCGTAGGAGTGGACTAGTTTTAACTCTCTCCTCATTTCATTGAAGCAACCAAGAGCGGAAGAGAAAGGATAAGCCGAGCCTTACTTTTTTCACTTTTTCCAGGTACTTGCATTCTTTTTTATTCGTCTTGTAATTCTATTTCTTTACTTACAATTCTTTTCAATTAAGGTTTTTGAGTTCTATTTCTTAAAATTCGTATTGTAATTCTTTTTCTTTACTTATAATTCTTTTTCAATTAGTTTATTCTTAAAGTTTTTGAGGAGGGTGGTCTTTTAGAAGGCATTACAATTCTTTTTAAATTAGTTTCTTATTTGAGTTTTTGAGTTCTATTTTAATTAGTTTTTTATTTATATTTGAGTTTGTAAATTTGAGAAATGGGAGAATAGGGAGGGAGGGAAAGAGAGAAATTAAGAGAGACAAGAGGGGCTCCTTAAATGAAGGAGGAGAGGGAGAGAGGGAGAGAGAGAGAGAGATTTACACAGAGAAGAGGGGCTCCTTAAATGAGAGAGAAGAGTAGGGAGGGAAAGAAAGAGAGAGGAGAGAGGCGGAGAGAGATTAAGAGAGAGAAGCGGGTAAAGAGAGAGGAGAGAGGGGGAGAGAGATTAAGAGAGAGAAGCGGGTCTCTTGGGGGCCGTGGCTACTTGAGGGAGGGAGAGAGTAGGGAGAGAGAGGGAGAGAGAAAGAGAGAGAGGGAGAGAGAGAAAGAGAGAGAGGGAGAGAGAGAGAGAGATGTTTATGGGAATGAAACGTGGCGAGAAAAGAGAGGAAAAGAGAGAGAGAGAGAGAAGAGAAGAGGGAGACTTAGGGAGAGAGAGGGAGAGAGAGAGAGAGAGAGAGAGAGAGAGAGGAATGAAACTTCTGTGCTAGAGGGAGGGAGAGGGAGAGAGAGAATAAGTGGGATGAGGATAGAGAGAAAAATACTTAAGAGTTGTCAAAGAGAGAGAGAGAGAGATTAAGAGAGAGAATGAGGTGTCTTGACTATGGCTACAAGGAGATTTAGGAGGAGAGAGAGAGAGAGAGAGAAAGTAAAGAGAGTTTTATATATTTACATCTTTTATATTATATTTTTAAATGAGAGAGAAGAGTAGGGAGGGAAAGAAAGAGAGAGGAGAGAGAGGGAGAGAGATTAAGAGAGAGAAGCGGGTCTCTTGGGGACCGTGGCTTCTCTTGGGGACCGTGGCTCCTTGAGGGAGGGAGAGAGTAGGGAGAGAGAGGGAGAGAGAGAGAAAGAGAGAGAGGGAGAGAGAAAGAGAGGGAGAGAGAGGGAGAGAGAGAGAGGAATGAAAAATACTTAAGAGTTATAGAGAGAGAGAGAGAGAGATTAAGAGAGAGAATGAGGTGTCTTGACTATGGCTACAAAGAGATTTAGGAGTAGAGAGAGAGAGAGAGAGAGAGAGAGAAAGTAAAGAGAGTTTTATATATTTACATCTTTTATATTATACTTTTAAAAAATTATAAAAGAGTGAATTTATGGTTTGTTTTGAAGGTGAGATAATGTTTTTATATATATTCATCTTTTAAATTGAAAAATGTTAACTTTTCTTTAGATACTTGTTCTTTATTTATATCACATGCAGGTTTAGCCTCTACATCACAACCCCTTCTTTTGCATATTTAAGCCTCTTAAACCCCAGCACATTAAAATGAACACAGAAAAAGAAATTATTTATTGCTTTTCTTCGCTTCGACGGTTGGTTTAGCATAGTTTAGCATAGATTAGATTGCCTTAGAGGAGAGACAATTCTCCAAGTTGCCAATCGAAGCCATGCTCAAATTTTTCTAACTAGTTCCTAATCGTTGTCAGTCCCTTCGCTCACATGCAGTTTAACACTCATAACATGCTATTAAATAAGACCTTTTACCATTTACCAAGAAGTTTATCAGTGGGCAGATTGCATGAGCAGATATCAGTGGACAGATTGCATGAGCAGATATCAGTGGACAGATTCCATATATCAGTGGACAGATTACATGTCATGGGACATATTGGAGCTTGATGATTATTGGTTATTTTTATTGCATTTGTATAAATATTTAAGCTCATTTATTGTCATAAAAATCCTTGTAAAGCCTTTTATGCTATTTTTTACATTTATTGTCATATGAAGCGCCTTGTAATAAACCCGACCATCCCGAGCAGTTCCCAAGCATAATAGCTAGTAGAACGGCACCTTATTTCAACTCAGATCCATGCATTGCTATGCCCCACTATGCCAACCCTTTTGAGTTACTATGTGGCACTAATTATAGAGGTAGAGAAATTACTTGACAGCCACATCACGGAGGCATCTGCTACCATGCACAATAATATTTTGGGCCTATTCAAGGACCCCCGCAGACCAATTGGTAGGAGGGAGTCATGCTTGCAAAACATTATGTGACTCGTTTTAACAAAGCCTTTGGCATCACCAACCCAGTAGACGCACCACTTGTTGAGCTTTGGTCGGTGCCAAGGGGATTTAGAGTTAGTAAGATACCCCATTCCATTAGTACAAATCCAACATCAGACCAAACATGCCCACAGCTATAAACAACCTAATATCAAAAACCATTTTGCAAAGAGTTTGTCACATTTTGACTTCATTGATTCAATACTAAGGCCAGCATTCAGTTTGGATGTGGTAACTAAGCTCCATGAGCTCGCATGCCACCACTGATCTTTCCATAGAAAATCTCATATAATTCCATAATATTTTGCATAGCATTCTTTTAGAGAGAGGGAAAATTGCCAATATAAATACTACAAAAAGATGATATGTGCTTGTTGGCAACAATCAGACGCCCAGCAAAATAAAAAATTTCCCCCTTCCACTCCTCAAATTTGCCAACTAACTTATCAATGCACTACTCAAATTTAATTTTGAGAGAGACACCGAGACCTATAGACAACCTATATCTCAAAATTTCTCCAAATCTAACCCACTTAAAAGCAAAAGTGTTATTCCATTATGGGGGATCATTGAAATCAAGCCACAATGCTATTGTCTTTTCTTGATTGATTCTTGAATCAGACATAGTTGCAAATCAAGAGGCATCCTAAGGTTATGTTTAGTGCCAACAAGAATACTTGTGTTGTCATCTGCTAAAAAGTGTGTACAAAAAGTTGCACCACAAGACATAGAAAGACCCTTGATCGACCCTCCATTCAAATGATAATATGATTGGCATACTAGACCCTTGTCAAATTGACCATTGTAGATGGAACCTTTCATAGTAGTGATAGCCATCCAAAGAGAGCATAGCACAGGAATTATAAAACAGGCATAGCATATGCATTAGAAAACAAAGTGCAGAGCATGTCACAAAATCCTACCCCTAAGCCAATTATGTCCATTGCCCTAATAATAAATTCCCAATTGATCCTATCATATGCTTTCTCTAGGTCAAGATTAAGCATCACAAATTTGTATCACAGCATAATAACATGCAAGCAAAACATTGAGTATAGCATCATGAATATTGTGATCTTGCACAAAACCATAATGTCGAGGATGTATAATGATTGATAGGATGAACTTGATTCTATTTGTCATTGTGTCTATGCCATGATTTTTTATCTACAATTAAGCATAGACAAGGTCTCCAGTGCCCTTGTAAATGCGACTCTTTGGAATTAGTTTAACTATTCCAATGTTAAGATTAGTAAAATAACACCATTACAAAAAAAGTAGTTGACCAGATCAGTTATGTTACATCCACATAAATCCCAAAAATGCTAGAAGAAATCTATTGGGATTCCATCTGGCCCAGGGGGTTTGCCTTTGGCCATGGTCATCACCGTACATTTAATTTCAGCTTTAGTGAATGAGTCTTGGAGCTACATGGTTTCATGGGGCAATTTGTTGGATATTGGATAGGAAAGTATAAATATGATCGTCATGGCCAGGCCTTTTGGGCAGGGAATGTACCCACCACATTCGCCAAATGCTTTGAAAGAATATCAATAATATTTGAATCTCCAAACACAGGTTTGAGTTCATTGTCATGAATCATATTAATAGGTTCTCTCATCTTCTTATCTTTGACAACTCTGGGGAAAATTTTAGATGCCTTATCAACTTCGTCAAGCCATCTAATTGCAGCTTGAACCCTAGTAGAAGCTTGGCATGTTCTATAGCTCTCAAAAACAAGTCCACAGCAGTTGAACAGAGGGGGAAGGGTCAACTGAGTCAGTAGCAGGGGAATCCCTAAGGGCAAGAATCATACCATAGCATTATGCGACCAGGGACAGTGGGTGAATTTTTTCAAGGTGTCATGGGTGATTTGCAAGCTAGTCATGTCATGCTATGAAGCTAGAAAAACTATTATGAAGCTAAAAAATAGCTATGGAGCTACAAAGTGGAGTATGAAGCTGGAACACTGGTTATGATGTTGATTCTAAGAAAGTACTCTAAGGGTGAAAATTTGCATTGTCTTTTCAACCATTAAATGAACATGATAATTTGGAGAGTGAAAAAGCCATGTTGAAATTTGAGAAAACGTATTGACTTTGATTTTCAAATTTTGTTGCAAATTTTCAAACTGGGAAAATTGATTTGAAGCTACAAAGTGGATTATGAAGTTGAGAAACTAGTTATGATGCTCATTCTGAAAAAGTACTCTAAGATCGAAAATTACATTGTCTTTTCAATTACAAAATGGACATGATAATTTATAGAGTGAAAAAGCGATGTTGTTTGGACATGAAAAAGTGATAATTTGGACATGACAATTTGGAGACTGCAAAAGTGATGATATTTTTTAAAAATTTTGAACTTAAAATTTTTGTGTGACCAACCTAGACCAAGTTTTGGAATTTTGAAAGGAGATTAAGCCACGTGTCATGATGCTAATGGGGTAAAACACTAAAGAATAGGCTTTAAAAAGCTAAATATAAAACATTATGAGAACATTTTTCTTTTTCTTTGCATCCACTTAAGATGGACCCATTTGCTGAGTGGTGATAGAGTCACTATGGGATAGAGGAAATCTAGCACCACGGGTAGTGGATACCTTGATGCTTTCCTAAGGTTTGCTGAATCAAGAGCTGTGTAGAAGTTGTACATAGCGTAAAGTAGGAAGTGAGCATTTTGCGGATCTGACGTGAGCATGTCATTCCAATCGTAATACAATTGATATAGCTGATGTATGAGGCAAGAACTTGTAGCTTGTTATTGGTTGCTTGCACAATTATGGTGATGCCAAGAGGTACTACAACCTTGCAACCATCATCGATAGCATACAACAACACCCATAGGGACACACACACACACGTGCACGTGTGCACGTACACACACATGCACGCACACACACACACATATGCACACACACACCACGTATGCATGCGCGAACACACACACATACCCACAAAAAATAATTTTAATTAGTAAACATATCTCACTCACACATACACTTATTTCTTTACACACACACACACACACACACACACACACACACACGTATACTTTTCCAACTATGAATTATTCTTTTATGTACCCCCCGTGAAATCACTCATCCGCTCCTTACTCCACTTGTAACTTAAAATTCACTTGTGGCTTAAATTTTTTTAAATTATCTAAGAATCCATATGGTTGTCTATATTCCTAGGTAAAGTGATAACAAGCCGGGGAAAATAGGCATTACCTGTCTACCCAAATGTAATGATATTCTAACACCTAGTTTGTTTGGATGGTGGCAGGTAAGTGGACCCGACCTCGGAACCTAGACTGCCTGAGGATTTGACGTCTTTTTTCAATATTATGTTTGTCAAACTCAATATTATTAAAAATTATTAATTTTGATCAAAATTTTTGCAAACTCTAGTTGCCTTTTTTAACTTAGATGTCTCAAACATTTTTTCCTTATATGTTTTCCTTTTTTTACATTTTATCCAATGAATGGAATTAATTGTATGGCTCAATTATTTATGGGAATTTTTAATATAAACACGCACACATGCACACGCACACGCACACACACGCTGATGAGACTAGCAGAGCTAAACTGAAATGCCTTTATAGCTAGATGAACAGTCACGTTTGCAAACACACTGAGAGGAAACACACTCTCAAAACACCATGAACTAGAAAAACACTGAGAGATACCATATACTGATAGCCACCAATAACCGTAGAAAAAAAATAAAAATGAAATGTATAGAGATCACAAACTCCAAGCAACCATGAACTTGTAGATAGAACCCCCTGTAGGATTAGATAGACTTTACTTGTTGCCAAAGATGGGATGGATGCCACTGAGTTCGGATGGAACCTTGAACCTTGCTTGGTCTTCGAGACTTCCTCTTCTACTTAGAAACATTTGAGGATGCTTAGCTTAGAGTCAAGTCTACCTTCTTTTACACCATTATCTCCCCTTTAGGACACCTATGAGTTATCTAAGATGAGCATCAAGTTCCCAGTAGTTCCCACTACATGATTTGCGTAGCTTTTAGTGCACCACATAATGCAGCAAGTCGGAAGCCTTTGCGCATCAAATTTTGTAGCAGCCTTCTGCAACCCGAGATGACTCCGAAGCTCACGATATCACTACAACTTATCTAGGCATACAAACCTCTCAGCCACGATCAGTGGCTCTGTATGATTGCAGACGATCCCTGGAATGAGCGAAAGCTCCCAACCCTTGAAACATCCATGCTCTGTTGAGCTTCTAACGCACAAACAACTGCCTCCCCGAGCTCTTTTGCAGAGAACCTCAGGGGATAAAAGCTTCCAATACTTCGACTATCAAACACTGCATGAGCGCCTGCTCTTCATATCAATGGGCCCGAGCGGCTTCCCTTTCGCTTCTCTTATACAAATCGGGCTGAATTTATTCGTCATTTTTGCATGGGCCTCCCGCTATCAACAATAGACCACATGCTCTAGGAGAGATTGCAGCTGCTTGTCGTGCACGTACTGCAAGCCTTTACGCACAAGCTTTTCAACCTCAACTGTCGTCACTTCCTTGTTTCTTTTATGATTACAAAAGCTGTAGTTCTTATTGACAACACTGTCATCACAAATAGGCGAGCACTTATCTGTCATGCATATCTAAATAACAACAGTAGAATTTCTACCTATGCTGTCTCCTTCGAACTATACATAGCTAGCATAATAGTATTCACTTGCTGTCATGAGTAGATCTTTCTACGCTTCACAACGTGACCCTCATTCAAAAATATGAAAGCATAGATGCTTGCGAGTAGCTATTAGGTGCGAGACACCCGCACATAGAGCTGTAAACCAAGGAAGCTTTGACCTTCCTTCAACTAGCAGAACTCTAATCGGCCATTCTTTGATGGTGCATCCTTCCTTCTTGATGCAACAACAAGCTCACAAAAGCTCATGATTACTAGAACAAGCACAGGGCTACGTCAACAACCTCTAAGGCAATGCAATGCCTATCAAACAAGATGGTCAGCTCCCACCATAAACTTAAATGATCACAAAGATCACGAAAGACGTGATCAATTGCTCTTTTCTATCTGAGATGAAGATGATTGTGAGATGATTGTGAACTGGTCCGTCAACCCCTCTTATAGAGATCCAACCAATAGTTCCACTAATCCACATCCTTCCTTTTTCATGCAAATCCTTGGCCATTGATTGGCTCTTTCCATCAACCAATGAGAACTTAACATTTTATCTCACTTTTCCATGCTTCTTTATGATCCTCTACTTTTTGTTATGGCCATGCAAAGTACTCCTTACCTGTAGTCTCTTTAGGAAAGCACTAGTCCTTCTTCAGTGCCTTAGTGGACCACTCCCGTCAACATCCATTCCATGTGCTAGTGCAAGATCCAAGGTCCACATACCTACTCCATGGGTCATCCAATCATCAATTTGGTCGCAAAGTTCTTGTCATCATCTCCTCCAATTAGGGTTCTTCATACAAGCGCATAAATATATTCAAAATATATGTGTCAATACAAAAATCATCCTTAAAAAATAGAGAGGGCCAATGTCATGATATTCTCTAGCTACTATCTTCTATCTTATCCCTACCATCTACATGTGCACCTATTAGTGCTACTGCCTCCTACACATGAGTGCTATTATTCATTATTTACATAGCATTTCTTATCTGATACAAAAAGATACCCATCACACAAAAAAAGCCCATCAACGCACTTACTATTCTCCTTTTCCTTTTGCATCCACTTAATTTCTTAATTTTTTATTTTCCTATTTTTTCTAATTCCTTTTCCTTCTATCTCACACACACTCCCTAATTTTTCCTTATTCCTCCTAATTTTTTTTCAATTTCTTTCTTAAAGCTCTAAATTTCTCTCTCTCTCTCTCTCTCTCCCCCCCCCCCGCATCTTTAACCAATTTTCTCCTATTTTCTTTCCTATTTTTTCCTCTTCCTTCCCCATAATTTTCCCTAATTTCACTTGATTCCCCCCCAGTTATTTTTATTAATTTTTTAAAAACTAACTTTTTAAATCCTTTTGCTTTTTTTCCCAAATTCTCTCTAGGCCCTTTTTTTAAACCTTTAAAGTCTACATTGAGCTGTTTAAGTCTGTGTTTAAGCCACTAATTTATTGTGACCCTGATAAACAAGGGATCGGTGTTTATGATACCTGTCTTCCCAATCAAAGTTCCCAATTATTTTTATTAATTTTTTAAAAACTAACTTTATAAATCCTTTTTTGTTTTTTCCAAATTCTCTCTAGGCCCTTTTTTTACACCTTTGAAGTCTACATCGTGCTGTTTAAGTGTGTGTTTAAGCCACTATTTTATTGTGACCTTGATGACAAGGGAGGGGTGTTTATGACACTTGTCTTCCCAATCAAAGTTAAGCTGGTTCTTACCATGTTTTCTTATTGGATGGTGGTAGGTGTGCAGACTCTCCTCTTCAATAAAAGAAATGCTTATCACAGGACTTCACCAAGCTCCTTTTTTTTTTTGCAAAACCATTATTGTCATTTCTTATCAAAGCTCTTATATACTTTTTATGCAATTTAGTAGGTGCTTTACCTGCATACTCAAACTCTTCCTTAATTCTATAATGTTCTCTTTCTATCCTTTACCCTGACTCTTTTATCTTTTCACTATGAAAAAGGGGTTTTTGTCTTGTCTTCCACACACACACACACGTGTAGAGGGAGGGAGGGAGGGAGGGAGGGAGGGAGGGAGAGAGAGAGAGAGAGAGAGAGAGAGAGAGAGAGAGAGAGAGAGAGAGAGAGAGAGAGAGAGAGAGAGAGAATTAATTTTCCTGTCTCAAACTCTAGGATATGGCATTATGCTCGCATCTCTATCCGTAAATCTTTAATTTCTCCCCCAATTCTTTTCTCTATTCCTGGATCTAAAAAAGGTAGACGCTGAGAATTGGGGGAGAAACTGAAGATTTATCGACTAAAGATTTTGTCATTGTAGAACCTTGGAAATTACTAAGCACTATTATAGCTTTCAAAAGGCTCATGACTTGGGCAAGTGAGAAAAGGTTCTCTAGTCTTGATTGTTCGTGACTTTCTCCATTGGTTGTTTGATCCACCACAAGTCTTCTCATGGCCCACAGCACCAAGGCTCCCTTCAAGTTGCCTTCAAGCCTTTCTTCTTCCATATCATTCATGGAGAAGATCATCTAGTTAAGAAACTAGGATAGAGGGTCACGTAACCCCTCAGGCACATCATGTCGATGAGAAACTTCTTCCAATAAGCTTGCCATCACTTGGTTTGAGGTTGGGGGATCTAGACAAGATTACTCTTGGGATCTTGGGTGTAACAGGTGCTTCATTTACATGAAGAATTCTCACTAGTGTTTCAGGAAGATGAAGGCGCCCTCATCTAGACTTCTGGTCTTCTCTACTAGTTGCCTCATTTGGGTCATAGGTATGCTCTTCTGGGTGTTTGTATCAGCATACCTTGTCTCATTTTGTCTTCTTAGTTTTAGAAACTTTTTGTGGGAGCCGAATGTCATATTTTTTCATTAATTAAGGATTTCACCAAAGCAAGTCTTCCACCTGACTCAAGATCGTCTCTTTCATTTTTGATAAAAATCTATGAGGGATACGACAGTCATTTGGGGGTAAAAAAGGGTGTCATGCTTGGGGAGGTTAAAGTTTTGTACACATATGCTCTCTAATACTTTGAATCACACATCTACCAAATTGTTGAATGCAAATTGATCTGCAATAATGCGCTGACATCACTCACCAAGACAAATCTTACTTGACCAAGTTCTTGCTAAGCAAGGGCTATGGAATCATTTGAAGGTCCTCCAACTTCAACATGCAGCAGCTGGAGCATATCTATATAAATGGGCTAGATCCTTGGCAAGCAGTCCTCTCTGATTTCTTCCTCCACAATCTCATCATCGTCGTATTAGGAGCTCCATAAACCTTCTTTCTCTAATGTTAGATATCCATTCTAACATAATCAAAATGAAAGTCAAGTTTGTTGCTTCTTTGGCCTGACAACAGCACAAAACTTTTTCCTCGCCACCTGTCATTATGCAACTTCGCCATCTATCACTACGCAACACAATCTTTTGCTGCACTGACCACCATGCTAGTTCAAGCAATGATGTTGGCATGGAGAGACCACCATGTTGGCATTGAGAGACCACCACGTTGGCATGAAGACCACCATGGTGGCAAACCACCATGGCATGTCAATCTCTAACGGGACCCCCAAGGTCCATATCTACAACCACTGTGCTAGATGTTGGAGCTATTTTAGTTCTAAACCAAGAAAAATTGTGTTATTTTAGAGATATTTCAGTCGTATTACTCCTTGTGCAACTTATTCCAATTGGGAGCATCACCTTCACAATTTCCATATCATTCTATCACGCACTTTGAATTGAGAATAGCTGGTTGAAAGGAAACTATACTAAATTATAAATGTCTACATTTTCCTTAGCTTGGAACTAAAATAGCTCCAAGAACATGTGTGGTGTCAACGATGCGCCAACTAGGTGGCCTCATCGTAATACCGCTAAGATGCCAAAAATGGCTACAAAAATCCTGGATACAAAATGAAATGAAATAGAGTACCAAAAATGCCTAGATACAAAATGTAAAATATGAAATATGAGGAACATCGTCTTCCCTAAGGGGTCTGTGATCCAAAGAAATGATGGAAGTCATGGCCATCGACCATGCCTCCTGCCATGATTCCACCAATGTGTAATACTTCTTATCATGTTGTAGAGTTTCGTAAACTACTTGTGAGCTTCACGTAGATAACCACTATCACTGGATATCTAGACATTATCAATATATCGTGAGGGCTCTATGAACCCTTGACAACATTTTCATATTGGAAGAAAGTACAGCATGCTTGTTCTAGTTTACTATTTAAGAAATCCGGAGATGTTTATACTGAGAAGTAACAAGTAAGCAATCCCTAAGACCGAGTAAGAAGTAATCTATATCTGAAAGGTCACAGTGATGATTACTTGCATGCTATTGAAAAGATAGCTCATAAGCTCATGCAACCAATCTCTTACTCGTGTATTTCTCGAGATTCAATTTTTTGAAAGTGTTAATATTTGTCCATCACGAATAATAAAAGCACTACCCCTGATATTTACAGGGAGGATCAGGTCCAGTGGAACCGATGTTGTGTCTCGTCTCCAATTTTTTAAAAATTCTTTTTCAACCTCCTTTAACAAAATGCTAAAATTTAATTATGTTCCAAATTAGCAAATAGATATTAATGATTGGATTTAGAACAATGCTTAAATTTGATATCATTTTAATCGACTCCTTGAGGATTTTAAAAAAGTTCATCAAGGATGATAACTTGGTCATATTGATTGTGAGCACCAGTATCGCAACAACGATGCACTTGAGCCAAAATGTCAACCTAGTATAGGAAAGGCTGGGCATCGGTTACTTGTTTTACCTACTATGAAGATAGAAAAATACTACGAAGCTCAAAAAGTTGCTATGAGACTAGAATAAATGCTATGAAGCTACAAGTGTTTACAAAGCTAAGATAGTGATTATGATGGTGATTTGGAGAAAGTACTCTAAAGCTAACAAATTGAGCACTTCACTAAAAATGTGTATGTGTGTGTGCGTGCGTGTACGTGTATGTGTGTGTGTGTGTGTGTGATAGAGAGAGAGAGAGAGAACAATCATCGGAATATTAATTAAGAATTTGATTAATTAAAACTAAATTTCCATTTATTATAATTTCAAAATAAATTTAATCTTTGTACCTAAGAGTATCTCCTAGAGGAGTGAAAGTTATCCAAAATGTTTGCATGTATAGCATATTGATTGAAAAACACAATCACATGCATATAAATTAAACCTTGATGTTTGATGCATTAAAGGTTAGCCAAAATGTTTGCATGTAGAGCATATTTATTAGAATACATTCTTGTGAACCTTTCCAAGAATAAATATAAAGTCTCATTTTGGGACTTTATATTGTTGATTATTGCTGAGATCTATATACTTATCCATGTCTATAAAAAATACATTTTTTCTTGCTATAATGCATTTTTTATTAAACCCATCTTGACCATATATCCTTTAGAAGCTCACTCTAGATAAGGTGAGTAAAGTGTATTCCGGGCAGGGGGATATGAGTGTGGTCAGGTACTAAAAAATTGTTACATAACCACCTCAATGCCTTATTATCCCACAATATTTGGCTCTTCCACAAAGAAATCTGCTCCACCTTGCTACCTGCAGGCACTAATTTACAAATCCATCCTATTCACATCTTAAAGTAGTCCATGTGCGAAGGCCCTTTACATTTCCATTGGTTTGAAGGAGCCGAATGACTCCTTTCATTAGGGAAGGCTTTGCAACTTTTCACATCATTACCTTTTAAACTATTCTCATTAAGTTGCTTCTTCAAGTGAAAATAGTTTGGATCTAGGGTTGAGGTCTCCACTTTTTCAGCTCAATCAATTCAAGATGCACACAACTTCAATCAACCTTGGACCTTGGGGAGTCTCACCTCCGTCACTTGTATATATCAAATATGCACAAACCCATGGGTTACTTCTTTGTTGATGAGTTGTCTGGTGGGTGCAAGTGCCTACACAGCAAAGCCGGCTCTCAAAACAAAACAAAATAGTTGTGACTAGTAGATCGTCCAGTTTGTCCCCTATAATTTTTTTCCCTCTTCCGGAATCTTTCAAAATCCAGATGGCAGCTTATGCTCGGGTACTCGAAAGGGATCTTTCAAAGTCCAGATAGCAGCTTATGCTCGAGTACCGATGAGAACATTTGCTTGTTTTTTGGCTTGCCGAAAGGAAGGACTAGGTGAAGGTGATTCACAACAAAGCGAAAATAGCAATTTTCAAAAAAAATTGGAATGATTTCACGATCTCGTTCACATTTTTAGGCCCCCCTCCTCGCCCCTCTCTCTCTCATGAGCTTTCAATTCATCATCTCTGCCCTCTTTTCCGCACAACAGGTCTTCCTTGCTATTTTGAATCTAGGGCAGGCCTTATGAATGATTTATAATCATTCACCTTGTTTTTGGCCTGCCCTTTGGGTAAGCTAAAATTCAAAATTTTCTTTTTGTGAAAGTCCTAGATTTTACGATTGGTCTAACTCCCACTTTCTATTTCTTTCCCTTGAAATCCTCCACCTTTTTCTCTCCCCTCTCTCGCTCTCCTCCCCCCCCCTCTCTCTCTCTCTCTCTCCCCCCCCTCCTCTCTCTCTCCTTCCTTTATCTCCCGTAGTCTTCCGACACATCATCTCCAGTGTATTCTTTTTCGCTTTTGCAGGCCTTATGAATGATTAATATCATTCACCTCGTTTTCTAAATGAGAAAAAGTAAAGTCTCCCTTCTTTCATTCGTTCTTTAGCTTGCGCAAAACTATATTACCAAAAACAAACACCCCTCCTCTCCGCCCCCCGCCCCCAAAACCCCAAAACACGAGGATGGCAGCCGGAGCTGCCTTTGGCGGCAGTCGAGGGTTGCAGCCCATCCCTCCAGAAAAGGGCGTGTTTCCCTTGGATCACTTTAAAGAGTGTCAACCTGTGCGTATTTGCTAACTTGTGCATTTATCTAAGCAGTACCATGAGCTTCCCTCCTCCAGGTATTATATCATCACACGTTTCCTCAATTTGTAACCTGGATTTTCTTAACTTGTAAGTGCAGGTAATGAAGGAGTACATGTTGTGCCTACAAACCAACAAGCATGAGGCTGACAAATGCAGGCACTTCTCCAAAAAATATCTCGAGTGCCGCATGGACAGGTAGATCTCATGAACAAGGTCAGCCATCATTGGCAAGTTAAGCCCATTCAACATTGTTTTACCGTTTGTCAAAAAAGCGTTCTTAATATGTGATGCGAGGTGTCTATAGAGATTGTGGCGACCAAATATTTGGTTGTAGTAACGTATAAGAGCATCTCTTATGCACATTCGAACTAGTCATGGGGGAATTGGACTAGTATTCTTTACAAAGAGTCTTCTTGATGCTTTGCAAAATTGATTCTCAAGGATGCAAGGATCTAATTGAAATAGTTAGTGACTTATTTGAAAGTAATCTTAACAAATAATGTCAAGATTTTTGCAGGAATTTAATGGCAAAGCAAGACTTGTCAGAGCTAGGTTTTACAGATGGTGATCATAGACCGGTAACAAAAAATTCAGCTGACCAGATTGGGGGAATCCCCTGAAATGGACTGTACGTTTCTCTCTTGTATTGCAAATTTAATATGCTCACCTAGTATTCTCATTGGTTATCTACTTTCAAAATTTCAAAGCTCAATAGGTTTTTCTACGGTGTACAGCAACAGTAGAGCACGTGTACTCAATAAATGAGTGATTTTTTGTGTGACGTGTGTCTCACTAGATAATGGAAGCTTGATTAGAGAACAAACACTACAAGGCCTTTTGCCACTCAGGCCGAGTTGTGTACAAGGCATATCTGGTATGATAACGCTGTTTCAACGACAATGCATTGCATCCTTGTCCTGATCTGTGAGATTGACTGTGTAACACTCCACCGTTTTTCCTTACCCAATCATTCTCCCATCATTTCTAGCATGAAAAATTCAAGCCCAGTTATATTTCTTCCCATTCTCAATAGAAAATATCAAAGAATAATTAGCCTCTGACATATAATCATATTTACTGAGAAATAGCACTCTTTTCAGAAACCATAGAAACTGTTTCTGTTTGGCTAGACTCCTAAACTTTTTATCATGTAATAGAATTTGGTTATCTGAGGCATCCCAAATTTTGCAACCATCTGAAGTGTCTGGAGTTATATGGGAAGGGATGGCTGCAATGAAGGGGGGAAAAGTGTTATTTTAGAGGCCCTTTTTAGGTGGGAAATGTGGAGGGACTATATAAGTCTCCATCCACCACTCATTGTACACTTTTGATGTGACATTTTAACCTATCTACTACTCCCTCCTCCTTCCTCCTATGTGCTGCCTACACTCTCTCGTCCCCTAACCCTTCACTTCCTCTCCCTCCACCCCCTTTCCTCGTTTCTCACTCCTTCTCCCCCTTCCTCTCTCTCCCCCCTGCTAAATGACACCCCTTGGGGACATTGCAAAGGCCCTCACCCTAGGTCCTTAGGGGAGGTGACCTAAGAGACTTCCCCCCCTGTGGCCCCCTCCCTTCCCAACAAAATAACCGCGACCTTCCAGTCCACGTTTCCCTTGTTTGGATGTACAGCCTCTGTGCCAGACAGCTTGCAGATTAGCTGAACACTCCCCTGCACCTGCCATCAGCCTGCATACCTCGCTGTGCAATGTGCGGAGCCACTGTACAGTGGCCTTACCATACAGCAAAATGGCTGTAGTAGCAGCAGCTCATGTACATACAACACTGGTTAAATCAAACTTCCAAAGCCTACATTGGTCAGAGAAAATGCCGAATCTTGGACCAGTGGCTTGCAAAGATGTGCTCATACTCTGACAGAGTTTAGCTTCTTGATAGCAAGAAGATAGCTTTCGCTTCCTCCCTATTGAAAGACAATGTCTTTCTCTGTTGGTAGAGACATCCCTGTCTCCCTATATATCCATCCCAGTTCAGCACATCGGTACTGAAGATCGATGGATTAAGTGAGGATGATAGGTTGCATGCCTTCATCTTAGGACTTAAAATACAGGTTCCGTATTGATGCTCTCAAGTCTAATCTTTGAACCATTTCAGAAGCTATTGCAGAGCAGATCATTGCTTTGTCACTTCTCTTTACAAAACACCTTTCCCTTGATTGGCAATTCATTTATTGCAGATCTTTATTTACCGGAATTTCAAGTTCTGTAAATTAAGATGTTTGCTAAAAGAATGCCTATGTGTTTCTACTATTCAGTTATGTACTAGTTGGCTAGGGTCTAGCATTTGAGGGTGGACCCCCATTGAAGGGTTTAGGGACATTAGTGTCCCACAAGTTGAGATGTATCTCTTTATGCGAAACATAAAGACCACACCCCACCCAAGTACCCAAACATTGGACCAATCAAATGCATAGAATGCATACTGACCCAGCAATTGTTAAAGAGAATGTTTACAGTAGCCTTGGGTGTAGGCTTGTGAACATGAAAGAGTCAAAGAGATACCAGACAAGACGACAAACTATTAAGCCTAATAAGCTATGCGAGAAGTCCAACCAAACTCAAACTAACCCTGGAGTAGCTCTTTGAATAGAGCTAATTGCGAGAAACCTAAGGTTGAAAATAGAACTAAAACCAGATAGTATTTAGTCTGGCAAATAAAGCGTGATTAAAATAACCTTAGTCTACGATTTCAGCATAACATGTGGCATGCTGACATAGCAGTCTAACATGACATGCTGGCATGGCATGATGATATGGCATACTGACATGGCTGATGTGGCATGCTGAAATGGCAGCCATGCCATGCAGCATGAGACACATAGGCAGCCCATGAGGACAAGTGGAGGGCCATGTGTGAACCATGGCACCACTTGTCAATGCAAGAACTCCAGCCCCCATGCAGCCCACCAAATTCTAAGGGAGCCAGTCCCCAATGCCAAAATGGCCACAAATAATAAACATCCACATTGAAGCTGCCCCTCTGCTGCATCTATATAGGAAACCCTCACTGCCTCTGCTGTTCCTTCCCACGCAGTCCTGCAGCAGCTCCTTCTGCTCCTTCTGCATCAACAGCAGCCCCTTCTGCTGGCTCTGCACAGTAGCCCTTCTGCAGCAGCAGCGGCCTTTCTGCTCCTTCCTTTCCAGCAGCCCCTCTACAGCAGCTCCTGCAGCAGCAGCATCAGCCCCATCAGACTCTCCTTTTCAAAGCATTGAGTAAGTATTACTGATGTGTGGAAGCAGTGGTAAATGTGCAGGCATCTTCCCTCAGGATTGGAGAGCCCTTGGTGCCTTGAGCACCCTAGCTAGGCTACCTATTGACACACTATTGTGTATATAGACTTAGCCTTGACCTTCATTTTCATGTCTTGTGCATAGCCTCGGCTATAATCTAAGTCTTTCTCAGCTTGGCCTCAAGTTTGGAAGGTGTTGATAAGATATAATTCAAAACCTTGGTCTTGTATCTCATTGTAATAAAGAGACCTAGCTAGGCCACTATCCCATTGTGCCCAACTGGCATCTAAACTGGCGACATGCTTATATTCCAAGCAATGCACAATCCAAGCCGTCAAAATTCTGATGCCAAAGTGTGTTGAATTGCAGTTAGAGGCAAGAGAGGACATTGCTTTAAGCTCTCTTAGAGTTTGGGAAGGAAAGCAACATTTATCTTTGGTGCTAAATTTGCTATGAGGACTCCTTGGTGCGAAAATGCCACCTCAAATGTACGCAAGTAACAAGCAAGGACCATCATTAGTAACAAGCAAGGCGTTTTCGCACCAAGGAGGCCTCAGCTTTCTTTTCCAAGCTTGAATAGATCTCCTCTCTGGCCTCTAATTGCAATCCAACACACTTTCTCTCATCACAACTCTGAAGGTTTGGAATGTGTATTGCTCGAAATATAAGCATGTCAACGTGAGACAATGGTGAGCTCAAATCTATCCCCAAAGACTGCTAGGGCCTTCGAGGTAATGACCATCTCTAAGATATCCTCGATGGTGTAGCCTTGCTTTTCACGTATACCCATGTTGCTTGAGTGCACCATGGGATGTCCAAAAGTTGTATCTCCTTGAATAGATATCTCAAAGCTCTTTTTGACTCCCCATGTCTTTTGAGTAGCAATTTTAGATGGAGATATCACTAGGTGTATGATGGAATCAAAGAGGAAGAAAATAATTATGGGTTTCCTCTTGAGAGCTGGAGGAGAGTGCACAACTCATTCGAAGGTGTCAAATATATAAGGAAAATTTTCTTGTGAACCACAATATGCAGCTAGAGCATCGAATTGTGACTGCGCACAAGTTACACTGGGTCTTCAAGCACAACATAGATTCACTAGATCCCTCCATTATTGACTTGGCATAGTGATTCACGTACTTAAAGATTCTATAGTCTGATTTAGGAGATCCTTATGGATGTCCTCCCCCAACATAATATTCAAGTTAAGATGAAAAGCTATAAATATTGCAACTGGGATATCCTCAACATCTTTTGATGAGATTGAGGAAGTTTTCACATGGTGTATTGTTGATAGAAAGGACTATGGTTGTAATCTTGGTTAAGGACTCTCTTCTGTTTATGGGTATTGATGACATGTTGGGAAGGTGCTTGAGTAATATGTAATTGTCGAATGTAATGGTTTTAGTTTGGATTCTTAGGAAAAGATTTATGTTTTATGCATCATCCGTGCAACATGTCTCGGACTATCTTTCCCTGATGGGCATTCTGCATGTCATTGTCTGTTAGCCAAGACTTGGAAAGGCTGTTAGCCAAGTGTATTGTTCAAGTCTCTTTATATACTGCACGTGTGTCAGGGTTTATGTTTTTTGGACATCATTCAACAGGCCCCGGTCTACCCACATACTCTAAAGCACCTATAGCCCTACCTAGACTACTACCAATCCATGATCAGCCCGAAATTCACTTTGCAAGCCTAAGTGCCTCTACCCGTGCAAGTAGTCTCTTCACAAAGTCAAAAACTCCTACAATGTCTCACATGATTTGTCCTGCTCCCGTTGGTGTAGTGTGGGCCTATAGCACGATACAATGACAACATAAACTATAGATAGACTAGATGTTGGCTGAGGGACAATGCATAATGTAATAAGCAAGATGCACAAGTGCCACACAAGCCAACATAGATGTGTAAATAGATCGTTCCCAAGCTGCAAACTTGATGCAAGTGAGATGTCAATTGATGCAATATAATAATCAAGTGAGAAGTGACCAGAGTAAGACAGTTGTGTCATAGCAAAAGACCAGACGTCTACATAGTACAATCAACAACACACGGATCATACAGAACAAGTAAGCAAGAAGATGGCTCACATAGTAAACAATCAACATGATGCAACAATAACAGTGCGGTAGCGCTACAGTGATAGACCTAAATGCTATAGGAGCAACACACAAACCAGACAAAGTAATCAAGCAGAAACTCACATAGTTGATAGCAATAGAGTAGAAGTGATAGCAATAGGCGCTATGTACAGTAGCACAAGAAAACACAATGTAGCAACATACATTGATACAACATATAGTGGATGGGGTCTACCAAATTAAAGTGGCCTATAGCACGTGATGTACAATTGATACTAAACACTAGAGTAGTGCAATAGCAAGGTATGTAAGCACCACATAGACATAACAAAAACAAATGCAAACCAAGCAAACGTAAGTACACATGGACCAAATGTAGTTGCAAACCATGCAGCAACAAGACACATAGTGACACAGAATCACTCTCTTGCATAGTCTAGTCACCCTTGTGACACATGGCATCCATAGAGGTGGGCTATTGAGTTCACTATTGGCTGTAGCCCACAGTCGCAAATTCTCGTCAGTCAGTTACTAGCATAAGCATCTATAGCATCAATAGTGCATAGTCACACACTACGGCAACCACGACATTTATGAGCTTGCCATGTCATTGGACACATAGTGTCACATTAGCACAGTCGACACCATGTCATGTACACGAGATGTCATCATAGTATGCGACATGCATTTATGTCATAGATTGCATTGACAACTTGTATGCCACATCATCTACACTACATAGTCAAAGCACATGACATGCATTTTCACTCTTTGAATAGGTGGCATATTAATGCTTGGTTTCATTTTTTACCTGGACCTAGTGTTGAGCCTTTAGATCCAGTTAATTGAACACCATAGATCAACCTGAGACTAGCTAAGAGGCTGAATGTAATAGGGCTTTACACCTGGGAAAGCCTTTGCAATTGGAGAAGAAATACTTGGTTAAGTCTTCTTGATTTGGATGCTCTTTACAACCTTTCTCCACGAGAAAAATAGTTTATCAACATTGTTTCCTCTGTCTTCTTATAACGTGGTTCATGAGTTAGGTTCTTTCTTCTCAACTAGATCTGTGGGGATGGGTCAACCCACAAGGAAAGAATCTATCTCGGCTAGCACTCACTGATTTTCAAGAAGAGATTTCTTGTCATATTTCACATTAGTCCAATCTTCTTGGAAGCAATATGCGCCATTAAATTCATGTGATGTATAGGAACTACGGCTTTGAAAGGTCTAGAACACTCCTTCAAATCATATGAAATTTATGCTATGGCATCTTCTCACGTGCAAGTTCAACACCAAGGACCAGATCACAAAATGGAAGCATGTTGCATCGGTCTGTTGCTTCTACAATGTAGATTTGGAGATCATCATCACTTACTTTGGGTGTGTCCCTTTGTATGTCCAATCTAGAAATCGATCATTCCTTGGATGAGTAAGGCATAGATAACTCTATCAGCCAGATGGAAGACAACTCTTTTAGGTGATAAAGGTAGCTTAAATGACATTCAGTTGCGCCTGTGAATTTAATTAGGGCCATGGTGATATAAAACATTTCGAAGTGAAGAAATTGATCGTCGATTTACCAATGATTTTATATCATCAAGACTTGTATTTATAGATTTTAGAGGGTATATATGTTGATTGAAATAAGAAGAGAAATGTTGAATCTTATGAACTTCTACGTGGCAAAGTATCCAAAATTTAGGATTGTTTTTAGGGCTTTGCAAGCGATGTAACAAAATAGCCACTCTTGATATAATATCTCATTAAAAAAAATAAAACAGTTTCCCTTTTTTTTCGCAAAAAAAATAATTCACAAACTTGATTCAAGTACCTAGTCATTAAGAGCTTTTGATGAGCAAGCTAATAATGTAATTTGGTTTGCTTTTGGATATTGAGATTTCCAATTTAGTGCCTCGTACTTGACATTCACAATTGGCAATAAAGGAGTCCTTATTTTCAAACAAGCATAATTTCTTACCATTATATCTATAACTTTTTGAGCCAAATCAAAGATTAATTTGAGTACTAGAAGGGGCACTTGTTTGGATTACACATTTGGTGCTTTATTGGCATCATGTAGCATCGACGTTATTGGCATATATTGTCTCCCTATTGAATTTCATCTTGTTGTGATCACTGCTCTTGAGGATACTTTAAGGTTCATGCTATTTTTCAAGCCAAGTATCATGTAGGGTCTACGTTAACAAGGATGGCCATTTACCAAATGAGCTTTTATTTGCCATAGTGCAAGTATAGGTTTTATTTTTCATGGTATACTATGAAGGATCCTTACCTTGTGCATTTATGCAATTGTTATGCCTCGAGCAATCTCTCCATGTGTAAGCCCCATAGTGGCAACTAATGTTTTGAGTGTGAAAAAATATATGTTGATGTAAGCCTTCCATAGTTGAAGCAATCCTCTGACATACATTTATTGTTGAGTTATTGTCATATGCCTTCCATAGCCAAAGCATTTATTCCCAATTTATGGTAAAGCGTTCCATAGTGAACCATGGTAAATCCTTCCATAGGGTTAAATCTTCCCTCAAGTAAAGCATTTAAAAATGATCTCTTCGGCAATAAGTCTTTTATTTGTGAAGTAATTCTTGCACATAGTGGAAAAAATCCTTCTAGCATAGAAGCATCCACATTCCATTCGTTATTTTAGGTAAGTCTCCACTTACAACATTGAACCATAACAGAAAATGTCTAAAACAAAAGATTGGGTGAGCTCTTGCAAAGAGCACCATAAAGCCTCTGGCATGGAGCATTCAAATACATGACGTATGTCAAAATGATATAATTCCATCTTATATGCTGATTCATTTTTGAATATGTTCATGTCACCTAAAGAAATTAGAGAATACAAAGCACAATAGATGTAAGGAATCCTAGCCAAGAGATACAAGGTTTGTATGCATTGATGAATTTTAAGACAAATGTTTTGATAACTAGCTCTACAAAGAATTTAGTTCTTGCTAACGCCTCTTTAGACTTGAGGTTTGTTGGAGGATCGGTAGAGAGAGTGGAATGTACAAGCTAGGTAGTTGTACACTACATTGTGTTGATCTTACATGAGAACCCCTTAAGGTTGGGGTCAGGTCTTGACCCTATTCCCCTATGGTATGGTGCTATTTACATCACCCTTAACACCCCCTCTTTATTGCATTGGGTAAGTAGAGGACCCATGTACAAGATATTTTTTTGGATTTTTCTTGGTGCATATGATAGCAACCAAAAATGAAGAAGAAAGATTGAAAAAATCAGAGTGGCATGTGCATGTGTAAGCACAGTGACTATGGAGTGGAAGTCTGTACAATGATTCCAACTAGTAGATCCTATACATAAATGTGTTTGTCCACTCTTAAGTTGTAGGTGATCTTTTGCCTTTGAGAACAAAGTCTAGAGAATAGGCCAAATGGATGAGACAAGAATTCCAAAAAGAATGAAGTCCACCTAGATCAAGATCAGTGGAAAGCTGATCGCACGAGTGACTACATGTAAGGATTAAAGTTGAACCTGTCAAAGATAAGCATGCCACATGTCAATGTGGATTATGATGTTTCTTTATTAAAGATGCATTCACATGTGAAGCTAGCTGGTGTATTTGTGAAGCTAGTTTATGTGATTTGGAAGGGTGTGACAAACAAGAATGTCACCAACACAAAAGGAATGATAACAATAGTACGTCGTAGTAGGCTAAAATTTATCATAAGGATAGGGTTGTAGAAGATTGCACAATTGGTATGGAAAAATTACCCAATGGTTGAAAACATGCGGCCGAAGATGCAAGACTCTATTGAAGAAAACTTTCAAGGTATGGGCCCCTATCAAACTTGTATGCTCAACTTTCATGGGCTGAAGGTCATTTGATGTGTGCATGGATGAACATCTATAGGCATATGATGCATTATCTATCATAGGCTCATGTAGATCCAATAATATAAATGCAAAACAATTGAAAAAACAGAAGATGTCCTCGAGGTATATGACCTCCAAATGCTGATGTCAAGATAGGTATGTAGTCCTAGATCTAGCCACTAATCTATATCAAGTATGGATTGTATATTGTAGCCATAAGTGTGTCCTAGAACATTGAGTTTCCCAGGGCCAAACTTGATAATGTCAATTGCATTTGGGTGGGATTCACATTGATGCAAAAATATCCTTCTACTATGGAATGATCTATATTCATTGAAAATAGTGGTGATTCACTGGATCCAAATGATCAAAAATTGTGGGCTAATAGAATATGGTACATCTATGTATGATCTCTCAAGGACAATGAGGTCCAAGTTGGCAACATAAATTTTACATATTCTTTGGCAATGAAAGATCAAAGTAGGTTCCCTTTCCACCCACGAATCTCATCTAGAGTCATGATTGGTGTTTCATCAACTGTGAGATGTGAATACCTCCATGTTGGGGGCTATATTGTGCTCTATGCTGGAGGCGGAACACTGTGTGATAACTATCACTGTGGGGATTATGTTTAAGCTTCCACTATGGGCCTTATACTAAACTATCAATTTGTGAACCAAGTCATGGTGATGTGTTCGCCAAAGATCAATCATATAGTAATAAGATGCAAAATATGTGTTAAGAATAGCCGAGAGGCTAGACAAGGCTGATTTATGTGTGCTCAAACCAATGCCCAAAAAATAGCCAAGTGTGACTATAACTAGGTGGGAGGATTACCCAAAGGCGAGCAAGAAAAATCAATCGTGGTGAAAAAAGCGAGTGAGCCAAATCAATAAAAGAATTACAAATCCCATATTTGCAAGAAAATTTTGTGCTTGTAAAAGTCCACTTATTTCTTTGAAATTAAATATGTTTTGTCAATTGCAAATTGGAGATGGAAAAAAATGATGGACTTTTTGATCACTAACAATAGTATCACTTCACCCATGCATGGCTACATTAAGTGAATCAAATAGAGGAGCCACTAAACAAAAAATACAAGTATATAGTTTCTCATATCCAAATTTGTTCCAAAGTCTAATGTCAACAATGGAAATATCAATCAACCCATGTTTTCATACCACTAAATCAAGAAAACTCAACTTCTGTCATTTGAAAACATGAGATTTTTTCATTGCCAAATAAATATTGGCATACAAAATGAGATTTTTTCATTGCCAAATCAATCAACCCAAGCATAATTTAGATTACCTGTTATACTTTGCGAGCTGCCAACTAAACGAGGCCGAGGTTAACTACACTTGTTTTCATACCACTAAATCAAGAAAACTCAACTTTTGTCATTTGAAAACATGATATTTTTTCATTGCCAAATCAATATTGGCATACAAAATGGGGCACAACAATTGAAACAAACTCAAGTGCCACCATAAAAAAATATAGAGTGGTAGACCCTCACATTCCATTCATCCTCAACAAAAAAATACCACCTTTGCAAATGCAATTTAGATATTACAAAAAAGATGATAACCTTGCCTTCCACTACTTCATAGATGCTACTCCCTACACAACTAGGGAGGATGAGATCTATGAAATTTTTGATCGCCAACTCAATATAGAGCAAACAATCCTAAAGCACTACCACATTTTCAATGATAAGATGCAATTCATGGAACAAATCATCTAGCCATACACTATTCAGATTGACATTGATGGAGTTGCATGGGTGCCTTATGACCTGCTATTTGATTCACCCCAAGGATCCATAAGTTGAACATAGGATGAAGAGGTTTTGCAAAGACGTGTCTAATGAACATATTTGGGATTCTCAGACACAGAAGTAGAAGAGCTCCATTTGCAAAATTATGGTAAACGGTACTTGTCATGGGAGATGGCTTACTATCTTGTTTTACCAAAGATGGAGGACCTTAAGCTTCCATAATTTGTTCAAGAAGTGAGAACACTCTTAGCTATTAAAGAAATTCTTGATAGCGAATTGATTGCTTATGGATGTTAGTAGTTGGCCATCTAGTTGTATGAAGAATTGGCTCAGTAGCAACAAGTACAATCAGAGTTAGGTGTTGAATGCCTCAAAAGGGAGGAAGAGAGGGTGGAAGCATCGACTGGGCCAGATATGGTTGTGTTTCAACAGTAGCCCAAAAGGGAGGAAGAGAGGGTAAAGCCATTGGCTAGACTAAAGATGGTTGTGTATCAAGAGGAATCAAATCCAGGATAACTTGAAAATGGAAGAAGGATTAACCAATGATGTCAAGGATGAGAACAAGGGGACCTTGTACTCGATGAATTCATGTTGCAATCTCTAACCATTTTCATACTCATGACAAAGAATATAGTTTTTGTAAGATATACAAATTTTGATAAGGTTTCATGAAGACGAGGCATCCGTGCTATATTTTTGGGAATCCAACATTGACCTAGACATTGTAGATGAAGGACAACTGCACAGCATAGATCTAACAAAGATGCAGTCCTTTGGGAGTGCTATCTTTGAAACTTGGGAAGAGATGATGCATGCAGACCAAAGCCTCATCACGGAAGAAGAAGTCTAGCAAGCCCAAGTTGTAGTGGTGGAGAGAAAGCGAGCTTCAACAAGAGATCAGTGGGAATCATCTAGAGGATGCTTCAATTCAAAGTATACTAGAAGGAGCAAAGAAAGAAGATTTGGAGTGAAGCTATCGAATACTTGTATAGATACAACTGCATATAGTAATGTACATTTCAATACATGTGCATTACAAATAGTTACAATGATGTATTTGTATTTACCTCCATAAATATGAATACAAACACTTTTTCTATGCTACATTGTTTGCATTCTTCTTACAAGTATCATTGTGTTCCTTTCCCATTCTTTCAATTTGAATTTTTTTGTAAATTGTTGATACTTGTTATGCTTAGTGGTCAAGGTTGAGGTGTTTTGTAACATATCATAGGTGTTTTGATCCAGTTGGTATGTTTTGATCTAGTAAATCTGATAAGTAGTGGCTAGGGTTAGTGTGCAATAGGAAACAAAAAGGGGCACCCAGGTGCACCCATAGGTAATCCATACTCCCCAAGGGTCTTGGCCTTTGCCATTATGTTAACAACCTCTTTAAGATCTTTCAAATTTAGAGCAATCTCTAGAAAAAATTTATCAAAATCCTACAATGACTTAATCTCTAGCTCCTTGGCACTCCTCCCTTGCCATTATTATTTATTCATTTTCCTCAACTGAAGTGGATAGGAGCCCTTGGAAGTGTTTCTCAATTCTTGAGAGCTAGAAGAATGGGATGAGTATGAAATTCTTTGAACAACTATCTGTGTTTTATATTCAAAAAAATTTCCCAAATGAATATTTAGTTGCCCAAAAGATCAGATTAGTTGATAGTTTGTGAAGCTAGGGAGCATAGTTGTGTTAGAGTTAAATTTTCCTAATGTAAAAAAAAAGGGATGGATTGAGGTTCCCATGGGCCAGATGGGAGAGCATCAAGGCTCACTAGTTGCCTAGTCACATAAATTGTGGAATAATCAAACTCATTTCCAAAGGGGGTTAGCAATGATGAATTATAAAACCAGAGGGCTCTTGCCAAGCTTAATTGTAGCTATAAGATATTTGCCAAAGCCCTAAGAATATCCAAGAATTGCAAGAAGAATTTATTAAAGGCAGAAACTTGCTAGAGGCTATAGTTAATGTGTGGGAAGGATGTGAGCATGCTAAGGACACAGGCCAAACCTATGCTTTAAAGTAGACTTTGACAAAGCATATGATAGATTGGGATGGGACCTTTTATTGTAGGACCTACATGATTTGGGATTGGGGTCTATTTATGTCTCATATATCAGGTCCTACTTACTAATGCCAATCCCAAGGTGTGTGTGAATGGGAAAATGACAAAATATTTTGTGCTTAAAAGATCTATTAGACAAGGGTGCCCAATTGGCCCCCTACTCTTCGCCATAGGTGTTAATTCCTTGGGATGGATCCTTCTAAAAAAAGTAGATGTTGGAACTATCAAGGGCATTGAAATGCCATCAGGCAAACACTTGCTAAATCAGCAGTTTGCAAATGAGATGTTAGAGAGTTACTTGAAGGCCTTAAAATACTTTTTCCAAACCTTTTGGGTCACGAATAAATCACTTCAAGATAGGATATGCCACATTGAGTGGAGAGGATCAAGCTTTATTAGAGTAATTAGGGTGCAAAAAGATAACAAAAAGGAAGGTTTTCAGAGTACTAGGCATTGCTATTAGGTTTTATATATCTATGGAAGATAGGTGGGAGTGGTTCCTTGATAAGTTCAAAAATAAACTTATAAGTGGAGAGGCTACCACGCCCATTTGGGTTAAAGAATAACTATTCTCAATCATGATCTTTATCCTATAGCTATATTCTATCTCTCCTATCTAGACCCCCTCCAAAGTGGGGATATACAAATGTATCAAAACATGCACACCTATTTTGTGGGGAGGTGACATCAGGATCTCCAAGGTTAGATGGTCATTTTGCACTATACCCACCACGGAAGAAGTAGAGCAAACTAGGAGCAGCTTCGATCACTAAGGGAATCCTTAGACAAGGGATAAAATAGGCAAAATTTGTACTCTAGAAATTCAAACATGTGAGACCCCTTAGAGACTCCAAGTGGGAAAAATTACGGCATGCTTTTAGTACAGCATGGATGCACCTCCTGAGTTGATCCTGCAAGATGAGATTAACTGTATTATACAGTTAGACCTCCTCCAACTTCACACATCCCGAACTTGGGGGGAGGACTAGGAACTCCCTCCAAGACCCAGTTTTATCGCGACCACTTCTTGCAAGTATCAGAGGGATGACAAAAGGGATCTTCTTTTGGAAGGCTTTGTGGAGATCTTTTGAGGCTATTAAAAGTCAATTAGTTTTAAATGGAAAAGGGTCTTTCATGAACTTGGACTCCATGTGGTTCTCTATAATTTTCAAGGGTAATCTTCTTGAGGACAGGGAGATGGTCAAGGCTAGATTTCTTTTCAAGAAAGGATTGCAATGCTAGGATCAGCTATGGCACAAAGAGAACATGAGGTGGAAGTCCTAGCTAGAGATTAGAAGAGAGTTTAAACTTTCAAACCAAGATGCTGAATTAGTTATGAGTAGACTAGCACTTTGGAATGGTTGTATCCAATGGGGAGTAGAACCACTTAATTGTCATAAAGAATTTAGTTAGATGGGCACATCACAAATTCTATTGATACCAACACTTAGGAATAATATTGAGGGTATCTGTGGATACCCTAAATGCCAATTGGAAGCTAAGTGATAGTAGACATAGGTGGGAGAATAGGTTCTCCATGATGTGGAGGAAGAATATATCAACAAAAATCTCTAGAGTGATTCTTCACAAAGTTGTTTGGACTAACACTAGAGGGAGACCATTTGAAAGGGAGATGGAAAATGCAAAAGATTTCTACGACTCAAGGAAGACTTTTTGTCACTTTCCCAAGTGCATGCAATCATAGGTGAGGAACTTCTAAATTGGAAGGTTATAATCCTAAGGGGACAATGCTCAATAAAATAGGAATAATGGATAATAATCGGCTCTCATGCCTTGCGGTACATGTCACATTGTCAGAAGTAATTTGCAATTTAATCATGTTCATGTAAATGCTAAAATATATTTTTATTGGCTAGTTGAATAGGAAGAAAGAAGACAAGTTAAAAGGAATAAAATTAACTTCAATGACATGCATCACCGGCTTTATAAAGAATTGGATTATCATGAGAAGGCCTATAGTCAACAAAATAGCCTTGACTACCTTCAATCCAAGGTAGAAATTATGCAAAAAAAATTTCATTTCTTCAATCTTATATTGTGCTCTTCATGGAATTGGGTAGTACATCCCTTCTTATTTGCTCAACCATGTTCATCTTTCAATGGAAACCACATGTTCTTTCTCTAACCTCCAGCACATTTTTGAAGCACTACTATAAACTCCCCAGACAACAAGTGAATTTTGCCTTGCCTCATTGCCTCATGAACCCTTGAAACTCTAGTTTGGCAAACCCATTTTTTCCCATCTCATTCTTTAAAAGTATCCAAAGCTGCACTTTCTTTCAAGCCACATTCTATTTACAAGGTCCACATCAAAACCTAAACCAATGGTGGACATTTGAAAACCATGTGGTTGATATTGTTCTTGCAATTTCCTAGAAAACAATATACTTTACAAGTATGGGTACCTAAATATTCTCTTTAGCTTAAGCAAAGAATCCATTCCATTGTCTCCTTCTCTCACTCATTCCATTCACTTTATACCACTCTACTTTGTAGTCTTCTTCCTTATGTCAAGTGGTGCTATAGTCTCCAAAACCCCTTGGAGATTGCTGTCAACATGAAGTGGTTCATTTACAACACCCTCATTCTCTAGGAACATATCCATCAAGAGATCTTGTGTCACAACCACCTCAATGTTTTTACATGTATTTGCATTAAGTTAAGCATGCATGGAAATCTTGTACTTGCATTTCTTTGGAGTGAATGCTACCTTTTATGATAGGGTGACTCTACATCTAGCATTTTTCACTCCATCATGAGGCCAACAGTAATAAAATCTTGCAGAGCATGTAGACTAGGGCAAGCAATGAAGCAAATGGAGGTGGAAGCAATGGAGCAAACCATACTACTATAACAAATTGCTACAATGAGAGAAAAGTACAAAATACACCCAATCTAACAAAACCCTAGGACAAGGTGTCCTAGTAGTACCTAGTGTATGAACTGGCACATGTCATAATTGCCCTAACTATCCTAACTGCCTATATCTAGGCCTACAAGGCACATACCAAGGAATGAGTGGCACCTATGGATAGCTCATAGAATGTCCTACAAGCTCTCCTCCATGATATGGAATGAGTATCCTAGACACATCTCAGAATACCTAAAGAGATAATGTGATGGTTGCACATGTTCATCTTGTATGGATATAGCAACCCGTGATTGAGAACATAATAGATCAAGTCACAAAAGGTACTAAGTTTAAAGCTTGCCAGAATTTTTTGAACTTAGGTTGAGGAAGAGCTTTCGTAAAGAGATCTGCCAAGTTGTCTTTAGTGGGAACATAAGACAATGGAATATCACCTGCTACTGACAATCTCTCTCTGACATAGCAAGAATGAACCTCAACATGGTTTGTGTAGGCATGGAAAATTGGATTCCGTGCAATACAACTAGAAGTAGCAACTGTAGTCTGTGAACCAAGAGATGTATGAAGTACCAAGCATGAAACAATTATGACTATGTGACACATGGGTGTCAAAATAGCTAGCCTAATCACTATCAATAAATGCATGCACGACAATGAAGAATTGGCCTTGTAGAGAAGGCCCAAATGTTGAGTGTCTTTGAGATATTGAAGACATGCTTCACAACCTGCCAATGGTGTGTAGAGGGGCTGTGCATATATCTGCTCAACTGTGAGATAGCATACTGAAGATTTGGCTACCAACTACCTCTATTGATAGAGAGTGATATCACATGCACCGCTCCCATCCTCAGATGAGAAATGGAAACCAGGCTCTAATGGTGTGGATACTGGCTTGCAATCCTCAAACTAAAAACGTTGTAAAAGCTGTCCAATATACTTGGATTGTGACATCAAAATATTCCCCTCACTGCTAGCAAATTGAATGCCTAGATAATAATGCAAAGGACCAAAATCTGACATAGCAAATGTCTTCTACAAGTCAAGATTAAAAGCTGCAATTTGCTCAACATGTGTCCTAGTAACAAGCATGTCTCCCAGTAACAAGCATGTCATCCACATAGAGTACTAAAGTCAGCAAATATATCCCACTCTTATGGATGTAAAGGGTAGCCTTTGTAAGGCTATTTTGAAAGCGCAGTCTCAATAAATGAGCATGTATCCTTGAATACCAAGTCCGGGGTCCTATTTCAATCCATAAAGGGATTTCTTCAACCAGCATACCATCCCTTCATAACCTTCAACCACAAAGCCAGGAGATTGGGTAACATAGACTTCCTCTTGCAAGTGCCCATGAAGAAATGTTGTCTTAATATCAAGTTGATGTACCTCCCAATGGAAGTGGGCAAAAAAGGCAATAACAATCCTAATAGTAGTGATCCTCGAAGTGGGGGAAAAAGTTTCTTCAAATTCAATGCCTTGTTGCTGTGCATAGCCCTTTGCAACAAGATGGGCTTTGTAATGGTCCATTGAACCATTAACTTTCTGTTTGACCTTGTATCGCCACTTAGTTCCAATGGCATTCTTGCCAGGAGGCAAGTCACACAATTCCCAAGTGTTATTCTGATGGATTGAATCAAGTTCAACTTGCATGGCCTGCAAGAAACAATCATTTTCAAAGGCATTCTTATGGCATAATGGCACTTCATTGCATGCTATGGCAACCAATGGAGAATCAACCAAACTAGCATGTTCTTTTCTAATAGCTGCTCTAGAACATGCTAGCAGAGGAGCATCTTGTTTGCTATCTTTAAGAGTGTCAAACAACCAATGGGGAAATCTCTTGGGCTCTTGAATTTCAGCTCTCTCTTAATCAATTGCCCTTTGCATAATATCTTGATCAATGGGAGGCATATCAAGCTGTAAATGTTGCTAATGTTTAGACTGCACAAGTGGCTATAAATGATTATTATTAGAAGAAGGAGGAATGTCAGATGTAGCATCATCATGTGGGTCTTACTAAAACAAAGTCATCAAGCTATCAAAGATATCTAATGTATCAACTGTGGGCTGTTTTTTATAGTCTAGCAAAGGCATAGATGATGACAACATCTCTACTAACAAAAAATTTGACCATGCAGGGCTAGTAGAACTTGTAGCCCTTGCTTTCTAAGTTGTACCCAATAAAAATGCATTTGATAGCTCTATCATCCAACTCTGTCTATGTCTCTGAAGGAACATGTGTATATACCAAGTAACCAAAAGTCCTCATGTGAGAAATCTTGGGCTTATGGCCTATCCAAGCCTCATGAGCTGTGATGGTTTTCAATGCCTTAGTTGGGCATCTATTCAAAATATAATTTGCACACATGACTGCATCCAACCATAATTGTTAGAGGCAAGTGCTTCCCTTCGAGCATACACCTAGCCATCTCCATGGCTGATCTATTATTCCTTTCAGCCATGGGATTTTGCTTAGGAGTGTAAGGCACAATGCATTGTTACATAAGGAGATGCAATGGTAAACATGTTATATTAGCCTTATTTTGTGTAAGTTGATGTCCAGACCATGCATACAGTTTCTAAAGAGTGCACTATGCCTCCTCTCTTAAAGATTAGCTTGTATATGGTTGCTAGATTAAAAGAGCCAGTATCCCTTGGCACAAGTTGTGTTCTCTCTTATAGGGAAGTATATTCACTATTTGCTTCATGACTATTAAAAATTCATATCTCTCATGTTAACATGAATTTTATGATGCAGTTTCTTGCAACAGATCATTATTTTTGGGAATTGTTTTTGGACAACTTAATTTCAAAAAGATAGCATTTCATTCATAAGACAAGTAGTACATAGCAGTCTTTTGATAGAAAGACAAGATGGTAAAATTAGGCAATAAGTATGCCTTTGGTCCCTATTACTATAGGAATATACTTCAGGATGGCATTCTTGCTGTCACTGGTATCCATAGGAGTCGAGTTCACACCAATCACAACAACATAATGCATCCATAGATGCGCTCAATACACATGCAAAATAGTAGGCACGTCTATAAGCATTGATAAACTTAATGAAAATATGAGGGCGTCTATTAGTGTAGTTATTAACGCGTCTATCAAAGCGGTTATACATGCATTTAATAGCACGTCTACACTGTATAGTAGACACGCATTTAGACATGTTTATAAACATGCAGCAGAGCTTGAAATTGTACTACAATTTGATAAATGTGCATCATTGCTTGCCAAACATTATCCATGATTACCAAAGCACCTACAACTTAGAGATTGAAACATGCAAAAACTTGATATTTGGATTTCAAAGCAAAAATCGAAGTATGTCTGGTAAAGTCATCAATGAAAGTAACAAAATAGTAAAATCCTCCAATAGCTGCAATCCGCATGGGACCACAAATATCAGTATGAATCAAATACAACTTGTGAGGTGCACCAACTCTTCCACCCTTGGGAAATGCAAAACGGTGAATTTTTCCAAGTAAACATGCTTCACAGACATTCGTTGAAGGCATATGCATCTTAGCAAGATCAATAACCATATTTTCTTATGCAACTTTACCAAAGCTTCAAAGTTGATGTGTCCAGACCTCTCATGCCATAAAGAAGTATCTACCATGGTAGAAGCATCAACAACATAAGTATCTACATCTACAAGTCTAGCATCTATCATATGCATCAAGTCTGTAAAGTCCTCTAAGCAAAGTGCAAGTCAACACCCTATTAAAGGCACGTGTAACATCATAGACTGCACACCTAACATCATAAAAAAGAACTTGATAACCACAAGTAGCTATGGCTAAAATGGATATGAGGTTTTGGCAGATGCCTGGTACATATAGTACATTGTTTAGAGTGACTAGACCACCAGATATTGAAGTAATGGCAACTTGCCCAATGCCTTTTACTAAATAAGATGCATTATTTGCATATGTAATGATTCCCCCCTTTGGTGCATCTGCAAGTGAGCTCAATAACTTTCAGCAGAAAGTGATGTGCTTACCAACACCACTGTCAAAGGACCATGCATTAGAAGTAGTAGAAACTATTATGCAGGGATCATGAATAGAAGGATTGTACTAACAAGTAACAAGAAAAGCTCAATGCTGATCATGTGCAAAATTGGCTGCCTCATGCATGTTGGACTAGGAGCACCAGAAACTGCAAGACCTGACTCCTTCTTTTTAGATGCAATTCTCTTTTTGCATTCAATGATGTCATGCCAAGGCTTCGTGCAATAGTTACATCTCTTTTTCTTTTTCTTCTCTCCAAAAGAAGATGCATCAAAGGAATGACTAGCATGTGTATGAGTAGGCTTACCAGCTAAAACTTTCCCCTTGCCCTTGTTTCTATGCTATGTGGAAAAGGATTGATCATCACTAGCCATAGAAGCATTTCTATTCACATGACTTTGTTCCTCCTATAACAAAAGGGCAACTAGCTAGTCAAAAGTGTAGTGGTTGGCATTGCCCATGGCAACCAACCATAAAGTAGTAGCAAAGCCTTGGTATGAACAGGCAACCCATCAACTGTCATGGATACAAGATGAGAATCTAGAACTACCTCATCAATATGGGTCTAACCTTACTACCTGCAATAATATTCCAAAGATTGTTGGCAAGCAAGACCTGCCCCATCATATAAGCCCAAATGGGGTAATTTGTGCCATCAAGTTTGTCCTCAGATCCAAGCATCACAAACAAATCATCCTTGTTGCCATCCATAGTGCAAAAACTAACTATTCAAATGTGAGGACTGTAATCTTTTAAATCCAAAGGCAACTTTCTACACAAGATTCAAAGCTATTTCACTGTAAATGTTTGGCTATCACAAAGTGTACCTATTGCAAAAAGATACAAAGGCAATATGAGCCCTTTCCACAATTCTAAGGAATCAAAAGAAAGACTTGTTTTGCTAGAAATAGAAGAAGTCAAGGAAGTAGGAGCTTGCCAAGTGACTTTGACCAAAATTATAGCAAGGAAAAATGCTTCAAACTTGAAGACAGGTAGCCACCCTTGTAGGAGAGGTGAAATGAATAGAAAATGGCAATGGAGGGAAACAACAGAAGTTAGGATATGATGTTACAGCAAGAGTATATGCTCCACAGTGGCCAAGAGCTTGTGAGGGGGCTTTCACAAGAGAAGGCCAAAAAGAGAAGACCTTGGAATGAGTGCAACCACTACCAGGGATGAAGAACTCTCAACCCAAGATGAGGAGAAAGCACAGAACATCAAGTCGGCTAGTTTAGGGCACTCCAAAATGCAGCAAGAGGGCTGCATAGAAGTAGTCACCGATGCACCAAGAGCCAAATGGAGGTGTTTTTTGATGATGGGAGTATTTGGAAAAGCCTTGGGTGATCACACGTGCAGTTGTACCTCAACATGTGTGTTGACTAGCAAACAAACAGGCCACCAAAATAGCCATCCGACAATGAGCACAAGAGGGCTCGGAGTGGCTGGAAATGGTTTAGGGGTGTGACCCTAACCTGCTCTAATACCACTGTAGACTAGGGCAAGCAATGAAGCAAATAGCAGTGGAATCAATGGAGAAAATCGTACTGCTATAATGAATTTCTATAATGATAGAAAAATACAAAGTACACCCAATATAACAAAACCCTAGGACAAGGTGTCCTAGTAGTTCCTAGTGTACTAACTGGCACATGTCATACGTGCCCTAACTGTCCTAACTGCCTATATCTAGGCCTATAAGGCACATACCAAGGAATGAGTGGCACCTATGCATAGCCCATAGAATGGCCTACAAGGCGGAAGAGGAGACACACTAGAGTCTTTGAATAGTGTTTGCATACAAGTGATCCCAAAGTTGGATCAACTGGATGAGATAATGGAGTCCTTCTAAGATGCCTCTTCCATTGCATGTCATTCACAACAATTGTTTGCTCTAGAAAGTGGCTACAACATCTGAGGTATCCGAAAAATTTGGACATTCTTACAACTCCATTGAAACAATCTTGTGAACAAGTTGTGTATTTGGCCACACATGTTCTATGGATTGGTTCATTCTAGACATTGGAGAGCCTATTGGCATTGGCAGCTACTCAAAAGCTATGTAATCATTTCAATTGAGGGTATCTCACTAATTTTATCAATTTGTGGTGCAAAGGGTAGTACAACATGCAGTGAATATTCAAAGGTATCTTTTCAACAAGAAAAAATATATTGATCTCTTGTCACCATTTTACAAGTCAATATTTTTACCTCTATTTAGTATTACTTGTAGTAAAAAAGAGGAGAAGTGTTTAGAATCAATTTTGTAGCCCTTTGCATCCTCCTCTATATCCACTAAAGGAAACATAATGGCAATATATCAACTCTAATTTCTCAATGAAGAGATACGTCTACTATAAAAAAATTTCCAATGTGGGGGTGTGATAATAAATAGAAAAAGTTATTCAATAGAACCAACATGGTGTTATCATAACAAATAGACAATGTTTGATTAGATCCACATCTAATGAGAACAGAGAGGTAAGCATGTTGTAGGAAGAGCAAATGACTCTGCAAAGCAAGGGATACTGCATGAGATTAACAAAGGGCCGAGAAGCAAAAGACAAGGATGAAAGGGATGGGAAGTGAGAGAAAGGAAAATGATGGGGGGCTAGATTGGGACATAGAAAAGCGATAGAAATAGCATTAAAAGAGGAGTGACAAACTATTTAATGTGGTTGCAGGAAAGTTTTACCATATCTCAAGCAGGAGCACTCACTTATCTAATCATTTGTTTGGGTCCATAGCTGGACATCCGGCCAAACTATGGTTTATAGTAGTTTCAAGATAATAAAAAAGACTCATCACAAATGCACTACCACCTTGAAAGTGTGGGAATTGATAGCCACACAAATCATAAGTTCATTCTTTCACATGGATGATCCCATGTCTTAACAAAAGCATGTCTCGCATCGCTCATCCCTTTAAAAACTACATCATGAAATAGAATCTTTGTTAAGTTGAATGCAAATTTGTAGCATGCAATGGAAGCTAGAACATTCTTAGAATCTTGCAATGCAGTTTAAGTTCAAATGCAAGTCCATAGCATGTTGCTAAAGTTATAACATTACTCAAAATAGAATGCAACTGAACTAAAGTCAAATTGGAATGATATAAGAAAAATCGTGTGCAAGAAAAGTTGTTTGTTGTTTTGAGCAGCTCATCTAGATTCATTTGGGCCTTGATCAAAACTTAAGTTCTTGAGTTCCATAGCTAGCCTCCTCCCTTCTCCCTTCCTCTAACCCTCCTTACTTCTCTCCTCTCTCTCCTTTTGATGAACCCCCTCCTTGCTCCTCTCCTCTCTCTCCTTTTGATGAACCCCCTCATAATACCCCTTCCAAAATGAACCCCCTCCTCGCTTCTCTCCTTCTATGAACCCCTCATAGCACACCTTCTCACTTCTACCTTCTCCCTCTGATCCTCCTTGATTCTCTCCCTTCTTATAAACCCCCTCAGAGTGCCCCTCTTCCTCTCTCCCTTAGGCTTTAACCCCTTCTACTCTCCTAGCAAGTAGCATCTAGCACACGGGTCATATTACTATTTTGATACAATTTTAGTGGACTCTTTAACATGTAGCAAGGTATTTGGTTGATGTTTTGTTGTGCAACATTTGCAGATTTACCCTCACATGCTCCCAAGGTCTAATTTCTACTAAACTAAATTATTTACTTTGGTCAATCCCCTTTATAAAAACCAATTTTATTTTGCATGAGGGAAGGAGATAGAAGCATCCTTTTTAAAGATTCCCTTTTTTGTTGCACTTGGTTATGGAGGAGTTTTCTATCATCAACTCATTGTGTAATTGCTTTTTATTCATCTTATCAAGGTTGTATCATTTCCTTCTTGCATCCCAAGCATTCATAGTTGTCTCTTGGAGGTCGTGGGCATTGCCACCATATCTCTCCAGAAGTTGGAATGCTTACTTAGATAGTGTGTAAGGTTCAACTTCTCAAATCTTGTGTAGAGTAGCTAGCTAGAGAATACAGAATTTTAATGTCTACCTAGAGGATTTCAAGCTTACCATGGATGTGTGCTAAGCATAGAAAACATGGGTTGGCATGAGGGTTTTTCCTACGGTGGTCACTCTATAAACATGTATGATAGCAAGTTTGTTCATGAAATAGCATTTTTAAATTTGGGGAACTTACGGGCCACTACCAGATAGGAGGGGTTAAAAAACACTTGGATAGCTATGGTATGTAAACATAAGGAAGGGACTTTTAAATTTAAAATTATAACAAGTATACATACAGAATAGGGGTATACACTTATGTAAAAAGGCATAGGATTTTAGATGTAGGGGTATTTTGAATGTGTGCTTGCTCACACAGGTCTTATGGGCTTTTACATAGTGATCGCCATGGGGTTTTTTTAAAACATTCATTTTCATGCTTTTGAACCTACTTGGTATGGCATGTCAACACACTAGCAAAATCCATACCTTGTTTTTTTTTGGTGGGGGGGTCCCAAACTGAAAGATTTGTTCATCTATTAGGGAATTATGAACGTTCATTTTCAATATTTGACCTCTATTTGGATACCATGTGAACACGCTGCCGATAATAAAAATAAAGACTTTATGCATCTATTAATTTGAACTAAGAAACGATCAAACAATATTTGCCATTTTACTAACTCCTATCAACTAGTAAACCATGGAGTTCTATCTTAATAATTGTACACAATATTTTAATAACCAAAAACATTAAGATAGAACATAATGAAGATCACTTGTATCTAAGATTTTATAATGAAGATCACTTGCCATTTTACTAACTCCTATCAGCTAGTAAACCATGGAGTTCTATCTTAATAATTGTACACAATATTTTAATAACCAAAAACATTAAGATAGAACATAATGAAGATCGCTTGTATCTAAGAGTGAGTTGATTAAAGCCATCAAAAGCGAGCTACACAATCAACATAAGATACTTTTCAAAAGGATATAATGACACTCACATTTTTTATGTGGAGCTTTATTTAAAGCTTTTTGCTTCCATATCCTTTTTGTTTTGTCCTTTTTGGTGTTTTTGAAAATCATGCAAACTCAACTGGATTCTTAAAAAAAGCGAAAGTACTATATATGTTATAAGCACTGCATGGCAACATAAAATACTTCGTGGCATTTAAATTTATTGTGTGGTATTATGACACGGTATAATAAAATATCATGCAGTTAATGTTTTACTGTGCGATAACTAGACATAGCTGGTAGTGAGAAAAATTGACTATGTGGATGATTTAAAATGCCAAATTTAGATCTTGATTGCAACTATTACATCTCCAATTTCCATCACATCGTTACCTAATCCTATGCCTTTGTGGAATTTTGATCTTGTCCCTCTAAAGCCATGATTGCTGAAAGAGAAACATAAGCAATGTCTGCCATTTTATTTCTCCATACTTAAAAGGCTATGTAGACATTTGTAAATGTAAGGGAGAAGTAAACTTACCAATGAACATACATCTTATACCATGAAAATTGCACTCAATGCAATCTCTACCATTGGACATGTGTTTTTCCCCATCACCACCACCATATTATTAAAAACCTTCCACTTTGGTGTTTTGACAAGCTAGTATAGTATGCAATAATTATGGGGTGATGGGGTGATACATGAAGCGTCCACAACTATGTGTCATCTCACCACTGTTTGGATGAGATGACCTATTGTATTCCCAAATCTCATCTTCATGAACTCTAAGATCAAATGAACTGACATAAGTTTTGACTAGATTTCCTATCCATTTCATGCATATAGAGAATACTTGTGAGAGCCAAGCGCCCTTCATTTGGCAAGATTGTAGTCCATAGCTCCTACACTTAGAATGTTGGGGTAAGGTGCACCACAATTGAGTCATGAGCAGTGTGAGAGAGTGTGTTGTGTTCATTGTGATTGCTGAAGTGGTCGATTGCATTGATATCTTGTGTATTGGGGTAAGGGTTAACCACAACAGCAAGGGAATGAACACGAAGAGGTTTATGTGAGGTATTAAGATTTCCAAGAGATTGTTTTTGTGTAAGTTTTTCAATTAGAATCCTACCTTTATATTTGTGTCACATGTGGGTACTAATTGTATTTGGAGAGATTGTGTTGATACATGTCTATGCTTTGGGACTTTTTGTTTGAAAATCTAACACTATAGTGTACATTTACAAGAAGGGGTGGGGGGGGGAGGGCTCAAGGAGGGTAGGTGGAGAAGAAGAAGGGTAAGCATATGTGACTAGGGCTTTCGATATGGATGTTCATAATATATATTTATTGTGATATTTACTTAAAGGGGTGTTGTTAGCCTATGAACCTACCTTCTATTTTGTGTACCAACATTCATTTTTACAAGGGATGTATGAATGGCCCCATGAAAATAGATGAGAATGTGCAATTCATATTGTCAACTACATGGACTTGTTTAGAGGGTTCATATGTGCCTAGTTGCAATCTATACAACATCTATTAGGTGCACTATCCATGGACGGGGGATGTTTTTTGGCGAGCATTGTTTGGCGAGCATCCTCAAAAATGGTGAGCGCACTCTCTCTCCTCTCTCTTCTCTCTTTGAATGTCTCTTTCCCTCTCTCTAATCTCACATGTACTCTCTCTTCTTCTCAACTCCCTCTTTCAACCCCCCCCCTCTCTCTCTCTCTCTCTGTGTCCCCCCGCCTTCTCCCTCTCTCTCTCTTACATAATTGCAAGAGAAGGGTGCAAGAAATCTCTTGAATATTTGTCTTGTGAAGTAGGTCAAGGTCTAACTAAGGATATATATAAAAGACTCAAATAAGCATATGGAGAAACATAACCATTTTTCTTAAGAGATTGGAGTGGTTTATAAGTATGATGTTGATCCACTATGCAAGTAGGCATGGCTATCTAGTTGAAAGCAATCCAAGAGAGTTTGCCTTCTTAAAGTTTTCATGATGCACATATACACAACATTTAAGAAAATGTACCAAAAAAAAGTTAATTTATATTATTTAAAAAGACTACCATGTGGCATTTCAATCATCAAAATGCCATGTGGCAATTTTTTTCTCAAGTGTCAAGTTTTTTCAATTTGTTGAAATGCTGAGAGAGAGAGAGAGATTATGCTCGCCTTTTTTGCACACACTCTCCAACAGATGCTCACTAAAAAAAGGCACCCTCCATGGACACTATAGAGTGGCTTTGACCAATGCCTCATGATTTTGTACGTAGGCAAGTGGGGTCAACATCTATAAATGAGATGAAAGGTGGAAAGTGTAAAGTACATGCATGGTCAATGCATTGCTTTTAAATGCACTTGCATTTAGTTGGATGCTCATGGGGATGAGCTATACCCATGGTGCCCACAGTTGCTTTTAGGGGTCCCTTGGGAGGAGACACCTGGCTTGTGATCCTAAGAGCGTGGGATGAGTTCATGGAATGTGAGGTGGAAAGGTGCACCGTTAAGTAAACAAAAGTAAATTATAAAATGATTGTAAAGGCTAATAAATGGAAAGGTTGAAATGTTATGGGGATTTTACAGATGCCATAAGAATGTAACATTTCAAAAATTTTGAGTTTGGTATCTTAAGCAAGGTGAAAAAACAATTGGTCATTATGAATTTTTTGAAAAGATAAAGTTATATTTTGCTTGAGGTGGGGTTGATGAACCCATAAAGCATGCAACATAGACATGGAAGATCACATAAGACCTAGTATGTACTAATGATGGAGCCTTGCCCTTAGACCTCCTCCAACAACCATGTTGAGCCCACCAACAATGCCAATGGTGACTAAGTGATGTACATTGAAGTCATAAAAACGTTAACTAAAGGTAACCACTACCAAAAAACCATAATAGGCAAACCCTTCAAAGAGGGCTCTAACCTAGTACAATACTCATCCTCAACCTTTATAGATGCACTTGAGGTGAGGGAAGGCAATATCGTCATGTATATGATGTATGGCATTGGCATCGTCATGTCTTATTTAGACGAGGCAAGTAACAATGGCCCCATTCCTACCCTTGGCCGATGATAGGGTGGAGAACATTAAGCTTGTACTTGGTTGTATTACCCTTAAGGCTGAATTGCTTCTCTAAAAGTGTGTATGGCTATTGATTCCCCATTTCTCATCTTCTGAAAAAATGAAAAGGGCAACGTTGTTGGCAATGGCACATGCCTCCTTGTGACCAATGTAGGTGATATGGGTCGAGGAAGGATGATAGATCTTGAGGTTAAATTACCAAATGTACATTAAGTAAGAGGAAGTCAACATCTATGGCTAGTTTCACAAGTGCTTGCCAGACGCATGAAGTCTTGGCCGTGATGTACATACATAACAAAAAGGGGTGAATTTGATGGAGAGCATTCACAAAGTGTAGACGCTTATAGGCCTTTGACCAAGCAGACATCTCATAAATTATGTTGTCAGGTATCATGCGTAGGCGATTGGTTGGATTCTACTAGACACTATCTTGGGCGGGATTGTGAGGCTGTTCAACTTTTGTTCCTCGCCCAAGCATCACTCACTTGCCAGGGCGGATGGTCGTGAGACCCTTGAAACATTGGCATGGATTTTCATTGCATCAAATAGCAGGTATGCTTTGGGAGGATGGTTGTACCCTAAGGTTATTTACATACCACCAAAGGGTGCCCAACTACAATCCACCGTGTGGGTGCCCAAAAAAGAGTCTTGGCCAGAGTCTTGAATGGGCGCACCTCATTACACACTAGTTGCCCATTGTGGGTTTTAAAAGATTGAGTGCCCACCCATGGGAACTCCTTTATACACCACCCAAAGATAGTTTTGTAATTTGTGGGACCTTGAACACACAGGTGATTGGCAAATTTGGAGGGTGTCCATTGTTGGGTGGTTGCCCAAGGAAGGGCTTGGAGAGGGCAGGACATGGAGTCGACGTAGGACTAGAAGGTTTGGTCATGGGTAGTGTGTGTGTAACAAGATGAACGCCCATCGTTAAAAAACTCGTCTCCTATTGGTTCAATCGGTTGCTTAAAGATGGGCACCTCTCACCTACTTTGGTGCAATCGGCTGCTTAGAGATGGGCGCCTCTTGGTGTGTAAGAGGACTTCCCCATGCCAACCAGTGGCGCTAGGGGCCGCCAACCCGAGCTGTTGATGCCGGAGATGAAATCGGCGGGTGCGGAATGGGGAGGCCCTCGAAAGAAGAGGTTAAGTGTGTAAGGAAGGCAACGAGGAGGAGTGGAAGCATTTGGACTTTGGGATGATGAGGGCCTTCATCAACTTCAACTTTCTATAAAAGAAGAAGAAAAAGGACCCTTGGTGTTTCAACGAAGCTGTGGACGCCCTAAAGCTTTCTTTTTTCTGCTCTGCTTTTATGTCCTTGCAAACCCTTGCTCTCCTCAATTGCTCTCGCCATCATTGCTCGCCATCGCCCTTCCAGGTACTTCCCTGCATTTTTCTCTCTCCGATTCTCTGCTTCCCTCTCCCATTTCACCACGATTTCTAGGCCATGGAGGACGGAAGCAGCGAGCTTCCACGTTTCTCTTGGTTGCCTGCGCATTTACCAGATTCGGTGAGGCTACGGAAAGGATAGATATGGCAAATTACTTTCTGACCCTGCTTCAGAATCCCCGGGGCAATATTCCATGCCACAGAACCCCCGTCCCCCCTACGCCCCCGATCTGAACCAAGTGATTGTTTTTACCAATTGTTTTCGCAACCCGCCGAAACCATTTAGTAAAATAGAACGGGAGAACGAACGCTGCCAGCCGAAGAATGCTGTAAAGACTGGGTCTTGCTCTATTCTGCGGCACGGCCCAGATGGCCTCGTTGGTATCTGACACTAGTGTCATGGGTAGCATTCAAGGGAGTTGCTTTTCGCTTTATGTACATGCTCTTCGTCGCCTGCTGGGGTCTTCTGGATTTCGATGCCGAATAAGCGTTTGTCGAGTATTCGAGCTCACAAGTTGTGAGTATGGCTCAGTCGGCACGGATCCAGTAGCTTTGTAGGTGGTCTGCTTTTATGGGCTTAACTTTCGCCTTTCAAAATGGATCCTCCCCCTATCATATGGAACCGGTTCTCGTGTATAGCAATGCATAATGTCGCTAGAATTTGGCTAACTGGTATGCACCATGGGATTGTATCTGTTGATAACTTTTGCCGCAAGTCAATTTTGTACTCTTATTAAATGTTTACTTTTGTGGACACTTGTCTTCATACTTAACCATGTACGTAATCATACGGTTTCTTTCTACTTCTCCACCAATATCACTTGCACTTGTTCGCCCTTATGCTCTTTCATTGTATATTACTTCCCTCATATGGGAATTGTGGGATGATTGAGGATATGTCCCAAACCACTTGGTAGCGATTCAAAAAGCAAGGCACATACGACAAAGCAGGCTCACAAAGAACCAACGTAAGAATAGAAAAACAACTCTCTCTCCTCCTCTAGCACATGGACACCATAATCCATGCGAAGAAGAACCATCAAGTTTAACTGATGATCCTCAATCTGATGGGAAGATAGAAAATGTGAATGAGGTTAAGGGTACCCTCAGAGCATGCATCTCCACAATAATGGAGTTTGCCTGTAACAGTGCAAGCATTCAGCTGCATGATTTAGTCCATTTATGCTTATGTATCAATGCAAACCTCGATTACTTGCCTTGTGCCTTAAGAATATGAAGAATATGAAGATGCAAATGGACTACCTTTTTTATTAGCCTTCTCCTTTAGTGCAAGCCTTCGTCATGGTTGAGTTTACCCTTCACCACCGGAGTGCAAACATACATTCAATATGAAGGCTTTGTATAAATGGATTCTCAAGTATGTGTGGGTGTGTGGATTTGTATGTGTGGAGCATATGTTTATACTATGGTCTACACCTAATGTTGGGCATTGATGATGTCAGTGGGGATGTCATAGTAACTAGTCCTTGCTATGCGTGATGGAGTTTATGGTTTTCAATCTATCATGAGATTGAAACTGCACTATGTTGTGTTTTAGAGGATGATTTTGGGCATGGTCGTGGATTCATCTAGATATATATAGATAGCTAATTATATCTAAAGGGTGTCCATTCATAATCATCTCATTAGGAAAGCAATCTAATGAGGTGATTTTGTATGGATGCAAGAAGGCAAGGTCTTATTTTGCAGATTGTCTGAGATCCTACTTGACCTTTTATTGGAGCATTTAGGCAATGGGTTGGAGCTTCGATGATCAATTGCATAACTTAGTTAAGGATCAACTTTTGGTCTTTATTTGTTACCATGGTTTGAGAATGTCACACCTCTTGACACATCATCGATGTTCACAATCATGCCTTTTTTACCATATCATACCCGTTGTTAGGTGTGTGTGATATAGTATGAAATCTCTTTGTCTCATTGTAAGTGAGATGATCAACTTGTTCGCATTACTGCTTGCTTTCTGTATGTATCATTGTGAGTGTGTGGATGTGTATGTGTGAGAGCACATATTTGTACTATGGTCTACACCCACTGTTGGGCGCTCATGATGTCGATGGGATGTCATAGGAGCTGGTCCTTGCTATGTGTGATGGAGTTTATGGTTTCCAAACTTGTGAGTCCTTGTCATGAGATTAAAACTGCACCATGTGTTGTTATGAGGATTCGTCTAATATATATCTATTTCCTTGAACAAAGTGGAACAGGTTGATCTTCAGCCTTAAACACAAAATTGTTGGAATTGTAGGTTCACCTCCCTTATGTAAGCACCAAATGGAGAGTGTAACACCTAGAGGCGTGAAAAGGGGGAGGGGGGGCATGTGGGCAGCACACTAGCTACCACATGGGCAGCAATATGAAGACGGTCTTGGATTAGGTTGCAAACCAGTCGGGGTTGATGTGGTCAGCAGTCTGTCGGCCACTATAAGCTGAGTTCTATCAGCCTTCTCCTTTAGTGCTAGCTTTCATCATGGCTGAGTCTGCCCTTCACCTCCGGAGTGTCGACAGAAACTCAGTACGAAGACTTTGTATAAATGGATGCTCAAGTATGTGTGGGTGTGTGGATTTGTATGTGTGAGAGCATATTTTTATACTATGGTCTACACCCACTGTTGGGCGCTGATGACGTCAGTGGGGATGTCATAGTAGCTAGTCCCTGCTATGCATGATGGAGTTTATGGTTTTCAACCTTGTGAGTGACTATCATGAGATTGAAACTGCACTATGTTGTGTTTTTAGAGGATGAGTTTGGGAATGTTCCTGGATTCATCTAGGTATATATGAGTTCTACAAGGAGCCTAGATGCTTATGCACTCCTCCTACGTTGCCTTGGATAGGATTTAGGGGAATGATGGAGTGTGCTATTTATAAGGGTGGAGGGACTAGAATGCTGGCCTAATCAATTGAGCTAACTATGCTCAAACCCTGCATCTAACTGTGCTTTTACCTAGCTCACTGTCAAAGAAGAGACTTGTCTATTTTCTGCCCTACTTTTCCAAGTGTGGATTCAGCGTGTGTTCACACATTCAATGTGAGAGAGAACACTGAGAGTTTGAATTCACTCCGCTGTGTAGGCCCTCAACTCTAACATGGTATCAGAATCAAAGGTGGTACCCTCTTGATTCTGGCGACGGAGGCTTGGAAGATCTCAAAGGATCTTTACAAAACAAGAAACACATTACACAGCCTTTTCTTGCATAATCAACTATCACTATGAGGATGGAGAACTAGGCTCAAAACTTGCATTTGACTGTGCTTTTACCGAGCTCACTACTGAAGAAGAGACTTGTCTATATGCTGCCTTACTTTTCCAAGTGTGGATTCGACGTGTGTTCGCACCCTTAGTGTGAGAGATATCAATGAGAGTTCACTTTGCTGTGTAAGGTTGCTTGTTTAGTAGGTCCTCAGCTCTAACATGGTATCAGAACCAAAGGTGGTACCGTCGTGATTCTGGCGGCAGAGGCATGTAAGATCTTAAAGGACTTTTACAAAACAAGCAACACGTTACACATCCTTTTCCTCCATAATCAACCATCAGTATGAGGATGGAGAACGGGGACCAGATCCAGGATGGAGAACATGAACCAGATCCATGACCATATCACTAAGGTGAGGGTTGTGAGGGACCCGTTTTGGTCACAAAGTGGATACAAGTCAATTTCCCATGCTTGTACTAGGCTCTCTCCCCAAAAGCTTCAGAGGATTTGTTGATCGTGACTATAGGACAACAGTCTACTTCAATGATATTTGAAAAGTTTGGTCCTTTACTGCACGAGGAGGAAGCTTGAGAGAAACAGTTTGACGTAGATGATGGTGGCAAGGCCTTCCTTGCAAGAGGGAAAGGGGGCAGGAGTAAACCTAGGAAAAGCCAAGCGCAAGAATGACAACTACGCACGGAATAACAAGATGGACAAAATTTGATGACGGAAAAGTCCTAATCTGGTCAAAGGATACTGGAAAGATTGTTGCACGAGGAACAAAGGAACACTAGCTGTACAAGATTAGGGCATTGTTGTGTCCATGTTCAAATTTGTGGCATGAGACATTTGGGCATATCATCTATGGGACTCACTAAAAGATGCATATGGTTATTTGTGGACACACACTGCGAACAATTCACAGGGCTTGAATTGAGGGCAAGCAACATTGGGAGGCATTCCCAAAGGCGGCTCTAAACAGAGAGCCAAGGTTCCATTGGAGTTGGTTAGTTCCGACATATGATTCTCTGGAGCTGGTATTATCTTACTTTTACTGATTTCAATAGGATGACATGTGTCTATTACATTGCAAACAAATCCTAGGAAGTTAAAGGAACGAAAGGTGAGAGTCGAGAATGAGTTGGAAAAGAAAGTCAAAAGCATTCTAAACCGATAGAGGGGGACAATCGACTTCAAAGGCTTTTGACGCCTACTGCACAAAGAAGGGTTCAATAGACCTTGGAAGATGTAGCTCTATGGGACCTTGGATGAGTACAAAGCAAGGCTTGTCGTCAAAGGCTATTCGCAGGCAAGGCAGACGATTAAGTGGAGACAGTTGCTCCAACAGCCAGGATGACTGCCATAACGGGCAAGGAACGAAAGGTGAGAGTCGAGAATTGAGTTGGAAAAGAAAGTCAAAAGCATTCTAAACTGATAGAGGGTCGACTTCAAAGGCTTTTGACGCCTACTGCACGAAAGAAGGGTTCAATAGACCTTGGAAGAGGAAGTTCTATGGGACCTTGGATGAGTACAAAGCAAGGCTTGTTGTCAAAGGCTATTCGCAGGCCAAGGGAGACGATTAAGTGGAGACAGTTGCTCCTACAGCCAGGAAGACTACCATAACGGGCATAGCTATGTCTTCCCACCTTAAGGGCCAAAGAAGATATGCAGGCTTTACGGGCTGAAAGACAGCGTGGTACTAGAGGATAGATGACTACCATTTTGAGATGGGCCTATCTCGTAGTCCATCTGATGCAAATCACTATCTCTTCGCAGGAGGTAAGACCATGATATAATCCTTTATGTTGATCTCCCAGCAGGAAAATCCACGAAGTCAAAGGACTCTTGATGCAGGAGTTTGACATGAGTGATTTATTTACAGGCCTGGCAGCACGTCGGGGTCAGACTACAGATCAGTCAGGTCCGATCTGGTTGGCAGTCTGCTGGTCGGTTTGGGGCCTGGTTGGCTGAGTCGGTTCTGTTTGGGGAGTCCCTCCCACCCCTTTTTTGCACACTCCAGCATTAGGAGGAGCAATTCATGAGCATCTAGGTTCCCTGTAGAACTCAGCATACAGTCACCTCTGAATAAATGCTCAAGTATGTGTGAGAGCATATTTTTATACTATGGTCTACCCCCACTGTTGGGCGCTGATGACGTCAGTGGGGATGTCATAGTAGCTAGTCCCTGCTATGCGTGATGGAGTTTATGGTTTTCAATCTTATGAGTGACTATCGTGAGATTGAAACTGCACTATGTTGTGTTTTTAGAGGATGAGTTTGGGAATGTTCCTGGATTCATCTAGGTATATACAGTCACATCTGACTGTGCTTTTGCCCAGCTCACTGCTGGAAGTTTCTTGGTCTGAACTGTAATCCAATACTTTGTGGATGAATAAGAGTCTTCTCTATTTCCTGCCTTACTTTTCTGAGTGTGGATTCAGCATGTGCACCTACAGTGTGAGAAAGATCAGTGAGATTTTGAACTCATTCTGCTGTGTAGGGTTACCTCTGTTGGCCAACTCAGGTTTGGTATCATGCAGACCCAAGTCGGCCAGCCTCAGACCCTGGTCAGCCAAGGGTCAAGTTGGCAACTCTTTTGAACTGTATAGAGCTGTTGCAAGGGAGTAGGCATAACACAAGTACCAGCAGGAGGGTTGAAGTACATTTTGGGCTCCTCTCAAAGCCACTGAAGGTATTCTCAGAGAGGCACGTGTCTTGCAACATCAGGAGTGAGCAGCAGACAGGGCAGTATACAGAGACCTCAGATCTGCCAACTGTGGAGCAGCACCTGTGTTCCACATGGTATAGGTTATGATATGTGCATTGGTTTTTTGTCAATACTTGTGTGCGTATGTTGGTAGGATCTGGAGCCTTGTGAGATCTCAAGGGTTATCATATTTTTCATTGCATATGATGGTTAGGGCTTAGCTTCGCAAGCAAGACCCTGTCCTCCTAAAATAGTATCAGAGAAAGGAGGTGAGTTGCTGTTTGGGAAGACCGGAGATGGACACAGGTGATCTTCACTTGAGCGAGAAGGCCTTTACGAGAAGAAAGGAGAACGAATGCCTGTGTGAGAAGGCGAGTGGCTGAGATTTAGACCAGTGTTCTATTTGTCAATTTGTCAAATTTATCTTTTAATTTCTTTGGATCTAATGGCTTAATGGATGTCTAATGGCACAGCTAATACACCATGTAGATAAACCAATGGACTCTAAATTTGTAGATAATACACTCTAAATTTGTATGATTGGACTTATTCTAGTCTTACAAAGGTATAATCTAGATAAACCAATGTCCTTGCAATCACCAACTGACAATACAAGGCATCTAGTGTGGAATATATGCTAAACCACTTTTCAACACTTGTGCACACAAGAAGATATAGAGAGCACTTCAGGTGTGGATGTGGGAAAATGGAGAGCAAGAGTGATGAGCAAGAGAGAGAGAGAGAGTGAGCTGAACGTAAGTATACTGAAATAGTGGACTAAAATGAAGTGAGTACAAAATAGAAGTGAGGGGTTTTGTCTAAGTGACAAAACTCTATCTTATCCACTAACCGTAGTTAGGGATTAGACTGTGGTTAGGGGGAAAAACCTCATAGAGGGAAAAGTGCCCCTAACCAGTGTCACAAGAAATGTTTCTAGAAACGCGTTTCTGGAAACGTTTCTAGATTTTTACAGGCTTTTCGTCTAGAAACACCTAAAAATACTATAATTTATAGAAGTTATATATACTTCATAAATAATTGTCTTCAGATTCTCTCTCTCTCTCTCTCGCTCTCAGATATCCATATTGTGCACACAATGCACACACATATTACACAGTTGAAAGAGTAAAAAGACGCGTCGTGCAGCCTATAGATTGAGGTTTACAAAGACATGGATCTTACAGTTTACAAATTACTATTAACTAATTAGTTGCAAGTGCATATGGCTGCTAGCATATGCCATGGCCCATGGCCCATGGCCCATAGTTCAAACAATAAACTTTTAACTTTATAATTCAAAATTTAGAATCAAATTTCAAGATTCAAGATTTAAAATATAACAAAATGTATTATGTATTACTGTTTACATCATAGATGTAACATGCCATAATGATATACTAGTAACTATATGGTGTAAACTGTATACATAATCAAACCTTGTTGCCTGCAAGCCAGTTACTAACAACTATAGAGGTCTTGACTCTCTAGAGCTAGGGACCGCTGCCATCTCCAAGATCTGCTGCCTCATCACTATCATAATCAGCACTAGAATCAGGAGATGGATTTGCATCCTTAGTGGAGGAAGAGGAAGTGCCACCCTCGAACCAACTAGGGGCTCGACTGATTTGAGTCCTCTGAGTTCGCATTGTCTACCAATGTCTCCTCCTCCTCCTCTGGCTCATCTCTGCCTCAACGTCCTCGGGATGGCGATGCAAGAACAGATACATGCAATCCCCCTTGTGAGGCTCGTGCTCGACGTTGATAACCACGAATCTGAGGTGTCCTTGTATCCTCTGCAACAGCTTGAGCACGTACTTGTGGTGCACGAGCTCGAGCCATCGAACGTGTTTGACGTCGGAATCGAAGCATATCCTGTCGCAGGAACTCATAAGCATCTTTGTTCTCTTGATTGTGTTCGATGATGGACATGTCGACAGGTTTTAGCTAGTTCTTGTCAGGATTGACTTGCTTGGGCTTCCACTCGATGCTACCGGTACCATCTGCAGACCTGTACTTCTCAAGCAGACGTAGGTTGGCATTGACATATACCAACCTATTGAGCTGCTCCACGCTCAACCTCACATAGTTTACAAAGCATAAAGAAGTCAATTCTCACGACTTAAGAATTGTTTTTCAAAATGTTACAAGCTTGATGCTATAGCCTATAAATAAGAACTATAAGAAGTTAGAACGAACTTGTTTCTCTTCCTGGTGCACATATGCTCCATATCCTCTTAGTTGGACCTGATGTGCAATCTTGCGAGAGGATGCGGAGAGCTAAGTCCTGCAATGAGGGATTCAAAATCCCAAATTTCTCCCACCAAGTAAGAGCCAGATGTGCCATATCTCTTTATAAAAACGGTATCTTGCCATACTGTTGGAAAGGTCACCTCCCCATCTGTAAGCCCCCAAATGAGGAGAGCGTGGGGGAGGGAGACCTAGGGCAGAAGATGCCCAGAGAAGAGAGAGAGAGGGCGCTGCCACATGCGCAGCACCTCACACAAAGCAAGAAGGGTACTTGGCAAGTCGTGGAGCTCCTGATGTACGGGGCAGACACATGGACATCAAGGACCTGCAGCAGCCTGATTGTGCAGGGATTTCCAGCAAGGACAGACGGCGCTTCAGTACGGAGAAGGTACGGGATGCATACATGGCTGTATGGGGCTGGTATAGACCTGGTAGGAGGCAAGGATGCTGCAGCAGAGAGGTGCAACCATGGCGCTGCAAACAGGGCAGGCTGGAGCCTGCAGGAAGGCCCGCAATAGGGCGCATATGGCCTGGGCCAGTGGCGCAGTGCCACGTGGCAAGGCGGGTACAGATGGGCCTGCAAGTGGGCAGATCAGAGTGGCGCAGCAGAGGCGGGACAGACCAGCACATGGGTTGGCCAGGAGAGAGGCTGGTTGGGCTTCTTTGAGGCAGCCAACCAGGCCTTATATAGGGCTGACCTAGGGGCTGGGCCCTTGCCTAGTTTGGAGGGCCAAAATTCCTAAATGTGTGGGCCAAAGGGCCCTAGTTTTGTGAGCCCTTAAAGGGCTGTTTTGGGGCAGACTGGTCGGCCCAAACAGACCAGCCAGTCGGCCCATTTAGGGCTGGCTGGTCGGTTAGTTCAAGGGGCCCTTGGGGCCTATAAAAGGAGAGGCTTGTGGCCTCATTTCTTATCCAGCAAGTCAGCAAACATAGGAGCAGCAGAAGCCTGATCTTTGGGCCTACATCCAGGAGGCAAAGCAGGGCCAGAGTTGCTGCAGACTGAGCTCACTTGGGGCTGAGCCTAGGCTGTCTTCTAGGGCAGCAAGGTGCTGAGATCATCATTTTCTGGAGCAGCCATTCTCAAGCAGGTTGGAGCAGTGGAACAGGGACCTGTGTGCTGCAGACAAAGCTTGGCAGGGGCTGCCCACCTAGGCTGATTCACAGGCAGTAAGGTGGAGAAGAACACACTGGATGGAAAGTCTACAGACGCTCGAGGTGGAGCACACGGACTCGAGTCTAGAGATAGCCAGCAGATTGGAGAAGGACCTTGTGGTTAGATCAGAGGACCACACCATTGGTGGGACTCTGGATCTATCTCTTTTGTATCGTGGCCATAGTTTTGGACGGAAATATATATTTTGGTGGTTTCTCGATCTGGCTGGTTCATTGTCTATTGATGAGTCTGCACACCTATTTTATGCACATTAAGTAAAGAAGTTTGTGATTCCACACCCACACCACGCTGTGTGAGCTCTTGGGCATTACTATAAGTCTTCCGTTGTGCGTACCCTCTGTTGGGTAAAATTCTAACATGGTATCAGAGCCCAAGTAGGAGGCTCATAGGTGTGGGAGCCTCAAGGCAGGGACTTTGCTGAAGGACGACCTGATTCAGAAGCTCTTGGGAATCGACTTCCACGACTGGAGGATTGTGCCCTTGCGGGGGCTGCCACATGGGCAGCACCTCACACAAAGCAAGAAGGGTACCTAGCAAGTCGTGGAGCTCCTGATGTACGGGGCAGACATGTGGACATCAGGGACCTGCAGCAGCCTGATTGTGCAGGGATTTCCAGCAAGGACAGACGGCGCTTCAGTACGGAGAAGGTACGGGATGCATACGTGGCTGTACGGGGCTGGTATAGACGTGGCAGGAGGCAAGGATGCTGCAGCAGAGAGGCACAACCATGGCGCTGCAAACAGGGCAGGCTGGAGCCTGCAGGAAGGCCCGCAATAGGGCGCATATGGCTTGGGCCAGTGGCGCAGTGCCACGTGGCAAGGCGGGTACAGATGGGCCTGCAAGTGGGCAGATCAGAGTGGCGCAGCAGAGGCGGGACAGACCAGCACATGGGTTGGCCAGGAGAGAGGCTGGTTGGGCTGCTTTGAGGCAGCCAACCAGGCCTTATATAGGGCTGACCTAGGGGCTGGGCCCTTGTCTAGTTTGGAGGGCCAAAAGCCCTAAATGTGTGGGCCAAAGGGCCCTAGCTTTGTGAGCCCTTAAAGGGCTGTTTTGGGGCAGACTGGTCGGCCCAAACAGACCAGCCAGTCGGCCCATTTAGGGCTGGCTGGTCGGTTAGTTCAAGGGGCCCTTGGGGCCTATAAAAGGAGAGGCTTGTGGCCTCATTTCTTATCCAGCAAGTCAGCAAACATAGGAGCAGCAGGAGCAGCAGAAGCCTGATCTTTGGGCCTACATCCAGGAGGCAAAGCAGGGCCAGAGTTGCTGCAGACTGAGCTCACTTGGGGCTGAGCCTAGGCTGTCTTCTAGGGCAGCAAGGTGCTGAGATCATCATCTTCTGGAGCAGCCATTCTCAAGCAGATTGGAGGAGTGGAACAGGGACCTGTGTGCTGCATACAAAGCTTGGCAGGGGCTGCCCACCTAGGCTGATTCACAGGCAGTAAGGTGGAGAAGAACACACTGGACGGAAAGTCTACAGAGGCTCGAGGTGGAGCACGCAGACTCGAGTCTAGAGATAGCCAGCAGATTGGAGAAGGACCTTGTGGTCAGATAAGAGGACCACACCATTGGTGGGACTCTGGATCTATCTCTTTTGTATTGTGTTCATAGTTTTGGGCAGAAACACATACATCCCGCCTTGTGCTTCCACTCGGTCCACCGGCACGTCTTGAGGCCATGGTATGGGAGTAGAGAGTAGAGTAGAGTAGATTGTAGAGGGTAGACCGTAGAGGGTAGACTCTAGAGTAGAGTAGTAGAGGCTAGAGGAGAGTAGAGGGTAGAGTAGAGTAGAGTAGAGTAGAGTAGAGTAGAGTAGAGGAGAGGAGAGGAGAGGAGAGGAGAGGAGAGAGTAGAGAGTAGAGAGTAGAGAGTAGAGAGTAGAGAGTAGAGTAGAGGGGGGGCGGGGCGGGGCGGGATGGGAAGGGAAGGGGGGGAGAGAGAAGAGAGTACATATGCTCCATATCCTCTCAGTTGGACCTGATGTGCAATCTTGAGAGAGGATGCAGAGAGCTAATTCTTGCAATGAGGGATTCAAAATCCCAATTTTCTCCCACCAAGTAAGAGCCAGATGTGCCATATCTCTTTATAAAAACGGTATCCTACCATACATCCCACCTTGTGCTTCCACTCGGTCCACCGGCACATCTTAAGGCCATGGTATGGGAGTAGAGAGGAGAGTAGAGTAGATTGTAGAGGTTAGACTCTAGAGTAGAGAGTAGAGGCTAGAGTAGAGTAGAGTAGAGGCTAGAGTAGAGTAGGCTAGAGTAGAGTAGAGTAGAGTAGAGTAGAGCGGAGCGGGCGGGCGGGCAGGGAGAGGAGAGAGTAGGGTAGGGTAGGGTAGGGTAGGGTAGAGGCAGGGCGGGGCGGGAAGGGGAGGGAGAGAGGAGAGGAGAGGAGAGGAGAGGAGAGGAGGGGAGGGGAGGGGAGGGGAGGGGAGCAAAGAGAGCATAGCAGAGAGAAGGACCCTCTAATAAGAGACGAAGATCAGCGAACCAACGTCACAGCCAAACACATTTAACTGCCGCTTTCACACACATTTAACTGCCGCTGTGAAAGTTGCCCTGCACTCAGCTTCACATGAGGAAGTAGCCACTGTAGATTGCTTCTTGCTCAGCCAAGAAATGCAAGATTTGCCCAAAAAGAAACAATTACCACTAGTGGACTGCCTGGTATCATAGTCTCCAGCCCAATGTGAATCACTGTAAGCATACATCTGCAAGTCACCCCCCTTGGGAAACATCAAGCCATAAGACTTTGTGCCTTAAATAACGAAAGATGCGTTTTACAACCTGCCAATGTGTTGTCTTTGGGCTATGCATATATCTGCTCACCTAAGATACTGCATATTGAATATCAGGCCGTGTATTGCACAAATAGATGAGGCATCCAACAGCCTGGCTGTAAAGTGTGACATCCACTGATTCACTTGCATCATACATAGTAAACTTCAGCCTCCCCCATGGGACTGTAGACATCACTGTGTATGAGCTGTAATTTACGTGTAGCTCTCACTGCACCATCCTTCTTAAAAGGAAATCTATGCATCTTGCCAAGGATGCAACCCTCACATGCATGAGGAGGTGACTCCAAAGGAGACAATGCATCAACCATAGCATGCTTCTGAAGTGTCATTAAGCTACGATAGCTCATGTGCCCATACTTGGCATGTCACAACTCTGCATTCTGCATTGCAGCAGTGGGAGTGCTCACTGAAAGTGCAAGATTGGATCTGTTCTCATATATATCAAGCTGAAAAAGACCCTGATACAAAGTGCGAGACAACATCAAAGCATAGTCATTCTCTTTGTCTTTGACTGCACACTTAGCATCATCAAATATAAAAATCCCTGGCACATAGAGAACATCTGAAATTCTGAAATCTGTGCCATCAGTGGATGTAGGGATGATGTCTCCCACTCCACACACTGAATAAGAAGAATTATTTGCACAAGTCACCTTCTTTTTAGCAGGTGGAGGATGCAGAGATGCAAAAAGGATCTTCTTAGAAGTGACGTGCTTGGAAGCACCACTATCAAAATACCAAGTATTCAGTGTCTCATTGACATTGAGAGAGCATGCATCCTTTGAAGGATCATAATTGCAAGTCAAGAAAGCATAAAGATCATCCTCAATAGTGGCTGTAGTATTTGAACTACCCACTGAAAAATCTAAAATGCAAGACAAAAAGGCATAGTGCTCTTCCATAAAGTTGGTTGTAACATCTCCCCCATCATGTGCATGAGGAGTTGATGCATCTGACACAGCCATACCTGAAATTGATCCTTGAGAACCTTCACTTTGATCAGATGGTTGTTGACAAGTTCCCTCTCTCGTATCATCCTGAATAACTGATTCTGTAGAGGAACCATTCACCCTGCATTGTTGATTTGGTACAAATCAGGCCTCATCTGCGGTATGCCTTGTAGGACAACCACCTCAGGATGTGGCTGCGCTAAAGATAAGTTTAGAAGGATGTATGATTGCGGTCCACATGACAGCCCCCTACAGGTGTCAATGTGACATCATCTACTCCCTTGCATAAAAGGTGTGAAGCCCCCATTGCACTAATTTGGGGCTAACAGATGATTATCGAATGCCTTGTTATCTAGGCAAGCATAGGTAGATATTTGAGATCCTTTCAAGTTGCCTGTCTGTACAAATCTTTGAGTATTGTTCTTGTATCATGAGCACTTGAAGCCAGCCCAATGAAATTGGCACTACTTCGCCTTGCATGTACCCTCTATAGCCTTCCTCCTCCATGACATCATAAAGACACTTGACCTTGACTGCACAATGGGTTCTTGGACTCCTCAAGCTTGTCTTCTCCCCAAAAGGTGAGGATGGGTGGAAATGGGAAATCAATGCTGTGCAAAAACATCAAACCCTAGAATTTTTATTTACCATAAAACAGTATTATATCCCGTCAACATGCCCAAAAGGCGATTAGAGCAGAGGTGGGAGACTAATCTCCATCCCACAAACAGCATTGTTCTTTAGACAAGCAAGCTCCTTGTTCGCTGCAAATATGTACACCTATAAGCAGGAATTATATAGCATTCTTTCATGGTAGGGCTGCTCTCTACTCATGGTACAAAGATCTTGAAAAGAAGCAGCCATTGTATGTTAAGCTCAAGTAATTGATACATAGTGTAAAAATAGTGTTAAAATAAACCACTTTCTGCGAAAAAGATATAAAACTTGATGTTAAGACCACCTGGTAATGTGCACTGATGGCAATGGACTGGTGTTGTCAAGGTCAACTTTGCCCATAATGTAGTTAAACAATTGGATGAGGAGGTCCATGCTTATTTTTACTGAAAAAGTTTTCTTTTGCGACACACACAACTGCTTTTGATCGGTGATGTAGAGATGCATGTGCTTTCTAAGTTAGGAACGTAATTTTGCATCTTTGTAGGAAGCGGCACGTAAGTGTAAGGGGTTCATTTAGCTTTTTATGTTTTAAATAATTCTTTTATTCTGTAAATTCTTTCTTTCATTCCTACATGAGAGAGAGAGAGAGAGAGAGATTTTATTCCCGTTTTTTGGTCGATTTTGTTTCTTGATTTGCTTGTTTATTTTTGCTTAGTCACCTTCTTCCTTTCTTCTTTATTTCTTGTTTTCTTTCTCTTTTGTTTTGTTTTGTTTTTGTTTTTGTTTTTTGGACGTATTTTAGTAAGCACTGGGTTTTCCCAAGAGACTCCGGGTCTTTAGAAACCCTGTGTATCTGCTTTATGCTTGGGCACTGATGACGACATAAGTGCTGCTTAGCTTGCTAAGTATGTCTTCCTTTTGTTTTTCAAAAAAAATTGTTACCTCTTTTTTCTTCTCTTTCGTTTTCTCTTTTATTTTCTGTGTAGATTTTTGGACTTTGGAACAACAAATAATCTAAATTCGCTCGATTGCATATATTCTAGTCTTACAAAGCTATATTTATTCTGGCCATGGTTTGCAAGCTCAAGGACCAAGTGCTAGTGGAAAGAGTAGTTATGTGTCCATGGGAATGATGGGACAGTTGAGAGAGCATCTGTGAGGGTCTCATCCGTGTATAAGGCATCGGGAATCCTGATACTGTGAGACCGTCATCTCAGATGGGGCTCTGAGATGGACAAAACTACCGGAAAATGGTCGGAAGTGGAAACACCAGGTGCAATGCAAACTGTCCCCCCTCTATCAAGAGCCCAGCCATGCACATAGAATGTCAATCCGGGCATGGATAGGCATCTGCACCCTATGGTTCCGACCATGAAAACAAAAGTGACTGAGACTGAACATGAAATGCATTATCTGACCAAACATCTCTGCCACTGAATCTGAACAAGAAGGCATCCCAAGCTGCTCTCTCGAGGGAATGAATACCACCTTCTCTGCCCCCTTGCTTATCAGAAGGTGCCTCAACCATGTTGAAGTCACCTCCAATACTCCACGAATCTGCAATGTCAGCCCACGAGAGCAACTCTTTCCAAAATAGAACACGGTCCCCGAGTTAGTTTGTGAATCTTAACAAGAGATGAACCCAAGATTTCCAGATTTCAAGTTCGAGTGATTGTAGTTGGAATCTGTAAGACATCCTTCAGAAATGGCCAAAACATCCTGTCCTTTTTGAAGGCTTGTTTAAAAGCTAAACATCCTTTCTCTCGGTATCTCTTCTCTAATTGGTGAGCATATGAAATTATGCATAGCCCAAATGCTCGACGATGCCCCTACCTTTTAACCCCAAAAAGATACTGGTGTTTTTGTTGTCCTTGTTTTTTCATTTTTTACGGTTATCTGCCTGTATAATCTGCAAGTTCTCTGTTTGGGATGTATGGTGCAGATGCTTGCTTAGTAATGTCTGATTTTACACCCTTGAAATTTAGCTAGCCATCTCATCCTCACTGCTGCTGCTGCTTCCATCTGTTAGATGTCTTTTATCCAAATCGCCTTGTGTGAGGGCTTTACTCTCTCTCTCTCTCTCTCTCTCTCTCTCTCTCTCACACACACACACACGGTCACTGGCTTCACTCTCTCTTGGTTCAGGGGGAGAGAGAGAGAGAGAGAGAGAGAGGCCTCTAATGTTTTTTGGCGTTCAGGTAAGGATACACAAAAAAGCCACACACAGAGAGAGAGAGAGAGAGAGAGAGAGAGAGAGAGAGAGAGAGGGGCCTCTAATGCTTTTTGACGTTCAGGTAAGGATACACAAAAAAGCCTTTGTAAGCATGTTGAGTAAGGCAGAACCTTCTGTTTAGAAGAGACTGAGGACCAAAATGTCTTTGTCTGGAATCTATGATGGAGTGAGCAATTCAAAAAGATCGGATTGTGAGGTTTCACCTTCTGGATACTGTGGTGATGGAGCTGCAAAATTTCAACATAAGAGACATTGTTTACATGATTGCTTTCCAAACCCTCATGGGCTGCTTCTGGATCAAGGCTTATGGAGTAGGCTTCCTTTGGAACTCCTTGAAAGAATTATAGGGAGCCTTCCCATAGATGCCATGCTACGATTCCGCTCTGTATGCAAGGCCTGGAAGGCTTACATTAGTTCTTATGGATATGCTGAACTCTGCTATAAGTTTCCTAACAACGGACCATGGTGCCTTGCCATCACTCCAGACTTGCAAGGAATTGCAGTCTATGATGTTTCTTTGAATAAGTGGAATCATTTACCATTCCCTCTTACTGCTCCCAAGTATAACATGCAGCCATTCAGCTCAGGGGGAGATTTTATATGTTTCAAGAACTTCGACAATAGTGCATTCTTTGTGTACAATCCTCTGACTCGAACTTGCAGTGCTCTCACTCCAAAGGGGGGAAGCATGGGTTCTGATGAAGATATGGTTTGGGTAGTTGCAGATCAATCAGAAGGCTTTTGTGTAGTGGTGGTTAGAGAGTCTGGACGGTATGAGGTTTATGATTCTTACAGCAATCAATGGAGCAAACTTGGGATGTTGCCTCAATTTATTAAGATCTCTGAGGAGTCTTGCTGTCCTGCTAGGAGTGTTTCAAGTGATGGAACTTTATACTTGGTCAGCAAATCTCCATATGATTTGGTGACCTATGACACAATAACTGGGGCTTGGAGTAAGCTGTATGTGCGGTGGCCAGAGCAGTCCTGGAATCACATTCTGTCTGAACACAGGGGGCGGATCTACATGCTCGCGTTACAGAAGGAAAATGGTATTCTTTCTTTTTGTGAATGGGAGTTTCATTCAACAGGAATGCTATGGGTGAAAGTTGAAACGATGCCTAAAACATTCTATCATGAGGTCCTTGGTGATGAAGACAAAGACTGGAATGTTCAGAGTCTTGCAAACAGGGATTTGGTGCTTTTGCGGTTTGTCAGCAGTAAGGCACAGGAGCGTTTAGTTTTGTATAATAGGGCAAAGAAGCGGTGGAGAAGGATATCCAACCTACCTGCGTTTCCTGATAGGCCATCAACTGGTCCATGGCCTTTGAAGGTTTTGAAGTAAAGGATCTAATAGTTAGAAATTATTTTTTGCCCCCTTTTGTGTATGATGCAAGTGCTCCCCCCCTTTCCTCCTCTCCTCAATTGATTTTTCCACCAGAGTTTTCTTGTACATAAGTTTGTATGGGGGAGTGCATATTTTCAACTTGCATTGCATTTAGCTGGAGCTTTATTCTTTTCAATCCACTTCGTAAATCTAAGTTTGTGCTTGGTATGTCCGAGCTTTTGGCTTGTCTTATGATCTCTCTTTTTACTCAACTGTAGCCCCTATTGCATGGGCCCTTGAGCCAGAACCTTGCAGCATTTTATGGATTGTGATTTACAATTGTCATCAATATCAGGCTTGACTCGCTCATTTAGATTTCAGAGTTTTGTGAAACTCGGTACTGTTTGAAACCCTTGCTAACTTCTTTGCTTGCGTGGCAGTGATTCTTGTTTCATCTTCTCATCGTCTCTTCCATCTTATTTTCTTAGTTTTAACAAACTTTTTGTAAGACTAAATAAGCTTGCCTTGTTGATGGATGCTGACGAATTAGCATTGCCATGCATGCATGTTTTTCTCTCGTAGAGAAGGGTGGATTGATGAGGATCCATTGTGGTCCCTCGTATCTCTCTTTCTGTCAAAAGTAATGTGACTTGTTCCAAGTTGAATGTAATATGCTTGTCACACAAAGATAGGCAAATCTAGGATTGCAGGGATAGTGTGTGGATTTGTGGCAAAAATAGCCTGAGAATCCCTTGCCGCTGAATAGACCATGCTCTTAATGGGAGAAAGTCCATTTTTGGAAGTTATTATGTTGTAAAGCATATGAGATGTAGCAGCTCTGTTTATATGTGCATGTTAGGTTGGGTGGGGTGCATGCACATAGTAATTGCTGGTTAATGGGTGTATATGCAGTGCTCATGGTAAAGCGTCGTCTGTTGCTACCATGCAGGGCTGTATGGATGATAAGCCCACCATCTTGTGGTTATATTTATCTATGTATTTTTATATATGGCAAGATGTTCTTTTTGCCTCAGCCATTCTGCTTGTGGCAAAGTGGAACCAAGATCTTAAGAGCTCGAATTTCGTCGTAGCATCAATCCCTCATGATCCCTAACCTGTTGATGCCAAATAAGAGGCTATTGCTCAAAGTCCTTGGGGCAAGAAGGGATGGCCGAATGAGTCGTTTAGATAAGTGCTGCCAAACCTTGAGAAGGCTTTGTATCAAGGGGAAGCCTCCCTCGTAAGAGGGGCATTTGAGATGATCCAGTTGACCTCTTGTAGAGGGGGAAATTCTTGTTAGGCAAGAGCTTGCTTGCAAGGCTCGAAACAAGAGGTGAGGCCTCGCACCAGCAACTTGCCCAAGAGGACACTCTACTTTGCATCTCGAGGTTGATTGTGCCGAGTCCTTGAGCTTGCGTTAGAATTATTGTTTTCTTAGCCATCCTAGCTCTCGTGTTCTGCGTACCCTTCGATCTTGCTTATAAGTAGTTGTGCTCTAGGTGCCTAAGCTATCCTAGACAACCCTTGTGTAAACACTAGCAAGATGCAATATATGTAGTTGTAGCCAAAAGAACTTGATTGATCACAAGGGCCTTGCTTGCTAGAGATAGTTTGGTAGTAAAGAAGCTTGCGTTGAATGCTCTTTGAGATAGGGGCTATCTTTTGCTCTGCTAAAATATCAATGCCCCTTGGCAACCAAGGTGTATCATGTGGAATCCACTTGAAGCCCTATGTGGCCCCCAATCCTTTTTCTCTGAAGCCTCCTTAGTCTCGTCGTGAGAAAGCCGATTGATATTGACCTCGGCCCTCATGTTCTCACGATACATCTCCTGTGCTCCTCTACCCTCCAAACTCTCCATTGAGCCCTCCACGGGGAGTGTTGTGTTGTCTACAAACTCGGAGTTGAGAAGCTCTTACTACTAATGGATTGGGAGGTGCATCCTCGTGAGGCTGCTTGTGTGAGATCTCAAGGCAATGTCCAAACCTTCTCAATGAGTAGAGACAAGAAGGGAGCTAAAGGGAAGCCTTGGCGAATGGAACAAGACCACGCAAAGGGCTCCCCTATGGGACCATCAATGAGCATTTAACTAGTGCTCCATTCATTTAGGTTGCAACTCCTTGAATCCGACGCTATGAGAAGCGCAACCTGTGCATGGTGCACTCTTGAAAGGACCACTCCACCTTGTTGTAAGCCTTCTTGAAATCCGCGAGAAGGTGCAAGAGGTTGACTCCTCTTGGGCCCAATCAACTAGAAAGTGAAGATGTTGAGGATATTCTCTCCTAAACAAAACTTGTTTGAGTATTGTGGATGATGTATGTGAGATGGGGAATTGCAAGCTCCAAACCTTGGCTAAGATCTTGTAGGGGTATCTAGCAGTCTCCATTGGCAAATGTCGGATGTATCTCCCCCTTGGGATTCAGACAAATCCATCTTCAACTGAAGGATGAAGGGATTGGAGTTGAAAATCTCTTGAAAAGCCAATCGCAGGGGGGTATGAATGAGCTCCCAAAAGCAGCGAAAGGAGGGGGAGGGCCTTGACGGCCTCTGAGAGCTCCTGGCTCGATAAAAGGCACCTCCACTTGCATGATCGTGCTTTGGGAGACCATCAAGGGTTTATGGGCCCGGACAGCCTCCGGAGCAGTGAGAACCTATGGGGACAACGATTTAGCCTAAAACAAACCTTGATAGAAGTTTGTGGTCACCTCAAGAATCTAATGGTTGTGTCGGATCCCATACCTAAACCATCGAAGCTGGGTCCTTGTTGTATGAAAGAACTATTGGGTAATCTTGCCTCCCTATTGTACCCATCATGCCCTAGAGGAATGATAATAAAATTTTGCTTTGCAAATCTCCTTGGCCTTGAGATCAAGACGTGCAACTAATATCGATTTGCAAGCCACTGTGAGGCTGGGTCTTGCTCTTTGCGTCCCTTTATGGATGGTAAATCTCACCTTAATGCCCTCTCTCGCTTGTTGCATCTCTGCTACTGCCTGAGAACCTGAGTTTGAATGACATCAGCTACCCAAGCTTGCCACCCCTCCTCTAGAGGCATGCTAGGCTATTGCCAAATCTTTGCTACGGCCTCTTGCACCTCCTCCTATAAAAGTGAGTTAGGGATATGGAGCCTTCTAAGGAAGTCCATGACGAGACTGGTCAAGAATCACCATTGTCACGGAGTGATCCGACATTGTCGTACTTGCCAGGATGCCAGTGGACTCTGCTTTATGCATTGTCCAATCTCCCACATAGAACCTATCGAGACGCTGTAACATAACCATCATGCCTCCTCTGACGAAAGGAATACATAAGCTACTTGAAAGCTCAAGTTCTTGCCACCATTGATGGTGCATGGCAACAATTTGCTAGAACAACTGGTCATGGTTCGAATTTAGGAGCGCAAACTTTTCATTCAGTCCTGTGAGGAATTGGTTGAAAGCATCCTTTGTTACCAGATTCTCATAAACATCATCGTTATCCGCCTCTATATCCTATTCAGACATAGGGGAGAGTTGATTGGAATTAGTTACGTCCTGATCCGCCATAGGGAGGTTGCTTCAGCCATGAGGGAAACCAATAAAAGAATACCCAAAAGGAAAAAGAAAATGTAAACTACAAGACCTAGAAGGGATTTGGAATAAAGAGAATTGATTTGGCGTACAAAGTGAAGGCGAGCTCTATAGAATCACCCGATTGGTTGAATCCTTGAAAACTACACCGAAATTGTTGCGCTAAGTGTCGCTCTTTGCTGATGGATTAGCTTCGGGTCTAACAAACTCCGAGACTCCTGCCAAATAGTGAAGTGTATGGCCAAGCAGCAGCGATCAGTACAGATTAGCAGCCTTGACTTGGACGGCCAACCAGTAGCAAAACAGATTGCAGAAGGTAAGGCCTAATTGGTGCAATGTGATGGGGAGAGGCAGGGAGATATATGCAAGCGGAATTCCAAGCTAGGAGAGGTTATGGCACATGCAACAACGAACTGGCTGCCAACAAAATAAGGGCGCCCCCTTTAATGAAACAGTCATAGGCATCTATTTCAACTAGTGTCCTAGGTTTCAGAAACCATGGCCAGCCAAATCTAGTGGCTTGCTTTTAAGGTTTTCTTGGCAGGAAAGGAAAGTTGCTTTTTTTCCTGACGGAGATTTCCCTCATCTCTCAGGGTGGTTGCAAGCATGCCCACGCACCTTTCTGATTTTGTAAAAGAAATCCTCACCATGGCGCTCATCCCTGTCAACATGTCTCCTACTTGTAAAAATCAGCTTCCAAATGCCCCCAACAAAATTCACCTGCCCTTGTTCTCCAATGTCACACATCTCTCTGCATCGAAATCCTAATAAACCTCCTAATCATGCACTAATTCACCCAATCGCATCCTCTCTCACATGGAGATCTCAACTTCCCCACCTGTTGATGAAACAATTACTTTTCTAGTCATCCAATACAAAAAAAGAAATATGCACTTACCCAGAAGATCCAAACAAAAGTCGCAAAATTACCTCGAGAATTTGCCATCAAGGAGGCTTTGATACCAATAGACACAACCACGATCGCTCCTGGAAATTCGGACTTGCATACAAAGCACAAACCACTGATCATAGAACCATAAAGAGAGGCATAGGCATGCTCACCACCCAACCGTGATGCTCACGGGTCTAGCACCCATAGAATCCGATCATCCCCCCAAGCTACAGGCTGGGCTGCTGGCACAAACATTTGCATCCAACCAGTCCACAACCTCCTGGCCTCCCATACCACCAGAAGGTGCCCATAGGGGCCTCAGGATTGCGTTAGGAATCTAGGCTCCTAGCGTCCCATACCACGAGAAGATGCCCATAGGGCCTCATGATTGCGTTGGGAATCCATGCTACGTTAGAAAGTAGTGCGCGTCTACAACACGATTCAAGATCTAAACCAACAAGGAAGAGCTAGACTTGCTCTGACTTGCATGAATGAAAACTGAACCCCTGGGCCCCTTACATAGGCTCTAGCCCAGTGCCGCTAAAAATGGATGGAACCCTAACTCGTCCATTGCCCTTGCAACCCAACCTAAGAATCACCTGCGTAGCCACTAGCCTCCCCAGGCGATCAAAGCTAGTCCTATGCACCTCAGCACATGTCAGATACAATCCGTGCACATGACATCGATACTCCATCATTAGTTGCAAAGGGCAATGGTAGGATGGACACTGGACTTCCTCATGATACGGAAGCAATTGTTTTCTCCATCAGATATAAGTCACAACCGTCGCCTTCTCCCAGAGAGAGCCCTAAGATCTGGACCCCTATAGTTGGCAGAAGTGGTGGGCTATGTATCTCTGTCTCACATGCGGTTGCCCTAGAGATATATGAAGAAGGCAGCTGAGCTCGTCACGAGGGAGTAGTATGGATGGGTCTCCACATGGCAGATTCTAGGATAAGCATATTGAACGTGTATGCCCCTAAATGAATGAGAGAGAGAGAGAGAGAGAGAGAGAGAGAGAGAGAGAGAGGGGGGGGGGGAGGGGAGGGGGGAAGGGGGGGGGAGGGATAGTGCCCAGCTTTTTGGAGGCAGCTCATGGAGTGCCAACAACCTTGAGTTCAAGGAGGACAAGTAGGGGGGAGTTGCTTTTACTGGTATGCCCCGCGTGATGGCGTGCACTACATGGGAGCACGAAGGCTCGATGGGCTGAGTTGATGCAAGATTTTGATTTTAAGATTCGGTATAGGAAGGGTTCTTTGAACAGTGTTGTTGATGCTTTAAGTCGAATTAAGATGGTGAATGCTTTGTCATTTACCGAGATATCCTCTGACCTATTTCAATCCTTGAGAGGCCTTTGCGCAACCGATAGTCATTCAGTCATTATTGGCAAAAGGTCTAGGATGTTACCAGTATGATTAACCAGGACTCAGGGATTGTGCCACCTATGGTTCAGGCGGTGGGAGGTCAGTGGATGATTCGGAATGGCTTGTTGTTCCAAAATGAAAAAATTGGTGTACCAAATGTGTTGGATCTTTGATCCCGGATTCTTTAGGAGTGTCATGATGCACCTAGTGTGGGACATCCTGGAGTACACATGACTCTGTGTCTTGTGAAACATAGTTTTTACTAGCCTAAGATGAGAGAATAGGACTATGTGGTAGGTTGCCATACTTGTCAAGTGACCAAGGTAGAATGCCTTAGAAGCATGGGGTTGCTACAACCCTTGGACATTCCTGATTATAAGTGGGAAAGTATTTCCATGGATTTTATTATGAGATTGCCTCGAACGCGCAAGGGTCATGACTCTATATGGGTTATCGTGGACCGCTTAACAAAGATGGCTAGATTTATACCTTCTAGATCCACGGTCACAGTGTTTTAGTTGGCTCAACAGTTTGTTGACCAATTGTTTCGTCTGTATGGGTTATCGTCTAACATAGTCAGTGATAGGGACTCTAAGTTTACAAAGTGAATTATGGATGCTTATCTTTGACAAGTTGAATACCACTCTTAGTTTGAGTTCCTTTGAGCATGTCCAGTCTGATGGTCAACTTCAAGAACATATGCTTCGGGCATATGTTTCCAAGAGGCAGTCATCATGGGAAGACTACTTACCTATTGGTTGAATATGATTATAACAATGCAAGGCATTCTAGTACTGGTTTCAGTCCTTTTATGCTTATGTACGGGTTTCAACCTAAATCTCCAACAATGGTCGGATTCAAAGGAATCAAGAATGATGCTACAAAAACATTCTTGCAACATATACAAGAGATGTTGCAGTTTGCCAAGGAGTCTATTAGAAGTGCCCAACAGGGACAAATTTTATCCTAATAGACATCATTCACCTAGAGAGTTCTCTATTGGAAGGATGGTATACTTGCGTATTCCCAAGGAATCCAAGAGTCTCAGTACTGGACAGGTTAGGAAGTTATCCCCCAGATACTATGGTCCAGGTTATCCGACGAATTGGCCAAGTCCCATATGAACTGGATTTGCCTCCTAATGTAAGGATTCATCCAGTCTTTTATGTCAGTAGACCAAAAGAAGTGTTGGGTGGTGAGGATCACCTAGTTACTCCTCGGGAACTTATAGAGGTTGAACATTTAACCTATATACCACATGAGCTTGATAGTATTCTTGGCTTTCGTGAATGTCAAGTTAGAAAGAGGACGATACAGAATACAAGATTAAGTGGAAGGATCGTGTCGAGGAGGACTCTATATAGGAGACATTGACTAACCTTCATAGAGAGTTTCCAGACTTTCTTTTGAACTCAGGAGTGAGTTCTTAAAGGAAGGGGAGTATGTCATGTGAACGGATTGTCTGTGACATGTGCTTAGGTGCACATGACTAGCTTTGATAGCCTGGGGAAGCTAGTGGCTAGGCAGGCGCGATTCTCAAGTTGATGGCTTGTTGTAAAGGCAACGAAACGGTTCCATCTATTTTTAGTGGCAGTGGCCCAGAGCCTATAGAAGGGTCCCAAGGGTTCAATTTTCCTTCACATAAGTTAGAGCAGGTCCAGCTCTTCCTTGTTGCTGGTCTAGATCCTAGATCGTGTTGCGGACACGCACCTGCTTTCTAGCATAGCCCAGATTCCCAAAGTAGTCCTAAGGCCCTATGGGAGCCTTCTAGTGGTATGGAACGCTAGGAGGTTGTGGATTGGTTAGATGCAGATGTTTGTGCCAGTAGCCCATCCTGTGGCTCGAGGGATGCTCGAATTCTATGGGTCTTGGACTTGTGAGCATCATGGTTGGGTGGTGAGCATTCTTGCACCTCTCTTTGTGGTTCTATGATCGGTGGTTTGTGCTTGTGTGCAAGTCAAAATTTCTAAGAGCGATTGTGGTCATGTCAATCAATGCATGCGAGACTGTTGACGTGCATGATCATGGAGTCCTTGCATTTTCCAACTCACCAAGGTCCAACTTATGTACAGGCAGGGAGCATGGAGAAGAAGGCCTACCTTTGGGTCGGAGCTTGCACAACGATGTTAGACTACAAAGACTTCAAAGGGGTATTTTGAGGAGAGTAACCTATATTCGTGTGCCGTCGTGCTAGCTACATCATTGGCTCCACCCCAATCTTTAAACCCACTGCATCATGCAAGAAATCTCCACCCCAAGCCTACTAGTGCACTTCCACAAAGTTTAGGAATAGCTTGCTTAAGCTGAACCTCGGGGCCCAAGTGAATCACTCCCACTGCGAGGCACATTGCAAGCCTTGTCACACCTGAGAGGATTAGGCATTAAGATGGTGGAGATTAAAATGGTGATCCTAGATTCATGGTGGGAGGGCTTGCATAGGGCAATAGACCAGCCCCACTGGTATGGACAGTTCTGTGAGACTGAAGTATCCCTGGGTTCAATTTTTACAATAGTCCCTTATCTCTTTCCACCACAGATGCTATAAGAGTGCTATTCGGGTAGTTACTAGTATGCAAGCAATGCAAAGGGATTTTACATGGGGGATGGTTGAATGGGTGCTCTTTAGATAGTTGCTAGTATGTAGACAATGCAGAGGGATTTTACAAGGGGGATGGTTGCATGGCTGACAGAGGGGGGCAACGCCTTATCTATTGATCTTTCTACCCCAGCTTACAAGATGGGTAGTAGGTTCTCAACATAGAGGCATCTGATGCGGTTCCCCCTTTCGATTGTGGCCATTGCAATCGTTGGAGGATAGTGTTTGGGAGATGGTAGTTAGCATCACCGCTTGGAATCTGGGTGGCTCGTCATAGCTTGGTGATGGGAAGCTAGCTAGTCTCTCTACTAGCCACTCTCGTCGCCATCTGGTAAGACATTATCTACACACTCTATGCCATCTAGAAGCATGGGACTCTAGGATTGAGAGTAACTCTCGAAAGGCGGGATCACTTCTGCAAGCTTGATGTGCAGGCATTTTCTACACTTTTACGGAGGAGGCATCCATTGGATGTATAGACCCTCACCTTGGTTGTTAGCCTTTGTTCTAGAGATTTCCTAAGCAGTGAGTTGGGTTCTTCGGAAATGGGGTTGGCTCCTTTATGGTAGCTAGATTTTCTTTATACTCGCCACTATTAGCTCCTTTTGGAAGTTGATTTGTATGGTGTTTTTCAAACATTAATAGAAAGTTTCTTTTCTCTAAAAAAATGCACTTGTTGAAATGTTAAGGGGCTGAGATTATTAAGGTTTTGTTGTGAAATGGAGTTAGCAGCTATGTGCTTAGCATTCGTATGCAACATATCATTTAACATAGTGTATAAAGAAATAAAGTAGTAGGAACGCCTTATCTTGGTCGAACGTGATTTGGTAGAACAAGATGAAACCCAAGAGATTCTAAAATCTTTTGAAACCCAGATGGAAGCTTATGCTTGGGTACTATACTCGTAGTTTGCCTGTTAAGTTTCTTCTATTTTTAATTTTCTCATTTACTCGATTTTGTTTAAATTTGCATGCAAAATCCCTTCTTTCCTTTGTTCTTTAACTTGTTTTTTAAAAATTATAATTTGTGGAATGAAGAGAGAATTATGGGGTGGATTTTTATAGAAGCCAACTTACTTTCTAGTGGTATGTTAGTTTTTAACCATTATCAATGAGATTCTCAAATGAATTTTTTATTTTTCAATACCAAAGGGGACATATCACTTGGTGACATTGCATTCCTCAAGGGGGAGTGGTATTGGTTTTTAAATTAACAGTTGATACAGTTCCCTAATTGAATATGTGAAGAGAACAAAAGAATTAGGAGTGCCTTTAAGACATGTACCATGTGATTGGGCTTCCATGATGTACGTGCCATTGCATACATGTGATCTTGCCATAGAGAGAGATAATGGTGCCATGACCCTCTTGAATGTGGTAAAACTTCCCTTGCATGATGTAGTGTGTTTGAACACTCCCAAAAGGCTATGTTGCTCAATGGCCATTGTTACCTAAGATATAGTCATTCCTTCCTTGTATTTCGATCATACTTCTCCATGTGCTAGCATCAAGTCTCATGTTTGAAAGTAGTGTGTGCCATTGCTTTCTATGTAGGGGTACCAACTCAAGCTAGGTTTGTACAAAGTGTCCACAGCATTAACATTGGTGCTTCCATAAAAGAGTGATTCATATCTTAACTAGCATGATCTCTATCTTGTTTGTATTCTTCTAAGCCAATTTTGCTAAGTAAATCCAATCATGCAAAAAAATGATGGTTATTTATTATGTCTACCAAAGAAAGTGGAAGCAAGTAGAGACCTTACTTACTCCAATGCCATTGATAAAGACCTTTCATCTTGATCTTGCTAATACTACAACTACCATATGCTAGAAGCTACCACTATGCTTTCTCTACATTCCACATTATGTTTGAAATGATGTTGTTTTTTTTTGTTCTGTAGGCTGTATATGGACTTTAGTGTGACTGTTAATAATATCATCACGTTACCACCACCATAGCCACCACTATAGGACTTCAGTGAGACTGTTAATAATATAATCACGTTAACACCATCGTGCCCACCACTACTATCACAGCTGCCGTTAGTACCACCACCACCACCATCATGATCATCATCATCATCATCTTCCAAGCTTCCTTCCTCATTCCCTCTCTAGGTTTGGATGTACTCACTAATTTTTTGCCGCATTATATCCATGTGGGTAGTTAACCTTCAGTTTTCATAAGGGTTTTGTGAAATTACTTCAATCCGTATGGTTTTCTTGAGGGTTGCTTACTACAATGGAAGGAGTCTTTTTGCTTAGCTCAGCTAAGTGAAGAGCAACTAACAATGTACTCTAAGTTACCCCCATACATCAAGCATCATGCATTACTAGCCTTACATCCTTAGCGGTTTAATTCAAGTGAGTTGCCCTTTGCCACCCACCCTGATTGCTTGCAAACCTAACATAAGGATGATTGTTCTTAGGTATAAAAGATGAGAAATATATGCCATGTGTACATGCCAGCAAATATGATCGTAGGAATATGGGGGTGCATCATGTGTTAAGGGTGTTTGTATTGTACTTCATTACATAGAATATTGTTCACTACCCAAGTATTGCATAGAAGGGGAGGAGATAGGAAACTTGGTGCAATGATTCATGGATACGCCTAGAATTAGTCAAAGCCCAATTAGGTGGTCAACTCTTCACTTCCTCAATCATATAGAGAACCTTTTTAGTCTTTAGCCATGGCCTAGAAAACAACATTGGATAGGCATTGTCTTCTTCCATCTGAATGATAATGAAAGTATATATGAATTAAATCCTACTAATTTTAATGCACAAAATTTTAGCATTCCCATTGCCCACTAGATCCAACAGCCTTTTCTTTGTGATGGAGGAAAGGGGTGGCTTTATATCCTTTAGCTTTAGCTTTTGCTGGGCTAATTCAAAGATGATGTTAATAGAAAAACGTCCATATACTATGACATCTTACTTAACTCACTTTTTAGCTTCACATCAATAATCAAAACACTTACATTCCATACCACAATATGTTGGCACTTCCATCAAAGAAATGGGTACACATCAAATTACCTTCTTCATCTCAATGTCATGGAAATATCGTTGCAGTATTGCCCATCTTCATTACTTGTTGTACTGTCATGGTGATGTTGAGGCCTTTCAAGATCATTCACACTTTCATTATTAAGTCTTCAATTTCTATGGCTTTGCTTCACAATTTGTCCTCCATCAGTTCCTCTTGCACTCTAGATCTTTTTGCCAAATAATTTGTGGTGCCTCTTTCCTTATTTACATCAGTGGCAATCAGCCCCTACATCAGTGGGACTGGCTAAATCAAAGGAACCTCCCATGTGGGGGCCTTTGTGCTTACATCATCACTTAGGTCATAGACTAGACACCTCATAGCACTAGGTGTGCTTCTACTACACACACACACACACACACGCGTGACTCCCCTAGATGCATGCATGCACCTTAGAGCAAGCCCTTGATCACACTTATCCCAACATTTATAGGATTGCACCAAATGTGGTAGGGGTTCTATTAATACTTAAATGGTTTAGTCAGGGATGCCTAACTAAACATGTACCATTAATAAGTATCATGGGTGATGCCATTAAGAAATACTCACATTAATGAGTAAGTCATTTGTAAAGACCATTACTTAGCATGATTGGCTAATTATTGATAGTATATCATTTCACTAAGTATTTGACTAATGGTGAATTGGTTTATTGAGTGCAGGAAATGACATGGACGGATGGGAGTAAACAAGCTCAAAGGAATAAAGGATAAATGCCATGGTTTTATGCTAGTGCTACTAAATGTATTAAATGGCCAAGAGTCATTACATTTTGATAAGGAAGAGTGCTTAAAAGCCTTCCCACTTTTTGGCATGTAATTTTGGATGAGATCCTGAGTAAAGGAGTAATGAAGAGAAAAGTATGGTAAAAGGATGCTCGAGAAAAGTATGGCAAATGGATGTTCAAGAGATGAATACATAACTTTGTATCAATGGCTCATGCACTTATTTCAATATTATAAATACTCTTAGTGTGGGATCACAAGCCACACACCTCAAGGGGGGATATTGTACCCAATGATTTCCTCTTGTCTTTTCATGAGTTTTCATGCATATTCCATTTTTGATGCTATTTATGTGTTAAAATTGTAATTCATGTTTCAGTGGTATCAGAGCACTTGCTACACTCCATGAGGACTTGAAATTGGGAAATACTTCTCCAAAGAAGTGTTGAGAAGAGAGCTCAAGCAGCCATCATCTCAGATTTCAAGAAGGAGTTCAAATGGTACTTGGGAAAGTGGTAATTGTGAGTTCAAATTTTTGGGCCCCTTATCTTCTTGATTAAAGTCATTCCTCTTGAGAAGAAACATAGAATTTCTTCTATGTTCTCATGAATGCCGCGATGGGCCGTCTCTCTCTCTCATACCTCCCAATCCTATTCCTATCTCTCTTCTCTAATGCATATGCCCTCCAAGCCTTCCCTCTAAGCCTCTCCAATCCACGGGAAGCCCCTGGCCAAAAGAAAAGTAACTTTTCCTGCGTCGGACGTCCGCGTGCATGAAAGAGAAGAACAAGCCATGAAATATTGGCGACGGAATCACTTGTGGAGTCGGCTCTAGGGTTTTCATGGCCTCTGAATCAATTTCCCCGATCATTTAGGCTAAGACTGACCATGGAAGTAGGTCTGAATGCGCTTATCAGAGGGAAGAACGTGAAAGAAGATGATAAGTGTAGTTTTTTAGTAATCAAAGAGTGAGATCTTATCTGATAAGTTATCAAGCCCTCAACAACTTATCAAAGTTCTCTACTCCTCTTCTACCCCTCTTATTTTTGCGCTATTTCCCTCATAACTCAAGCAAATGGATAGCTTTCTCCAAGCTGATCTTCTACTCCAACAACTTCATATTCGGCAACATCTAGAAGCCATAAAGCTCTTGTCACTAAGCATCAAGAAGGTCCTCTCACATATTGATAGCATCATAAAGTTGGTATTATGGATCTTAGCGAAGACGATTTGCAACGTTGGTGGACACTCTCAACTTGGGTGGCAAGAGCACAAGAGATAAGTATAACAATTGAGTAAATTTTGTTTTATTAAGTGTGTAAGAGAGTTTATTTGCTTTCACAAAATGGCATAGCATCTCCCACCATCTCCAACGGTTCAAGAGCAAATTAATGCATTTCACCTTCAACTTTTGCAAGAGAGAGAACATTGAGAGAAATGAGAGAAAGAGCTTAAGACAGCTAAGAAAAAGAAAAGGAAGAGACATGTAAGAGATGTACTTCAAGATCCAATTCTGAGGGAGTGATTGGTAGAGTTGTTAAATCTGCATTGAGAGAAAAGAAGGAAAATAAAATCAATGGGAAATCTTTTACTTTTCAAAAGTATGATGGGAAGAAAGATGCAAAATTTGTTTTAGCATGGATTAGCCAGCATGATGATTATTTCAAGAGTGAAAGGTTTCTTGAAAAAGACAAATTAAATGTGTTGTTAATTATCTTGTTGACAATGCGGCACTATGGTGGAATGTGGTCAAAAACAGTAAAAGACGACCAACTACTTGGAAGGAATTGAAGAAAAGATTGAGGAAAGACTTTCTTCCGACATAATTCAAGTCGAAAGTCCATCAACAATGGGATAGTTTGCATCAATTAGAAAAAGAGACCATTGCTTTGTATATTGAGAGATTATAGCAATCTCTCATTCAACTTCAAACCATAGATAGGATTTCCGAGAAAGAGCAAAAGAGGAAATTTGTATCTGGTCTTAGGGCTAAAATAAAAGCCGAGATCAACATGTTTAATCCTCATTCCTTAAGTTTGGCTATATCACTTGCTACAAATTGTGAAAGAAAGAACGGGATACCCAAGGATGGAGAAAAGAATAAACCTTTTGTTCCTTTTCAAAAGAGGGACAAGAAGTTTAAGTTCAAACCGTATTCTCGTTTTACGCCATCGACCACATCTTTGAAGGATCGCGACGACAAATCAAAACAAGAAAAGAAGACCCGACTTGAAGAAGGGAACTTGTTTCAACTGTCACAAAGAAGGACATTATGCAAATAATTGTCCAGAAAAGAAGAAGGCACCAAATGCAAAGATTAACGTAATCAAGGAAGTCAAACAAGAGGGTAACACTTCTGACTCAAGTAAATTAGGTAAGTTTTCTCCTTATGCCTTGTTAAAAATGAAAGGAAAAATAAATGGGAAAGAAATTGTTATTCTACATGATGATGGAAGTACACACGATCTCATTTCTGAATGATTAGATGAATCTTAAAGTTTCACCAACACATTATAAGGTTAAAGCTACTTTTACTGGAACTAGATATAATTGTTTGAATGAAGTGAAAGATTTAGAACTCACGATTGATCCATACAAAGAAAAGAGAAATTCTTAGTGGCTCCTCTAAGCAGAAAATATATAATTTTGGGAATGCTGTGGTGACATCAATTTTCCTCTGAGCCACATGTTTGTAGCTCATAAATGCTCTAGTTCCTCTAGGGCCTGGTGAAGCTGAGTGTCTTCTACTCTGAGGGTTGTTGCCTTGGCCTGTGCCTCTTAGGGGCCTCTTGTAGGGTTTGTTGCTCGACTTGTGCCTATTGTGCATTCTATAAAGCTATGTGAAACTGAGTAGCTTTGGCTACCATGGCCACCTAAGAAGCCTAGAGTCTAGAGTTAGCAACATGGAACTTAACCACCTCACACTGTAAGTGTCCCTCTGCAGCTCGGTGTGTGTGTGTTGAAACTAGCTATGAGAGTGCACCAATTCATCGTAGACATTCTTTGGCTATCCAGTTGATCCTACAAGCTATTTTGTTGAGAGTGGCCTAAGATTGCCAAAGGTTGGCCATGTTCTCCTCAAAGAACTTAACCAACTGCTCCTGGTACTGCGTTTGAAGGAAGAGGTTATGATCTAGTACTTGGGGAGGGAGCCAATGGTTGGCCAAACAATCTAAGGCATGGGCCATTGCATGTTAGATATGCTCAATGCCCCACCCTCTTGGTAACCACTAGTGGTCCAAGGTGCTCAAGTTGTAAGGCCCCTATATGAGGAGAAGCCATGTGTGAGCCCGGGACACTGGATGGATCCTGACTTGCATGTCAAATGAGGTCTATCAATGAGACCGTTGATTGTAGAAAGGTGATTGTGTGGGAGCCCCTTACTCTTGCTGGGGCCTGGGGGGTCCCAGAGGGGCCAGTGGCCCCCCTAGTGGGGGTTCGAGGGCAAGAGCCCCCGAGGCAATGGTATAGGGAATATTCCTTGAATATTCCATGGACGACTAGTCGGTTCCATCGACTAGGTTGACTAGTCAGCTCCACCAACTAGGTTGACTAGTCGGTTCCACTGACTACGTTGATCTGACTATCACCCTCATAGCTATAAAGAGGTGACCTCCCTTGTTCATTGTATCAGATCAGTTCAGATCAGATCAGATCTTCCAGCTAGTAGCTCTTCACCTAGTATCTATCTAGATCGCCATCTAAGCTCCACTGTGGGAGCACACGGCTAGATGGAGCCATCATATGTACTACATCAATATTGAAGGAAAAGTTTATTCCTCTCCAGTTTGCTGTATACTCTCTATTCTTTATTCAATTTCTGTTTCGCTGCGCCTTGTAATTTAACATGGTATCAAAGCCATTGCTGTGTACTCTTTGTTCAGTTTTTGTTCCATTGCGCCGTGTAATTTAACATTGTATAAGTCACCAACCTGTTGTTACACCACCGAAAAGCCCATTGCCGTGATGGGTAAGGTAGCTCTACGACCATGATAACCAAATGCCTATGTCTATTGAGTAGCATGTAGATGGACCAAGGCGGTCTTAGAGAATTGAGGAGCAAAGGAGGGCTTCTGCTCACATAGTCAATATGGGCTTGATGGTTGAGATTATTGTACAAGTAAAGGAGCCTGCGAGTTTGGAGGAGGCACTTATAGACCGAGATTGGAAAAACGCTATGCAAGTAGAATATAACAGCATCATGAAGAATGAAACTTGGGAGCTGGTAGATCGACCACCTAACAGAAAGGTTATTGGCACCAAGTGGGTTTGGTAGGTAAAGTATAAGGCCGATGGGACTTTGGAAAAGTACAAAGCTAGATTGGTTGCACAAGGATTTTCACAGGTTGAAGGGTTTGATTTTCAAGAATCTTTCACTCCGACTGCTAGAATGACCACTATTCGCACAATACTATCGGTGGCTACTCATAAAAAGTGGCCAGTTTATCAAATGGATGTTAAATCAGCATTCTTGAATGGTGACCTCAAGGAGGAGCTGTACGTGGCTCACCCACCTGGGTTTGAGGCCCCCCATTCTGAGAACAAGTATATAAGCTGAAGAAGGCTCTGTACGGGGTGAAACATGTCCTAAGAGCATGGTACCAATGGATAGACAAATTCTTTCATAAATTAAACTTCAAAAGATGTGCCTAAGATGCTAACTTGTATTGTATATGAAAGGTCGAAAATTTGCTATTATTGTTCTATATGTGGATGATCTCCTTATTACAAGTGACTATGAAGACATGATCCAGTTGACTAGAAAGGCATTGAGCACAGAGTTTGAGATGACAGACTTAGGCTTGATGCACTACTGTTTGGGGATTGAAATTTGGCAAGAGCCAGGCAAGATCTTCATCTCTCAGGAGGAATATGCAAGGGATATCTTGAAGGCATTTGGTATGTCTGAGTGCAAGGAGATAGCTACACCTATGGAGGTAAATGTGAGGTTGTCTATGGAGGATGCTCATCACCAACAGACATCGGGAGGTACATGAAGTTGGTCGGTAGTCTCATCTATTTGTGCAACACCAGACCCGACATCCGTTTTGCCATTGGCATTTTGAGTAGGTTCTCCCATAAGCCCCGAGAGAATCATTGGAATGCAAGGATGCAGGTGCTCACGTATGTGAAGGGCACTCTTGATTATGGCATCACCTATGGTACGGGCACTTCCTTGGCTAGTCATTGTGACTCAGATTGGGCTGGAGATGTTGATCCCAGGAAATCAATTTCTGGATGTTATTTCTCTTTAGGTTCAGGTATCTTCTCTTGGATCAGTAAGAAACAACCAACAGTGGCATTGTCTTCTATCGAGGCTAAGTACAAGGTAGCATGTTTTGCTGCTTGTGAAGCAGTGTGACGGAGGAGGATCTTATCGCACATGGGAGTGCAAGAGGATGAGGCAACTGTGCTGAGGTGCGACAATCAAAGTTGCATGGCCATTGCTAAAAATCCAGTGTTTCATTCAGTATCACTATGTGCGTTATTTGATCGAGGACGGGATAGTGGAATTGGTCTACTGTCCAACAAAGCAAAATGGAGCAGATATCTTCACCAAGGTACTCGGGAAGGATCAGCTTCAGGGTCATCTTCAAAGACTCGTCATTGGGCCGAGAAGGTAGTTCACCTATGGGTGGACATTAAGGGGGGGTGTTAGATATGCTCAATGCCCCACCCTCCTGGTAACCACCAGTGGTCCAAGGTGCTCAAGTTGTAAGGCCTCCATATGATGAGAAGCCATGTGTGAGCCCGGGACACTGGACTTGCATGTCAGATGAGGTCTATCAAACAATGAGACCGTTGATGGTAGAAAGGTGATTTTGTGGGAGCCCCTTACTCTTGCTCAGGCCTGGGGGGTCCCAAAGGGGCCAGCGGCCCCCCTCGTGGGGGTCCGAGGGCGAGAGCCCCTGAGGCGATGGTATAGGGAATATTCCTTAAATATTCCATGGACAACTGGTCGGTTCCACCAACTAGGTTGACTGGTCGGTTCCACCGACTAGGTTGATCCGGCTACTACCCTCATAGCTATAAAGAGGCAATCTCCCTAGTCCATTGTATCATATCAGTTCAGACCAGATCAGATCTTCCAGTAGCTAGTAGCTCTTCACCTAGTATCTGTCTAGATCGCCATCTAAGCTCCACTGTGGGAGCGCACAAGTGGATGGAGCCATCATCTATACTACATCAATATTGAAGGAGAAGTTTGTTCCTCTCTAGTTTGCTGTGTACTCTCTATTCTTTGTTCAGTTTCTATTCCGCTGTGCCGTGTAATTTAATAGTGCCATCATGTTTTCTCTTTGGTAACTCTGATGTGTCTCTATAGCATACTTGTCCTCCGTGTGATCATCCTTGAACAAGAAAGGGTCAAGAGGAAAAGTTTGGCTGGGGTGAGAGCTTGGAGGACTTCAAGAGGTGTAAATAGAGTGACTAAGCTATCCAAGGCTGTGGTGGAGACCACTTCATTTGATGTCTTTGGCTTGAGTTATGGTCCTGCTCCTTGTTCCTTCTATTGGGGCTCTTCACTTTTTCTTGCTCCCGCTACTAAGAGCCTTCCTTAATCTCGTCAGGCTTACTTGCAACTTTTGAGTCAGTGTCGTGTGACTTAAAACCCTTTGATGAAGAGGAGGAGCCTACGCCTTCATCTTTCTCAACCTTGGACTTCTTTTGCTCGTTGTCTTTCTTCTTGGATACCTTCTACTGTTGTCTTTCTCCTTGAACTCCTCTTGCTCACATTGCCTTTCTCCTCAAAACTTTTCTTCTTGGTGCTGGATGGTCTTGCTCCAGTGCCAGGTGTAGAAAGGGTGTTTGGCCAGTGCACTTCTCCTAAAGTCAACCTATGGTGCAACATGTAGAGATGTGGCCCGAGTTTGCAGTGTGTGTGTCCTCGACTAACTACTTTGAGCTATGTTTGGAATGTTTATTCGACGGTAGACAGCCAATCTACCTCTTGGGCATATTCAAAGGTAGCAAACATCCAAGCAAGCACATACCCGACACTCTTCTTCAGTTGAGCTTTAGCCCTATAAATTCAAAGATGAATCGACAAAAAGTTCTAAGATCTCATCAAGGGATTTGGATCAAGTAACCCTATGATGACAAGTAGCTATCCACCTCAAAGTACTCATCGCACTTTTTAGATTAATACATTGTGATCCTCTGCGTTATAAGAATCCAAAGTATCTTCTCATTTATTTCCTATTGAAATCAATTTAGGAATGCCTTAGACATAGCATACCAATCAGGGAAATACCCAATTGGAAATTGGTTGAACCATCTCTGTGCATTTTTTACCAATGTATATGGGAAAAAGGTATTCTCCATCTGTTGTGGCACCATTTGTATAACACCCACAAGAAATTTTGTAGATGAATGTAGAGATCTTCATCATTAGTTCCTTTAAAGTTTTGGAATTTTACCTTAATATTCTACATGGCTTTGGATTCCCTTGTCTGCTCCATGGGTTCTTCCACTTGGTTAGCTCGATAAACCGGGTAATCAAGATGTCCACTCAAAAGAATAGGATCTTCAGATCTCCATCTATCAACATGGGCATTGCCAAGAGGTAACATCTCATGACCACCTTCATGTATGTGAGGTCACTGAATGGTTGATTTTGACTTGATCCATAGGAAGAGCTATAGGCCTTAGGTGTGTCAAAGGCCCTTAAAGTGGTACGTCTCTAGATTGAATAAGCCTTTTATCCATAGGGAGAGAAATTGGTGGGTGAATTTCTTTAGTTTTTCTATGTTCCATCCGAGAGGTAGCAAGCTAAGGGTGTCCACTTTCGGACCACCCGTGGGGGAGTGTGACACCCCCCGCGTGAAAATACAAACGTTTTGTTTAGGTGTTCAATACCTCGATCAAGGTATTGTGTCCAATGAAATTGGCACACGTGGACAACCGATGCATGCCTATACCTCGATCGAGGTCTTGCCAGCACAGCTCCATGTACCATGATCGTGGTGTCGTGGCACCACCACAATACCTCGATCGAGGTATCGTGGCAAGTCCACATACCTCGATCATGGTATGCAGGACTGATGACATGGAGGCATGGCAAATACCACGATCAAGGTATGTGGCATCCAACATGGTATTCAGTGTAGTGTGCTGGCAGCTGACGTACCATGATCGTGGTATCGTGGCATGTCCACATACCTCAATCGAGGTATGTGGAAGTAATGACCCAGCTAATACCACGATCGTGGTTTTTGGCATCGCACATGGCCAGTGGCTTGACTTGACGTGGAAGGATTTCCTTATGTAGAGAAACATTAAGGATTATATGTGGCACAAATACCACAATCGTGGTATTGCATGTGGACAACCACGTATGCATGTTTAGACTTAGTATGCATGGCATGGTATGTTCTTGTGAAATACCACGATCGTGGTATTGTGAAACCCTAAAATTTTCTACATAAGGAGAAGGACCTCGATGGGGCTCCTCATTGTTGAAACCTCGATCGAGCTTCTCCTCAATCGAAATCGACAGAATTGCTGGAGCAACAAAGATCGATGCATGGAGATAGACGAAGTAGGAGATTCCAGGTAAGGCTTTTTTTTAATAAAAAGTCTAGCTTTTTTTTTTTGGAAAATTAATTTAAATTTGTTTAGAGGGAAATGTAATTTAATTATAAAATATTTGAAAATTTAAGTTGTATTTTATAGTTTTTTAATATTATTTTTTAATTAAGTTTTTATTTAAATGTCAAAACGTATATATTTTGTTTTTTAAAATCATCTATTAAAAAAAAAAGAGGTTAAAGTAATTTCTATGTTATTTTTTAAATTAGTGAAGTTCTTATTTAAATATAAAAATGTTTAAATTTTATTTTTTAAAATCATCTTTAAAAAAAAAAACAAGAGTTTAAAGTAGTTTTTATATTATTTTTCAAGTTAGTGAAGTTTTTAATTAAATGTCAAAACGTATATATTTTATTTTTTAAAATCATCTATTAAAAAAAAAACAAGAGATTAAAGTAGTTTTTATATTATTTTTCAAATTAGGGAAGTTTTTGTTTAAATGTCAAAACATATATATTTTGTTTTTAAAAATAATCTATTAAAAAAAAAGAGAAACAAGAGTTTAATGTAGTTTTTATATTATTTTTCAAATTAGTGAAGTTTTAGACTCTAATACTTAAAAGATGTAGTCTACAACCTGCATCATGTATCACCTACATACTTAAAAGACATAGTCTACACCTTGCATCACACATCACCTACATTGTATTTATGTCAATGAAATCAGGATTGTGGAAACAATGTCTATGTTTGCAAAAAATAGCTCAAGTTTTGTTAGGGTTTTCTCTAAGCACACTTTGTGTAGGGTTCTAAGAGAACCAAGCAATAGGTGATTGAAATTCATATAGAAGCTAGTACCTTAAAGGGCTATTACCAAGCCATGGATCTTTAAATATATTGTGGGAAACTCAATGTGTAATAATTATTATGTTGCCGACAAATGCATCACTTATGTTCTTTTTGTGTCAACAAAATCAAAATTGTAGGTGAAGTGTTCAACTTCAGAGAACATAGCTCTACTAAACTTGTCCTTCTAGTGTATTTGCCAAAATGGTTGTTCTCTTAGCATATATTATCACCATGTACATGACCACTAACTATACAATAGAAAGTGTAGCATCTTTAACACAAAGTTTGAAATTTCTTTGAAAATGAAATAAGACCAATGATGTACATCTAAATCCCTTTGTCAATAACACTGCTCAATAACTATCGTGTGTGTGTCTTCCATTGAAGAGTGGAGCAAGTTGGAGGATGCAAGAGTGCATGTGTTACATTTGCAACATAGCACTGTTGTTGGGCATAGCTGAAACCAGAAGGTAATTCTTTTCACACAAATTCACCACTTAATCAATTGGAGAAGAACACAATCACACTATGAGAGCGACAGCAAGCTGGGTACAATCTCCCCCCCTAGATGAGTGGCTCACACTTCCTCATCTAGAGTATTTATGATATTTCATAAAAGCACCAAGGAGCCAAAATTATCCCTCTCATCAAAAAATGAGGGATTTGCTTTACATAGCCATCTTAGATCCCAAAATGATTTATGTCCTCAACAAAATATATTGCTCAAGCTTGCAATAATAAAACAAATACAAAATTGGCCCCATGGCCATATATAATGCGCTATGCGACACCTCGATCGGTACCCTTGCATTAACTCCAATTCTCGCTATGAGTTTCATCACTTGTACTCAAGCCGCCAATTACATTAGTTATTAACAATGGATTGAACGAATCACCGAATCAACCGATCCCAACATAACCGCGCTTAAAGCACAATAATCAATTACAATACCAAAAACACTAGTGACATCATTATTAACATGGAATCACCCACAATAACGATCATCTAGCATGGCAAAAATACAAGCTAGTCAGGTGTCCCCAACTAACCACACAAAGTATCCACTAGGACCCCCGTCGCGTCCGGTGTGCTCCTATGGAGTACTTTGCCATAGTCACACTTGACTAAAATAATAATATCCAAAGCAAGATATATTAGAAAATATAATTTCCGTAACATCCCTCTTGCTTGGATTGCAACTGACCTCAGTTGCGTGTTTGATTATAGGAACTAAGAAGGTCTGGAAAAGTTTGAAAGAGCTGCTCAGGCATCCACTGAGCATGGTCTCTTGGATCGTTCTTAAATTTGAGCAAGTATTTAGTATAGACATTTCCTTTTCGGGTTGAGGTCCAAGTTAAGGTCTGTTGATGATCAACAATGCATTCGGGTTCTAGAATTTCTTCTTCATCAATAATCAATGGGGCCTCTTCATAGATAGGATGAATAGGTAAAGGTCCTTTGAAGGGCTTTAAGAGGCTGATATGGAAAGCATTATGTATTTTCCAATTAACAGGTAATTCAAGCCTATAAGCTAGATCATTGATTTTCTGAATCACCTTGAATGGTCCATAAAAACGTGGTGACATCTTGATTACTAGCCATTTCTCAACACTCTTCAATCTTCTTTTCTCAATCCAAAGAAGTACATAATCGCCTTCTTTAAAAAGCATGTTTTTTCGTTTCTTATCAACTTGTTTTGTGTACTTCTCTTGAGCTATTGCAATTGCTTCTCGAACTTCTTTGAGAATATTTTGATAGTCATGGGTAAATGGATCTACTGCCTCCACTCTATGGGTCAATCGTGTGATAGAATTAGGTAAAACCTTCCCATAGATAATCTCAAAGGGTGCTCTTCCAGTTGCAAGATGAGGGGTATTATTATAAGCAAACAGTAAGAGATGAATGTATTTGTCCCAAGTCTTTGGTTGACTTCTTGCATAAGCTTTTATTATATCTAGAATAGTACTATTTGTAACCTTAGTTTGTCCATTCGATTCTGGATGAAAAGCTGATGAGAAATCTAACTTATGCCTAGATTATGAAATAATGCAGTCTAGAAATTACTGCAAAACTTCGAATCTCGATCGGACACTATAATCTTTGGCAAGCCATGATGAACAAAGATATGCTTGATGAATAAATGTGCAGCTTGCTGAGTTGTTAAAGTCTTCTTGCATGGGATGAAATAAGCTTGCTTACTAAAGCGATCTACTATCGTCCAAATCATATCATTTTGATTCGATGTAGTAGGAAAACCTGTTATGAAATCCATAGATATTTGTTCCCAAGGTTGCGTAGGAATAGGCAAAGGCATTAGCAATCCTAGGGTCTTTCCTTTGTAACTCTTGATCTTCTGGCAAGTGATGCATTCGGCTACAAACTTAGCCACATCTTTTCTTATAGTAGGCCAATGAAATTCTCTTGCTATCACTTGTAAAGTGGCAGTCACTCCCCTATGTCCCATATATGATGGTTGGTGCATTTCCTCCATTACAATTTGTCTAAAGGGTCGAGTGATGCATAATTTCTTTTGATAAAAGAGGTATCCATCATTGCATGAATAGTCCAACATAGGATTCCAATTGTTATTCTCTAATTTGTTCCATATATCGGAAAAGTCTAGATCCCCTTGATAAGAATTCTTCATACCTTCAAAAGGCTGGGTCTCTACAGTAGTGATGTGATTAATACTTGGCTTTCTGCTAAGAGCATTAGGAACTACATTCTCTTTTCCAGGTTGATACTGAATCATGGGCTGAAAACTCTGTATAAATGATGCCCACTTGATGTGCCTATCGGATATAAGTGGTTGAGTCAACAAATGCTTGATACTTTGCTGATGAGTTTTGATAAGAAACTCAGATCCCATCAAATAATATTTCCATATTCATAAGGCATGCACAACAATGGTTAATTCTTTATCATATGTACTATAATTGCATTTCGCTAGTTTTAATTTTTGGCTCTCATATACTATTGGATGTCCATCTTGCATAAGTACGGCTCCAATTCCATATCCACTAGCATCGGTTACAACTACAAAGAATGGTCTAGAGAAATCAGGTAATTGCAACATAGGAGCTTGTGTGAGAGCTTCTTTTCAAGCTGTAAAAGATTTATCTTGACCATCAGTCCATAAGAAATGCTTAGCTTTTCTAAGAAGGTCTGTCAATGGATGTGCAATGTATGCAAAATTCTTGACAAACTTTCTGTAAAAGCTACACAATCCCAAAAATGATCTCAATTCATGTATATCTCGGGGTTTAGGCCATGTGACTATGCACTCAATCTTCTTTGGATCTACTCGAATTCCATCGACGAATACAATGTGACCCAAATACTCTATCTGATCTTGAAAGAAATTGCTCTTTTCAGGATTTATGTACAATTGATTTTCTTTCAAGAGTGAAAATACTAGCTTCATATGTTCCTTATGCTCCTCAACATCTTTGCTAAACACCAGAATATCATCGAAAAATACTACCACACAATCTTGGTGTTTAAGAAAGATTCGGTTCATCATTCTATAAAAGTAGCTGGAGCATTAGTTAGCCCAAAAGGCATAACTAAGAACTCATAATGTCCCGTTTGAGTTCTAAAGGCAGTATTGTATATATCCTCTTCTACCATACGAACTTGATGATAGCCAGATTTGAGATCTATCTTACTGAAGACCTTGGCCCCTTTCAATTTGTCCAAAAGATCATCAATCCTAGGGATTGGATATTTGTTCTTCACCATGATTTTGTTCAGTGCACGATAGTCTATACACATTCGGTAGGTTCCATTTTTCTTTTTGACTAATAAGACAGGTGATCCATAAGGAGAACTGTTGGGTCTTATCAATCCTCTCTCTATCAGTTCCTCCACTTACTTTTGAATTTCCTTTTGTTCTAGCTGATTGACTCTATAAGGAGCTTTGCAAGGTGGAGTATTACCCAGTAGGATTTCTATCCTATGATCTTTAGGTCGAGAACATGGTAGCCCAGGTGGTAAATCCTCTAAGAAACAATCAAAAAATTGAGAAAGAAACTTTTGGTGTGTAGGCTTAGTGTATGGCTAAGTAGCCGTTACCGTATTCACCAAAATTAGATATGTCTTCTCACGTTTTCTAATTGCTCTTTTGGCTTGTGTGTGGTTGAATAAAGGACTGATCTCAGATTTCATTGAGCTTTTCAAACATATTTCTTATCTGTCCTTCTCAATCCACATTTGATGTGAATCGTAATTTATCTTAGGATTGTATTGATCCCTCCATGGCATTCCTAAGATGATGTCCACTCCCTATAGGGGTGCCACTAGAAAGTCTCGTGTATCCTTGTAGGGTTTGATTGAGATTTCAAGATTCTTGACTTCTCTAGTGCAATTGTATTTTGTTTTGGTAAAAGCAGCTTTGACCTTATAGTTAGATGGGAAAGACTCTAGGTTTAGCTTTGCTAAGGTTCTTTCCGAAATGAAATCATGTGTACTACCATCGTCATGCAAAATAACAACCTCTTTACCATTAATAAAACCTTTTATCTTTAGAAGAGCATGACAATTATACTTACCTCCCTCTTGCTTGGCTGCTTCCTCGTCAATCATGTGCACCTTCGCTGTCAGGGTCTTCTTTCTTTCAGGACATTCAGTGGCTATGTGTCCCAGCTTGTTGCATTTAAAACACTTATTTCCTTTTTTGGAAAATTCCCACTGTTCGACTTCAAAGAAGAATCTATCTTCTGTGGTACAAAACCACTTTTAGATTTAAAGGAGGACTTTTTACCAAATCTCTTTTTCTTATGGAAGGGTACATGCTGTTCTGAATCTTTTCCTTCTTTTGGGATTCCATTCTTCCTTTCACAATTCATTGCAAGAGAAATTGCAGAGCTCAGTGAGCGAGGATGAAACATGTTAATCTCAGCTCTCAACTTAGACTTTAGACTTGCCACATACTTCCTGCATTGATCGCGCTCATTAATTTTCTCTAAAGACTGTAATTGGATCAACATTTGCCGAAACCTATCAGTATATGTGGAGATCGTTTCCTTATCGAACTGCCTAAAAGTATCCCATTGTTGTCTAGCTTTTGCTTTGAAATGTGAGGGAAGGAAATCTCTCTTGATGAGCTTTTGAAAAGACTTCCAAGATTTTGGTCGCCTTTTACTATGCTTAGTGATGTTCCACCAAAGTGCAACACTCTCTACTAAATGATTTGTAGCACATTTAATCTTATCTTTTTCAGAGAATTTCTCCCCCGAAAAAATAATCATCTAGCTGACTGATCCAAGACAAGATAGTGCATGCTTCTTTCTTTCCATCAAAATTTTGAAATGAGAAAGCTTTTCTACTTATCTTACTCTTCTTCCTCGAATTTTGTGCTCTCAGTGTGGCTTTGACTGTCCTGATAATAGTATCATCGTCGGATGACTCATCATCAGATGAATGTCTCTTCCTTTTCTTACCATCGATTTTCTTTTCCAATCTCTCCCTATGCTCACGCTCATCGGCCAACTATGCCTGAAGTGCGTCTAACTACTCTTGGAGCATGGGTGGTTGTGGTTGATGCGCCATGATAATGCAATAAGTACAAATAAAGTGGAGCGGAGAAAAAATAAAGATACTAAGTGTATGAGAATTAAACGGATGAAAAAGTGCGATTCGAGTGTATGGTAAGAAATGGATGGCGGAAGATACTAAGTGTATGAAATATAAAGCAAAAGAAATCACTTATCTCGCTCTCTAATCGAAGGTGGAAAAACTAGAGTGGGAGATATGTGACCGATGTTGTCGCTCGAAGTTGCCTTTGTGCTCGACTAATCTCCAATTAATTGCTCGGTGATTCGTGGTTCCAATCACCTTCTTGATTCGAGCTTCTTCAATTTTCGCGGGGGAGAAATTCGAAGTGCAAGTGCATGTGGGCCGAAAGACTATAGGCAGGCAGAGTAATAGTAGAGGTGGCCCCTTTGTATTGGGACTGCTTGAGTGCATGGCTCAGGGCTGCACTATGCACGGGCAGAGAACGGGCTGCTGGTCAACGGTGACTGTAGGTTCACAGAGACAAGTGCGCAGAGAAAGAGACTCCTAAGTCTAGAGGCGGCTGGCTCGTCAATTGCTGGCTACACTCAGTAATGCAAGGTTGATGCAGGCTAGCGTGGATCACGAAGGCTGGAGGCGAGTTGCTGCGACTGCAGTCTTTGCACTTCTACAGATAGGCACGTAAATGAAGAGAGGACTCTCGAGTCTCGAGGTTGCCAAAGGTGGCTGCTGCCCGATGGCTGGCTATTCCCAATAGATTAGGCTTTTTTTTTGTGCAAGGTTTTTGCAACTGTGCGGGCTGGTGAAAAATCTCGGAAGGCCAGAGGCATAGGGCCGCACGCGATCAACTTTCCTTGTAAAGTGGTTTTAATGCATGCTTACTTTGGAATCCATGCACTGAGAGCTCTAATGACTGGGAATCAATAGGTTGAATGTTTTTCAGTGCTCGAAGTAGAGAGAGAGAGAGAGGAAAATCATGGCCTTTTGAATTCTTCACAAGACTTCTCTTTCCAAGGTCTTTTCTTCTTGGATTCACATGAGGAAGCTTCAGTCTTTCCTTTCTTTCATAGGAGCATGACCTTGGCTCTGATACCATTGAAACTAGAAGATAATTCTTTTCACACAAATTCACCAGTTAATCAATTGGAGAAGAAGAACACAATCATACTATGAGAGTGACAGCAGGCTGGGTACAATCTCCCCCCCCTAGTAGATGAGTGGCTCACGCTTCCTCATCTAGAGTTTTTATGATATTTCATAAAAGCACCAAGGAGCCAAAATTATCCCTCTCATCCAAAAATGAGGGATTTGCTTTACATAGCCATCTTAGGTCCCAAAATGGTTTATGTCCTCAACAAAATATATTGCTCAAACTTGCAATAATAAAACAAATACAAAATTGGCCCATGGCCATATATAATGTGCTGTGCGACACCTCGATCGGTACCCTCGCACTAACTCCAATTCTTGCTATGAGTTCCATCACCTATACTCAAGCCACCAATTACATTAGTTATTAACAATCGATTGAACGAATCACAGAATCAACCGATTCCAACATAACTGCACTTAAAGCACAATAATCAATCACAACACCAAAACATCAGTATTAACATGGAATCACCCACAATACCGATCATCTAGCATGGCAAAAATACAAGCTAGTCAGGCGTCCCCAACTAACCACACAAAGTATCCACTAAGACCCCCGCCGCATCCGGTGCGCTCCTATGGAGTACTTTGCCATAGTCACACTTGACTAAATATAATATCCAAAGCAAGATATATCAGAAAATATAATTTCTATAACAATAGCCACACATTTGGCCCATCTACCATTAGGTACATAGGATGATCCCAATGACATCCTACCTCATCAAGGAGTACTTAACTAAGTGTAATCAATCAAACAAATAGGATGATTTGAACAACACATTCGCCTACACATCATTTTGAAATCATATGGTGTGAGAGGTTGATGAAAGGAGAGGGTAGATCATGTGGCTAGCAATCCCTTTAGGTGGCACGTGAAATTATAGAAATAGGGAACTAGGGAAGGTTGTAGACCTATGTATGGATATAGTTACATAGACAAATACAAAGACTAATGTGATTCCATAAAATCTTATCATGAGCTTTTGCAAAAATTCAATCGAAATTGGCTAGCTAAAAGTTTTCATTACCCAAATAGAATATTAAGTCCCATTGAATAGAATATTAATTTTCATTACCCAAATAGAATATTAAATGTGTTCTAGTCATGTGTTTTATTGCATCATTGAATAATACAAAGTTCTTTTATCATTAGTGCATTCTAATGTAAAGTATTTCAATTCCATGTGCTTTTTTGTGCATGCACTAGCTAGCGCATAGGTTTTGGCACCACTGTTCATATGCAGACTGCGATTTTGAGAGCTGAGATGAGGACACTGCAGGATATTGGGGCACCCCCTCACTTGGTCGCCAGTCTCGATTCAGTCTCATCGATGCTCTAGGTCAATTAGACACATATGAGGACGTTTTGGAGACCTTTCAGGCATAGGCTAAGGCAAAGATCGGAGGTCATGGCTTGGATTGGATAGCCATTCGAGAGTTGTTTGAGTGCGAATCACCTCATAGGCAGGCATTAGAGGATATGTTTTGGGATGGTCACACTGAGGCGATGCGACCATGATCAGGGCAGCCCTTTTATATTTTACATTGTAGGCACCTCGTCATGGCAGCGCACATTTATCCAAGATATCTCATTGCGAATGGTGGTCGATTGCCTCACAACCGTTAGATAGCCAGGTCATTTGCCATGCAGTTATACATTGAGTTTGTGCTTGGTCATCGGGTAGACTACCTTAGTACTCGTCACAAGACATGGTAGGATGGGGCGTTAGGAGTGTCAGACTGTAGGTGTTTTGGTGTCGGCGTGAGGCACCACAACTGCACACTATCCCTGCACCGGCATTGCGAGCTGTTGGAGGACGTATTAGGGGGGATGTTCATTCAGTGTCCTCATCCTTGCACGACATGGTCTCTACCATATCGAGATCACTTTCGATTCCACCTCCCACATCTACGGAGCCTCCCACATCTACACCACCTCCCACATTTGCACTGCCTTAGCATGAGTTGGATACTCTCAAGATGCACGGATTGTAGAGTTGGTTGGCTGAGTCTACTAGCATAGCGAGGTTAGTTATTCTGATTATTTTAGTTTATTTTTTTGTTGCGTGTTTTGAACTGAAGTTTTTTGGTTCATTCTCACCTAGGGTGACATGTTTGCTTGGCAGGCACATCTATTGCAACAGGATATGGAGTCTCGTGTATGACAATTGGAGGTAGATTTGGAGGACCAAAGGATTTGGACATGCATACCTACCATCGAGCAGAGCACTATATTTTGCAGTTGAAACATATTAGTCGTGATCCATCTAGCCATAGGATCCACCCCAGTGAGGCCCTGTACCCTGCCCCTCCTGTAGATGTGCCGACTAGGACACCCATAGATGCATCAGTCATAGCCAGGCTTCCTATGGCCACTTGTGTCCTTTGCACAAGGATTTTGACACCGTAGGGTGGTTTGGACTAGGGTGCAGCCACATTGCACATCTCCATTGCATGACCCACCACATGGTGGCATGATCACTGTGCCCTGTATGCTTTGTTGACATTGATGTGGCCACTTACAGAGGACTAGGCATGGATGATCTGTATCCTAGTCATCGTCAAGCCATTGATCCATTTGCCCACATGGTCTTGATAGAGCACTACAGGGAGGAGGCACAGCTTCGCTGCAGCAAGAGGGTGCTGATACTTCAGTGGTTGCAACGTGTGTTCTACGATGCCTTTCGTATGGGGATTTCATGCCAGGTGACGAGGCATGAGTAGAGGAGGCACATCGTATTGAGCGAGAGGCAGAGCTTCAGATATCATTGCTAGGAGTGGGTGGAGCAACAACTTGGGTGGGGCCGAGACCAGCATCTTCTACATGTAGAGATGATTACTCGAGCTAGATTTGAGGCACGAGTATTTGCAGATGCATGACTTTGGGAGCTGAGGCGTGCATACATAGAGGCAGTGAGGGAGGCAAAGATGGCAGCGATGACTCATGCAACATGCCCTCCTCATCATCAGGATGAGGCTGGCCCATCTGATCCAAGAGATAAGGCTTTGCTCGAGGGTACACAGTGGACGATTGGGCAGCAGGTCGTGCAGGAGCCACGTCAGAGGATGACTAGAGGATCATATGTGGAGTTATCAGGTTCTGATTCAGGAGTTATCAGGTTCTGATTCAGGATGATTGTTCGTGCTTCATGCCATATCTTGTTTAGGGATGCACTTCTGCACGATGATGATGATGATGTACATATTCATTTTGGTACTTTCATGATGTTGTTCTTACTTTTATGATGTATGAACATTTTGGTACTTTCATGATGTTGTTCTTACTTGTAGAGGATCACATTTACTCTCTCTCTCTCTCTCTCTATGGAACTCTCTCTCGTGTTATGAAATTTGTAATACAGTCAATACTTTGTTTAACTCAGTTTATATTTTGTTCAAATCTCACATAAACATTTAAAATTAGGAGTATCATTTTGAATTTCAAATATCTCAATTTTAAATCTAATATATAAGGTATTTTAAAAATAATGCCGTGTGAAGTAATTCTAAGCATTAAGCATTGAAAAGGTGCTCAAGTATAAAGTCTCTCTCTCTCTCTCTCTCTCTCTCTTGCTATGAACTTTATCATTTTGAATATCATATTGGATTTTGTATATATCAATGCTTGCAATTATTACACTAATATTGTCACTAATTTTTGTAAATTGTAGATTAAGAAAAAAATGTCAATGTTTACCATGGAATGGTGCTCAATGGTAGTAACATGTGTCTAACATTAATACATGATTATGTACAATTGGTCCAAAATCATATAATACATATATAATGATTCTCTCTTGGGGTAACCAAATCTTGCATGGATGTATATCTACGGTAGCCTAAGGGCCGTGCAAAGTTTCATCCCCAGCAAATAAGTCCACATGCCTATTTGGTTAGTATGTGCGCCATTTTTCATACATAGTCACTAGTAGTAAGTGCATGAAAAATTATATGCATTATACCTTCCACATGCATATTTGGTTAGTATGTGCGCCATTTTTCATAGATAGTCACTAGTAGTAAGTGCATGCAAAAATATACACATTATACCTTCCACACGGCACATACGAAATCATTTGGCAACCAAATATTGTATGAATGTAGGTCTAGGGTAGCCTAAGAGCCGTGCAAAGTTTCATCCCCAACACATAAGTCCACATGCCTATTTGGTCAATAGGTCCGCCATTTTTCATACATAGCACTAGTAGTGAGTGCATGCAAAATGGTACATATTATACCTTCCATGCGCCACATACGAAATCATTTGGCAACCAAATCTTGCATGGATGTAGGTATAGGGTAGATTAAGCACCGTGAAAAGTTCCATCCCCAACAGATAATCCCACATGCATATTTGGTCAACAAGTGCGCCATTTTTCATACGTAGTCACTAGTAGTGAGTGCATGTAAAAATGTATGCATTATACCTTCCACGTGCCACATACAAAATTTATTGGCAACCAAATCTTGCATGGATGTAGGTATAGGGTACATTATACCTTCCACATGGCACATACGAAATCATTTGGCAACCAAATATTGCATGAATATAGGTCTAGAGTAGCCTAAGAGCCGTGCAAAGTTTCATCCCCAACACATAAGTCCACATTCCTATTTGGTCAATAGGTCTGCCATTTTTCATACATAGCACTAGTAGTGAGTGCATGTAAAAATGTACATATTATACCTTCCACGCACCACATACGAAATCATTTGGCAACCAAATCTTGCATGGATGTAGGTATAGGGTAGATTAAGCACCGTGAAAAGTTCCATCCCCAACAGATAATCCCACATACATATTTGGTCAACAGGTGCACCATTTTTCATACGTAGTCACTAGTAGTGAGTGCATGTAAAAATGTATGCATTATACCTTCCACGCGCCACATACAAAATTTATTGGCAACCAAATCTTGCATGGATGTAGGTATAGGGTAGCTTAAGCACCGTACAAAGTTTCATCCCCAACAGATAAGTCCACATGCGTATTTGGTTAGTACATGCGCCATTTTTCATACGTAGTTACTAGTAGTGAGTGCTTGCAAAAATGTACGCATTATACCTTCTACAAGGCACATACGAAATCATTAGGCAACCAAATATTGCATGGATGTAGGTCTATGGTAGATTAAGGTCCCTGAAAAGTTTCATCCCCAACAAATAAGTCCACATACGTATTTGGTTAGTACATGCACCATTTTTCATACATAGTCACTAGTAGTGAGTGCTTGCAAAAATGTACACATTATACCTTCCACGCGGCACATACAAAATCCTTAGGCAACCAAATCTTGCATGGATTTAGTTCTAGGGTAGCCTAAGGGCCATGCAAAGTTTCATCCCCAACAGATAAGTCCACATGCGTATTTGGTTAGTATGTGCACCATTTTTCATATGTAGTCACTAGTAGTGAGCACATAAAAAAATGTATGCATTATACCAGACGGCACATACCTTCAAGTGCTTGGTGGCTTCTATCTCCATCACAAACACACCTTTCTTCAATTCTGCTGGTTCTTTGACCCATTTGCAGTACTAGATGGTCTTCCTCAATCATGCCTTTCTCAATGGTGACCTTCTAGGGGAACAATAGAGTATCGAAGAAGACTTTCTCTTCTTTCATTGTCGCAATCCTCATGGTCATATTGAGGACCAATAGAAAAAATGGCTAAACACTCCAAGCCAAACTCTTTGTAGAAGAGTGCTCGGACTCTACTTGCCATGATGGAACCTCACCTGCTAGTCTTCTAGAATTGCTCAGCCAATTACTAGTGGTTGTCCTTCTAGCTCCGCCGCCCTAGAGTAGTGAGGCCAAGTCTCTCTGCCCATGATCTGTCCTCCTATTGGATAGTTGATGGTTCTACTTGCCTCCTTTGGGAACTCAATTTGGCTCTGAGACTATGCCAGCTTTCATGGTTGGATTAGGATGTAGCCAATTTCTTTTACTCAATATTTCTTTGCCCTGGGTGTATATCTGCATCTTCTTTTCGAGTGTGTATGATACATTGGCTAAGTCATAAATTATCCAATTGGTTGTTTGGATGCTTTCTATAGTCGACACTCCAATCATCAAGCACATCTATGCCAGTCATCTATGGTCACTCAAAAGACACTTCTTGTAGTAGCCCACAACACCTAGCAACTGCTTCAATTCATCTCGCTAGTCAGCATGAACTTCTCTCGATGATTGTGCACTCAATCCTCAGCTTGCTAAACTCAATCCACTCAATTCCCATAATGGATAGCACATCAATACACAAATTTAATGGACTCTCCCAAGCAAGATCACCAAATGTTGATGGCCTAATTTGCTCACTCCCCGTTTGTTACCCATGAAGTCGCCTCATCACGAATTGAGCACTTAGTCCTGCAAGCTCCGATTCCTATGAAGCTAAGCCAAAGAGAGATCATGAGCCATAATAAATGTCACTCACCTCCTCTTTGTTTATGATTCTTGTATATTAAGTAGATAACTACAAAACCAACTTCTATTATTGACACTCATGGCTAGTTGGATCATTGCTCGCCATTGGTCTGATACCCTTAGCTGCAGGGAGATCCTCCTTAGACTTGGGTCATCGCTTAGTTGCCGTTGTTGCTCATCGCTCAAGAAGTTAGCCAATGATGTACTACCTATTCACCAATCAAAAGGGCCACCTGCTCTCATGCTTATGTTGGTAAGTTCAATTGTGTTGGCCAAACCCAAGGGCCAATAGAGATACTCTTGAATTCCACTTAGGGATTCTTCCTCGGGGATCAACATCTTATCACTCATGATCTTCCACAGCAAAGGTTGTCTAAATGAAAGAGTAGATTTCCAAACTCTTTTGAATCTATTTTTCCAAACTGATATGCTATCTTGAGGTGCATGTAGGAACCATACCTTTTGGAAAGAGACCAAAGCATTAAATGGATCTGAGTCAGTGAAGTATTTGAAAGAACATTTATGCACTTATTTGCCATTTTGCATTGCAAATCACTTGAAATCACTTGAATCTATAAAGAATTTGGAAGTTGGCTAGTCATCTCTCACATTTCTTAAAACATCTTGTAAAAATCTACACTCCCCATTTGTCAGATGATAAGTCACAGCTAAAGTATCAATAGGCAACCAAATACTCCCACCTCAGTTCCATAAATCCCTCCAAGTTTGAATACTCTTGTTAGAAATACTTTTAGCAAGACTTGGATTAGTTTTAAACAATGGTGGAATAGCAAAAAGAGCCCAATTTGCCAATAAAATGATATTCCCAATGAGTCATCACCCAACAAAGATCTTAAGCCCTTCCAATAGCAATTACTATATTTGGATTTCTATACTTGGATCAACCTACAAAGGAGTTCAGATGTGGAATTTTGAACTAAAATCTAAGAGTATCTATCAGACACAGAGACCCATAACTTTTTGTAATAGTATCTGATTTAAGATATAATCACATAGGAACATGCGTCTTAAAGAGAGCTTTGCACTAATATAAATTTTATTAAAATTGGACTATACAGCAGAAAGTTATGAGTAAAAAACTAATAGGGGGTCAAACTATCATCAAAACTGCCCTCCACCCATGCTAATTTTGCCTGAGCAGGATGCTCCCTCAAGACTCCACCTTCATCAACGATCCACCCCTCATAGATTTTGCCTAGAAGAGGGGAAGAAGTTTGCATGGTGGCTCGGGAAACAGATGAACCATGTGTGCACAGTGAGAGGCCGAATAGAAAGAACTTTTAAGGCTTTGAAAGAAAGAAAAGGGAAGAGACGCTCAAGAGAGAGAACCTGAAGTGACCCTCATTACCAATAGAGTGAAAATCCACTCTAATGCAAATCAAAACACTACAAACACAAGGGAGAAGAAGAGTTTTCATACATACAAGAGGGAGCGGAAGCTCCAAGACTACTCATAGAGAGAGAATAAACTAGAGAGAGATGGACTCAAGAGTCTACATAAGAGAATATCTACAAGAGAGAGAGAAGGCTCATGGAAGAGGCTTGGGGAGACTAGAGCTACAGCAACATGAGGCCTAATGGTGGAAGAGATTGATGAACAAGGGAGAGGAGGGCTCCTTTTATAGAGATTTTGTCACCCTCCTTCACCCATTTACAATTGTTGCTTGTAGATTCTTTTCCCCATCAATCACATAAGCCCATATGTCACCATCCATGTCCTTTTTGGCTACTCTTGCCATGTGTCCCATCACAAGATGCTCATGACTCTTAAAATATTGAGAAAGTCAAGAGTCTCCCCACATGGAGCCCATAGGGACCCTCTCTTTTCCACATGTCTACATCCTCCTTATTCCACATAGGAATTCTAGAAGGATTCCTCTTGACTTCACACTCCTCCACATGCCTTCCACACGCTTTGCATGTGGCCTCTCTTATATTATTGGAACACATGGACATGAGCCCACCTCTTTATATGACTCACTCTTCCTATTTTTTAAAAACTCCATAATATCCCATACACAAATAACTCTCACCCCATACCAAGGTATTTATAATTCATACCTATGGTATTTACAATGAGCCATTCCACTCATCCTCTCAATCCCATTCATTATCATAGAAATTAGAAATAAGTGAGAGCTGCTAGGCTATCACTTGATACTCAAACTCTCTACAAACATGCCAAATTAAAAATATCAATTTTTGGCATCACAGATGCGCATCCACTAGCTACATGTTTTAACATTGCATGTAGCACATAGCTAGCCACTAGCTATACATTTAGTCGAGATCAAGATCAAGAACTCGAACTCCCACATGAGCCTTTAGTAAGGCAATCACGCACATGTATATTACATTTTATTCATGAGCATATACATGCATAGTTCTAAGAATTTTAGGATACATAACTTTTTGGTCAATCACTCATTGAGCTAAGCTCAAGGTTCATGAATCAATATATATATATTAGGAATTTTTGGACCATGTGCAGCCATGTACAGCTCGGTTGTCTATGCTTATGACCATTCATATGCCTTGGATGATACTTTTGATTGAGAGTATTTTTTCCAAGGGACACTTGAACTCATATTCAAAGAATGTGACTCAAGGTCCTCAATATCAAATCTCTCCACATTTCATAAGGGCAATCATACATTTAGACCTTGCATAGTACATTTAGCATTTGCAATAAAGGAAAGATGTTATTGGTAGGGCATGGTTAGATGCCCTCATATAGTTTAGATCATGGTTGCTACTTAAGCTCAAAAAACATGCGTTCAAGTTCCTTTTTATGGAGATAATGTTGTAAATATGTGTGTTGTCACTGTTTCTCCCAGGTGTAAGTTCCGAGGGTGTTGGTCACCTACAGTCGTGTCGTTGCTCATTGTAGCATAGGTGTTCACAAGTGTAGCATAGGTCCTCGGGTCATGTATCGGTGAGAAAAATAGGCTAAGCATGGAAATCATAACTCATGCGCACGTGAATGAGAAAGAGAGATTGATCATAAAGATTGATGTTAGCTCTCACCTCCACAGGAGTTCAAGGGTTTAGAAGGGGATTTCAAGGTTCGAAAGGGGGACAAGGTTGAGAGAGCTAACTAGGAGTTCTAGGGTTCAGAGGGGGTAGCAGGGTTTAGGAGGAGTCCAAGGTTGAGGAGTGGAGAGCTAGTCTCCTTCACGGATTTGAGGGGTAAGGGTTGAGGAGGAGCGACAAGAAGGAGGAGGAAGAGAGCATGGATGCAATGGAGATCAATCACTTGAACACCATAGTGTAAGAGAGCATGGACACAATGGAGATCAATTGCATGAACACAATAGTGAGCTTGAACACTGAACCCCAAAGAGTGGGAGCTTCATTCCATTGAGAGATATTTATACATGTTGGTCTCTACACAATCCGTAGGTATCTGCATGGTGGGACCTCTTTTGTAGGAGTCCCTCCACTTTAGGACAGGAGTCCCTCCACTTTTGGGGGGGACCTTTTGGGACTCTACACAAAGTGGGGGGACCTTTTGGGTCTCTACACAAAGTGGAGGGATCTCAGAAAGTGTAGGCTTTTAGTCTTTCTCTCTCTATAGTTAGTATTTCTCTCTCTAGATCTTGATTTTGCAAGTATGATTGGATCTTTTCTAGAGAGGATTTTGGCTATCCTCATCCTTTAAGATTCATCATACCATCTTTCAGGCTCAAGATATTACAAGCAGAGCTTTGTTGCTACTCTATACACACAATGCTCTCATAGTTGTTGTCCTAGACTACACGTTTGGCCCTTGTTGCCACAGGGTTAACAACTCCCTTGGACCAATTTGATTACCCATCCTCGGGTTATGGTAGAGTCTGCAGATGATGTTGTGCTATGGTTGTCTTTACCCAATGAGTATGGTAAAGATGGCGGTGGTGATAGTAGATGGAGCGAGCTTGTTGTCGATCTTTTCCTTGTAATCCACAAACACCGTAGATTGCTTGCTCAGTTTTTAAGAAGCTAGTGTCAACCATTTCTTTGAACAAATACACATAACACCCTTGAAGAGATATGGCTCTTTAAAAGAGGAGACTTGTTTTTTGAGCATCTATCTATCGATTTGGATTGAAGCTGAGGTTGGGCAAATGGTCATCAATGGTAAGGGACACCTCCAGGATGACTGCGAAGGCTTCACTGTATTTTGCACTTTCCTTGACTATTTTGTCATAACTGCCTTGCATAATTGATGTATGTTTGTCCAAGGCTCTAATGAGTGTTTCCTGGCTTGTCCATTTTATTTTAGAGTTTCTATTGATTAACGGTGAATTACGAGGAGCATCTACACTATCTGGATCATGATGATTGGCATCCCATCGGTAGTGACGGGGTACCGCATCAAATGTGGGATGCATGTGAAAGAAAGATGGAGCCTGTAAGTATTCAAAAAGGTACTTTTTATTGAGCAGCTTTGGTCTACGCCAAGCAGGCTATGGCTCCAATTTGATGCTGATGTCTGGAGTGATTTGTGCTTGGTAGATGCTCATTGAAATTCCGGAGAGGTCCCATCCTCCTCTTGACTGCATGTTTGGGTATTTCCTCCAAAAATCACCAATGGGGTTACCGGGCATGGGAATCCTATCTGTATCTTGTTGCAACTCTTGTGTGGGTGTGCGAATTAGATTATCCAATTCTTGAAGCTCATTGATGGAATCATTAATAGCGTATTTCATTGAAAACTCAAGGGAGATTAGAGGAATATGTGGTCTTGGGGGAGAGGAAGAGGTTATTGGGAAAAAGCTTGAGGTCAAACCAAGTAGTGAATTTGAGAAGGCAGAAGTAGGGACGTTGGTGGAAAGTGGAGGGAGAGCAGGGCAAATTGATTTAGCAACTTGATAATCCTCAAGGGATGGATTGTTAAGCGTTGGAAAAAAGTTAGGTGTAATTGGATGATAGGAGTTAAATTCTTGGATTAGGCAATAGTGTTGAGAGGCATGGGCAAAGAGGCATGGCAAGGAATATGGGTTAGCGTGGATTTCTGGAAAGGTATGGAGGATAGTACTGAAGTTAGGGAGCAATGTGAGTAGATCAAAATAGAGAGCGGCAAGATAGGGGAGATTAGATTAAAGGTAGACCACATATTCCTCTAGCAGATCCTTGTCACTTAATATAGCTATAGGATTAAGATCATGATTGAGAACAATAATTCTTCAAGCCAAATGGGCCTAGTAGCCTCTCCACTTATAAGTTTATTTTTGAACTTATCAAGGAACCACTCCCATCTATCTTCCATAGATATATAAAACCTAATAGCAATGGCTAGTACTCTAAAAACCTTCCTTTTTGTTATCTTTTTGCACCCTAATTACTCTAATATAGCTTGATCCTCTCCACTTAATGTGGCGTATCCTATCTTTGAGTGATTTATGCCTGACCCAAAAGGTTTGGAAAGAGTATTTCAAGGCCTTCAAGTGACTCTTTAACATCTTGGTTTGAATTTTTGGGAGTCAAACTTGTGTCATTTGCAAACTGCTGATTTTAGCAAGTGTTTGCCTGATGGCATTTCAAATGCCCTTGATAGTTCCAACCTCTACTTTTTTTAGTAGTATCCATCCAAGGAATTAACACCTATGGCAAAGAGTAGGGGGCCAATTGGGCACCCTTGTCTAATAGATATTTTGAGCACAAAATATTTTGTCATTTTTCCATTCACACACCCCTTGGCATTGGCATTAGTAAGTAGGAGCCTGATATATGAGACATCAATAGACCCCAATCCCAAATCATGGAGATCCTACAACAAAAGGTCCCATCCCAATCTATCATATGTTTTGTCAAAGTCTACTTTAAGAAAACATAGGTTTGGCCTGTGTCCTTAGCATCCTTCCCACACATTAATATAGCCTCTAGCAAGTTTCTGCCTTTAATAAATTATTTTTGCAATTCTTGGGTATTCTTAGGGCTAGGGCTTTGGCAAATGTCTTATAGCTATAATTAAGAATGGTAAGAGCCCTCTGGTTTTATAATTCATCATTGCTACCCCCTTTGGAAATGAGTTTGATTATTAATACCACAATTTATGTGACTAGGCAACTAGTGAGCCTTGATGCTCTCCCATCTGGCCCATGGGAACCTCAATCCACCCCTTTTTTTTTACCTTAGAAAAATTTAACTCTAACACAACTATGCACCCTAGCTTCACAACTATCAACTAATCTTATATTATGGGCAATTAAATATTCATTTGGATTTTTTTTGAATAAAAAACACAGATAATTGTTCAAAGAATTTCATAATCATCCCATTCTTCTAGCTTTCAATAATTGAGAAACACTTCCAAGGGCTCCTATCCACTTCACTTGAGGAAAATGAAGAAGTAAGAATGGCAAGGGATTCCTATTGCACACTAACCCTAGCCACTACTTATCATATGTACTAGATCAAAACACACCAACTCGATCAAAAGACCTATAATATGTTACAAAGCACCTCAACCTTGACCACTAAGCATAACAAGTATCTACAATTTTTTTTTTTTTTTTAAAGAATGGGAAAGGAAAGCAATGATACTTGTAAGAAGAATGCACTATGTAGCATAGAAAAAGTGTTTGTATTCATATTTATGGAGGTACATACAAATACATCATTGGAACTATTTGTAATGCACATGCATTGAAATGTACATTACTATATGCAGTTGTATCTATACATTGCTATATGCAGTATAGAGAGGAACATATGTTTAATTAACAATAGAGGTAGTATATTGATGAGAAATAAGGAATTTATTAGAATAGGACACTTTAATTCCTACACCAACCCTTGCAAGAGCCAAGATTCTTCCTGATATCTTTTTCCCAAAAGCTCCAAGGGCCACATCTTGATGCACCAAAATTGTTGTTTGTACATGAGACAACCATGCAAAGAATGTCAATTTAGATAGAGCCCTATACTTTAGTACTTCATCTTTTACATGGGTGAAAACATAGCATGCATGCACATAATTGTCTGCCTTTAAAAAGTCCCCATGTAGTAGGTAAGGGAGGCATCTTTTCCAAAACATTGCCTTGTGCCTCCCTTCTACATTCCAAAGTTGTCAACCTCAATTCTAGCTTGAGAAATCCAACAAAACATGTTGATTAAAGGACATTTACGAATTGAAATTAAAAGGCTATAAGCATACATCACTTTATACATACTAGCATTTATGCATCAAGAGCTAGTAGAAGAAAACCTAGAAGCAAGGGTGAGGGGGAGAAGGAAGTGGAGAAGTTAGAGGTTCAAAATAGGATGCTCAGTAAGACCCCATGGAGCCATGAGTGAAGCATATTCAGGCAAAAGGATAGAAGCAAGAGACTTGTAGTGATCAAAGGACTAGAAGTAAGGAGGAAGGCTAGCAAGTGTTGGAGCCTGAGTTGATGGAACTTCCATATACTTTTGACAAACTTCAAGACCAAGAGTTTGACTTTGACTCTAAAGAGGACTTAGTTGAGGTGGTTTACAATGCAAAAACTTTTGAGGAGCAGCGTGAGAGAGTAGATAGAGAGATCCTATGGATTGATGATGAGGAACCCTTGATGAAGGTTAAGGGTAGTAAAGGTAAGAACAAACAATGGAGGCATCCAATACAAAAATTGATTGGTATAGAGAGCAAAGAGAGAAAGAAATCCACATGGGATTTTAGTTTATCGTAAGCAAGGCCTTGGCTAGTTCAAAAAGAAACCCAAAAGGAATAGTTAAAAGTATGAGGCACACCAAAATAGGATTCACATTTTTTAATTCAAATGGATGGGACTTGTCAAATGCCTTTAAACCACACTTTTAAGGAGATGGATTTGGACTTCTTATTTACAACTAGATTTCCTAGTACTACAAGAAATTAAGGTTGGGTGATATCAATTACACAAGGTTGACAAGGAGAGAGTTTGATTCATCATAGATCATGAAAGGTAAAGGTGAGGCAACTCTGGGTATTTGCAAAATTTACTCAGATTACATAGGTAGATGCCTTACATTTTTGGCAAACATGGTGTAGGGGTTGAGTTTAGAGATGCCAGATTTGCTCATATGGATGCATAGTATATGCACATGAGTCAGATGCATTTTGATGCTTTGAGCCTTTTAGGTTTGGTGATATTACCTTCCATTTTGGCATACACATTTGGGTGCACCTGGTATTTGGTGTGATTCTTTCTTATAGGCACTAGCATTTGGGATTTTGATTTATTTGCATCATGGCATCCTCTCCTATGTTTGAAAATGAGATTTTCAGCATTAAAAAGTTTGATGGGACAAACTTTTCTTTGTGGATAGAATAGATAAGGGATGTGCTTATTTAGAAGAAGTAGATTAAACCCTTGGTAGGGATTGAAGCTAAGCCTACAGATATGTCTGAGGATATTTGGAATGAGTTGGATGCATTAGCAAAGTGTACTGTTAGACTTCATCTTGCAGAGTCACTTTATTTCACAGTAGGAAATGAGTAGACTACAGAAGATTTGTGGAAGAAATTATGTGCCATTTATGAGAAGGAAACTGCCTCTAATAAAGTTTATCTCATGAAAAGGTTGTTTGAGCTGCAGATCAAGGAAGGGGTCTCCATTCTTGAATGAACTCAATCTTATTTTCAGCCGCTTCAGGCTCAAAAGATGAATTTTGATGCGGAGACTAAGGCAATATTCCTCTTATTTCATTGCCATCCTCATGGGATACCTTCCATACAGTTGTCAATAACTCTACACTTGGTGGAGTATTGTTTGATGATGTTGTTGGTAGCTTGTTGGTCGAGGAGATTAGAAGGAAGTCTATGGATGGCAATAAGTAGGATGCAGACTTAAATGTGCAAAGGGAAAGATCACAGTTCAGGGGGAAGTCCCAAGAAAGAGGGAAGTCTCGTAGCAAATCCAAGGCATGAAACATTGAGTTTTACCATTATGGCAAGAAGGGCCACATGAAAAAGAATTGCTACAAGCTCAAAAGAGATCAAAAGGATAAGAAAAAGAATGCAAATTGGGGTGCAAATAAGAACGAAGAAAGTCTAAGGGAGGACAAAGGAAAAGTGAAGATTGAGGAGATCAATGCAGTCATGATAATAGTGACAATGGCATTCTCTTCATGTCTAGTCTACTTGCAGAGTTGCTTACCACTTCAGATGATGCATATTCCTAGTATTGGATTTTGGATTTTGGTGCTTCATTCCATGTAACTTCTCATAGGTAATGGTTCTCCACTTATGATAATGGAAAGAGAGGTTGTGTGCATCTTGGAAATAACTATGCATGTGACATAGTGGAAGCAGGTGACATAAAATTTTCTTTTGCAATGGGTATACATTTGTTTTGAAAAATGTGAGACATGTGCTTAAGCTGACCAAGAGTCTCATTTCAACGGGTCAACTAGATGATGCTGGTTTCCAGACCACCTTTGGCTTTCAGAGTTAGAAAATTTAGACGGGCTCTATGGTTTGACAAGGGGCACCAAGTGTGGGAGATTATATCCCTTACATGTATCAGGGGTGTCTGATCATGTTGTTGCAATAACAGAGCAGCCAAGTACTTCTTTGTGGCATTGCTAGTTGGGGCACGTGTCTGATCATGTTGTTGCATTAACAGAGTAGCCAAGTACTTCTTTGTGGCATTGTTGGCTAGGAATGGAATGAAACTCTTATGCTGTTTGGGTTATGTGCCGCATTTGAGTTTTTTTGACTTTGAATTTTGTGAGCATTGTCTCTATGGGAAGCAAACTAATTCAGCCCATAAAAGAAGGGGAAAGAAAGAGCTTGAAAAGCTTGATTTGGTGCATTGGTCCCATGCCTACACGGTCATTAGGCGGGGCTGAGTGACTATGTGACATTCATTGATGATGCAACTAGGAAAGTGTGGGCTTATGCTATAGCTTGGAAGAGTGATGTGTTCCAAGTAAAGTTAGAAATGGTTGGCTTTGGTGGAAAATCGGTCAGATAGAACACTTAAACGCCTACGGACTGATAATGGTGGAAAGTATCTCTCTCATGACTTTCAGCATTTTGTGATATACATGGGATCAAGAGAGAGCTCATGCCCCCTCATACTCCAGAGAAAAATCTAGTTGCAAAATAGATGAACTGCACCATTCAAGAAAGGTTGCAATGTATGCTTTCCAATGCAAGTCTTTCTAGTGGTTTTTGGGTTGAGGCAATGAAGACTGTGGTGCATGTGATCAATAGATCACCTAGTAAGAGGTTGGATGGTGGTATTCCTAAAGAGGCATGGAGTGGCAAGAAGCCCTCTTACTATCATTTGCACCAGACAGCAAGTTTTCCATGCATCGAATGTGCAAGAAATGGTGCGACCAGGTACTCCCATAGGTACACAATCAAGAGTAGATGATGGATCATCTATTGGTGGAGATGATGAGCCAAGTGTGGCTGATATGCAGGCAGAATAGCAATCTCAAATGCCCTTGAGAAGATCAGCTAGAGTGTCTAGACCGCCTGAGAGATTTGTTCTAGGGGCAGATTATGTGATGCTTACTGATTGTAGGGAGCCTTCTTGCTACACAGAGGCTATGATGCACGAGGATCAACGCAAGTGGGAGTATGATATGCAATCAAAGATGAATTCACTCATGAAAAATAAGACTTAGGACTTGGTTTCTTTGCCACATGGAAAAAAGCATTGCCATGTAAATGGGTCTACAAGATGAAGGTCACAGCAAGTGACGATGTGCCTAAGTACAAGGCCCATTTGGTTGCTAAAGGGTTCAAGCAAGATAAGGGTGTGGAATTTGATGAGATCTTCTCTCCGATTGTGAAGATGACCACACTTAGATGTGTACTTGGACTTGTGGCCGCAGAGGATATGGAGCTTATGCAGATGGATGTCAAGACAACTTTCTTGCATGGGGATCTGCATGAGGAAATTTACATGGTATAGCTAGAAGGATTTGAAGAAAAGGGCAAAGAACATTTGGTTTGCAAGCTGAAAAAGAGTCTCTATGGCCTTAATCAAGTGCCTAGAGGATGGTATCAGAAGTTTGATGCTTTCATTCGGTCCCAGGGTTTCAGAAGAAGTGAGATTGATCACTACCTCTACACTAAAAGGGCTAAGGATAATAGCATGATACTCTTGGCACTTTATGTGGATGATATGCTATTGGCTAGCAAGAACACTTATGAGCTGGATGCATTGAAGGCCAAGTTGCATGAGGCCTTTGACATGAAGGATTTGGGACCTCTAGGTCATATTCTTGGTATGTGCATCACATGGGACCGGAGTAGGAAACTCCTTTGGTTTTCATAGAAGGATTATGTTACAAAAGTATTGGAGAATTTCAATATGGAGAGGGGGAAGGTAGTAAGTAATCCATTGCCTTCACATGTGAAAATGAGTCAGCTAGATAGTCCCAAATTAGGTGATGAGAGGGCCATGATGGCCAAGGTTCCTTATGCATCAACGGTTGGGAGTCTTATGCTATGATAGCTACTAGACCAAACATTGCAATTGTAGTGGGAGTTGTTAGTCGAGATATGGCTAATCTGGGAAAGAGGCATTAGGAGGCAGTTGAGTGCATCATGAGGTACATGAAGGGTACCAAGGAGATGTGCATCTGCTTTGATAGAGGAGAGATGTGGGTACTTTGGTACACCGATTCAGACTATACGGGGCATGTGGATAGCAGGAGATCCACTTCTGGTTATGTGTTCACCTTTGCAGGTGGTGCATTATTGTGGATGTCTCACATACAGAAGTGCATTGCTTTGTCTACCACAAAAGCTGAGTATGTTGCAGCCACAAAGGGTTTCAAGGAGGCTATATGGCTTGATCGACTAGTGGGAGATTGGGGGATTCATATAGGTGTACCGACATTGCATAGTGATTCCATGAGTTCTATTCAGCTAGCACAGAATCCTGTCTTTCATACAAAGACCAAACACATCGAGGTCAGGTACCATTTCATCAAGGAGGTACTTGAGGAAAAGCCCATAGAGCTTGTCAAGGTTCATACGGATGATAACCCTACAGATATGTTGCTAGTCAATGGTTGAGTATTGTCATGTATTGATGGGCATTGGATAGTATGTCCACTTGTTGTTCTCCCTAGTGGGAGGTTGTGGGGGTTAAAGGCCACTGTACCTTGATCCCAATTATGTACAATACTCAAACACATATATATATGGATGACATAGAAGATTAGGGTGTTCCACACCCACCAAAACTTGTGTGGCTCTCCCTCTCTCTCACCCTCTTCCATTATTGAGATCTCTCATCTTTTACATAGAGCAATAACCAAGTAGGGGCTAGCCATAGGAAAGCCAGACTTTACAAATTTTATCTATCAAAAAATATGGGGGAGGAAAATATCAAATAGAAGAGCAAATCTTTCCTCTCCTAATCTTTTTCTGGTCATCTTCTAGTGGGTTTCACATGGGATGGAGGAGGAGGTTAAGCTAGGAAGTCTAGGTTTAAATCATCCCTTTCTTCTTAAAACTCCCCTATGCTCAAGAAAACGTAACAAGAATTTGGGACTACGATTTTACTGATAAGGCCTCTTGCATTGACAAATGGTTCAGAACATTTAGCTGGACCCAAACTTTTATCAAGGAAATTGAAAAGAAGGTAGCAGCTATTAGGAGGACGAGAAGATAGGATTTAGAGTAAGTACTCAAAGAATTGGACAAGGATAAATCACTAGAGGGATAGTAGCAATTAAAATCAATACAAGCTAGGTTTAGAGAAGAATTATGTAGGTGCAAGAAGCAAGCCATCAAGTAGAGAGAAAAATGGGCAGGGAGACGTGACAAGGTTAATGAGGATATGTTCAAGTCATTAAGGAATAAATCATCTCAAGAGAGTGTTGCTTAGATGGTCTATATGAAGGTCATAGTCATTTCAATAAGATTGTAGGAGAGAAGGACATTGTTGATATAGAGAGGTTAAGAGTCAGGGCCAAATGCAACATAGTTAGACCTAATGTAGTCTGAGGTTTTGACTCTAACTATTTGGATAGACAACAATTATGGCCTAAACGAAGACTCAAGAGAAGATGGGTAGCAACACTTATGGCCTAGAAAAAGATTAACGAGAAGACGGATTGCATCAAGGTTCTTTTGATAAGAGCATTGATATTGGGATGATTAAGCTCATATCTAGAGGAGGACCCGAGCATATCATTACTAATTGGAGACCCATAACAATGCTCAACATGACTTGTAAGATCATAGCCAACGTGCTGGTGCTTAGGCCAAAAACAAAGATCCTGGTTTATATAAGGGAAGATAAAAAAGGATTCATCAAGGGTAGAACAATTTGGAAGCCATAATCCCCCCCCCCCTCTCTCTCTCTCTCTCTCTCTCTCTCTCTCCTTCACATGGGTTGTTTGGAAATGATAATATTAAAAATTATGGTAGATTCAATGGATCCTATTATGGAAGTTGCTCTCTCTCCATGCTCAAAAAATTAGGTGAACATATATGGATTGTTGTGGGTTCACGCAAGGTTTCCTCTTTGAAATTAGAAAATTGCCAATATGAACAATCAGACACTATCAGATAGATGATAGCCCATATAAGGGTTGTTTATGTCCTCTTAGAAGTTGTTTATCCCTAGAGCCATTAACCTTCAATGTTCTCAAAGAAACATTGTTGCCTTGTCTCCTTGATTAAGGCATGCTTCAAATGTCAAATCTATGACAATAGTAGATTATTTTCTCCAAGCACCAATGGTACGAGGTCATGGCCTGTATGGATACTTTGAGAATGCTAATCAAACATTTTCAAAATTTATTGAGCTCCATTTCTTCTCTAAAACTATTTTGGGAATCAAGTTACTCTTCCTGAGACAAGGATAAGGAACCATCTAGTTTTTCAAAGGAATATCAACAACAACAAATGAAGGAAGTAATGAGGAAACCCATGCAAAGGAAACAACCTATAGAACAAGGTGTGTTCTTCTCCCTTGCAATCTTCAACTTATGCTAGCTTTAGTCCCTTGCAATCTTCAACGAATGAAGGAAATAATGAGGAAACCCATGCCAAGGAAATAGCCTGTAAAAGAAGGTATTTTTGGCCTCTTTTGTCCCTTGCAATCTTCAACTTATTCATTTGATTCATTGTGTCTCTTTCAAATGCTCTCTTCAAGTAGACAATTCAACTTAGGTGTAACTATAATGAGAATTTATGCCTAAGTTGAGAACTAAAATGGGCTAACTGCCCGTGGCCTACACCATATAGGTAAACAACTTACAACCCCCAGCCTTCACAAAATCACAACTCAAAAATTAAACCTACCCAACTCACACAAGCAACCTCCCACCAAAGAGTCTCCCTTCCCAACTAATCTCCCATAATCCATCCCCCTCCTTCTTGGCAAGACTCAACACAATAGACTCTCGATACCCTACCCCAACTCCATAGCTAAACACCAATTCATTCCACATGGATCAAATGGATAGCATCACCACTACATGTATATATAGCCAGCATTGACGGAGGCCCATTGTATCACCAAACATCACTAGTTTCCAATTAGTTTTGAACGAGAGTGTGCACATTAGACCAACTTTTTGAATTGCCATTATGACTGCGCACCACACCCTCCTTGCCACATTGCAAGCCCAAACCAACTAAATACACTCTCAACACACTACTCACAAAGCAAAGACATCAAATTCCACTTGGACCACTAGCCATTCTTGCCCACACTGACGGTAACCAATTATGAAGGACCTTCCAAAGAAAGAAGCTCGCCTTGCCCACTCAGACAACCTCCACAAATCCATATACCTCAACACCCACCACTTAGGCAACCTCCTCATCTTCCATTTTTCATTCAGCAAACTCATAACCTCCATACCTATCATCAAATTTATGTATACCGCTCTAGTAGTAATCTTCCTCCAACAGGTGTCTCCTAAAGCCGACTAGTTAACTCTCCAATCCAAACATGGTATGTCATTGGACGGCTGCCCATCTGGGGAATTATGGATCACTCTACCCACTAGTTTTGTCTCTTTATTTGATAGCTCAAATTGATCCTTGAAAGCCTAGATTAACCTCCAATTAACTCTCCTTACATCCACAAACGTAGCTAGTACCTAATGTCTTTCTTATGCAGAGAACGAGCCACCTGCAAATCCATCCAAGCCAATCTTAAAAGGTAATAGCCCAACTCCACCATACGCCCTCATAAAAACTAGCATCCCCACACAAGTATATTCTTCCCTTCCACTTCATTAGACTACTACAACTCTTCCAAGCATCAACCATTCCAGCATCTAGATCCAAGCTCTAAATTAGCATAGCTTTATCATACTACCTCAAATGATTCCACACACCTATACCCCGAGCCTTCCCCCTCCAAAAACCATTTAAAGCACTCCATCCAAGGAGCTTGACCTTCAGAGACTTTTGGTAATGACTTATTAATCAAGGCAACATTCCTTTTAATAATATCAAGAAGCCCCAAACCTCCATTATTCCTAGACACTTCATAGCTTCCCACGGAATATAATGCCACTTCCTCTTATCCCCCTTTTCTGCCCAAATGAACCCCCACAACTTCTTTTCTATTTCATCCCAATGAGTCTATTGGAGTAGCCAAATAGAAGCCAAGTACATCATAGTAGTAGAAAGCACGTGCTTGACAATCAAAGCTCGAGCATTTCACCCCATTGTGACATCATACTAGGCCCATACTTTCATCCAAATCTTTCCTTAAATAGTCAAACCATTGCCTTAAGGTAAGTCCCACCCCCCAAAGGGCCCCCCAAATATTAGACCACCACCCCTCTTTGCACCCACTTAACTGGAAATTGCTCTAGCCAATTAGGCATTGTCCCACAGTCACTACCCAAAGGTCTTATCCCAATTGCAAAGAGACCCAGAGGCCACACAAAATTTCTCCAAGGCATCACAAAGACCCTTCACATTCCTTTGATCATCTAGAGATGAAGCCGCCATATCATCGGCAAAAGCTATGGATAGAATTGATTACCCGAAGGCAAAGTAACTACCCTAGTCTCCCCTCGAACTGCTATCCTTTCCTTTATCAACTGAATTAGGGGAACAATACAAAATGAGAGCCCAAAGGACACCCCTGCCTCACTGACCTCCTCATAACAAACCTCCCAACCACCCCACCATTCAAGCATAGATCAGTCTTAGCATTATCAAACAATGTCTTCACCATCTTGTAATACTGATCACCAAACCCCAATTTGTCCAAGACCACTAGGATAAAGTCTAATCGGACCTATTGTATGCTTGGTCAAAATGAAACCCTATCAACACATATATGTGACTAGTTTTAGTAGCATAGTCTAGAGCATAAGACACATTCAATATATTCTCAAAATGTCCCTAGATTTGACAAAGCCATTATGCTCTTTATCCACCACTCTCACACATAAATCTCTTATCCTCCTAGCCATTGCTTTAGCAATAATCTTATATGAAGTATTCAACATAGTAATAGGCCTCCAATATCTTACTCTTAACCTACTTTGCCTTTTTGGAAATAGCTTCATGAGTCCCACATTCACATCCTCAGACAGCCATCCTCTTTCAACATCATAGCTAGGCATGTCAACCAAATCAGCCTCTAGAGCTCCCAAAATTCCACATAGAACTTAGCATTGAGCTCATCCAATCCAGAAGCCTTGTCCAACTCCAAGGAGTCAAGCACCTCCCAAAATTGCTTTTTAAAGAATGGTCTTTCTAACCCCCCTCTTTGACCTACATCAACACAGGGAACCATGTTCCCTATCATCACTTTGACAGCATTCCTCCAACTTGCAAGCCTCACCTTACACGCCTTTAGACCCCACAATGCAAGACAGCTCTTTCCTAAACACCTAAGCAATATGCCTAAATTCTGAGACCAAATGCCAATGGCATCCTATACTTGATTAACCACTTCCCTCTTACGTTTCTTCTTCACACTCTGAAATAAGAACTTTGAAGGAAAATCCCCCAACTTCAACCACATAGGCTGGATCTATACCCTCACCCTTTAAGACTTCTCCAACTCATCCTCTCTCAATGCCTCCTCTACCTCATTTAATAGTGTGACTACCACCAGGTCCGACATATTAAGCTCCAGGGACATCCTTAAACTAGACCTACACTCCACTAGTTGGCCATTATGCAATTTTCTTTCCTTATACTACTCCAACTCCTAGGCCTTGAGATGGCACTATCAGCCTCAATCCTTTCTTTTTGGCTCTTGAGCTTTTCATGCATTGCATGATGTATCCCGTATGGAGCTTGCTCTAACAATTTTCTTTAATACTTGATAGAAGTCTCTTTTTGCGAAAAAAAAAAAACTCCTAGGCCTTAGCAATCCTCAAAACCACATGAATACTGTGATGCCAAAAATTGATATTTTTAATTTGGCATTGGTATTGTTTTTCTCTATGTTTGATAAGAGTTTGAGTATCAAGTGATAGCCTAGCGGCTCTCACTTATTTCTATTTTCTATGATATTGTATGGGATGGAGAGGATGAGTGGAATGGCTCATTGTAAATACCATAGGTATGAATTATAAATACCTTGGTATGGGGTGAGAGTTATTTGTGTATGGGATATTATGGAGTTTTTTTAGAAAATAGGAAGAGTGAGTCATATAAAGAGAAGGGCTCATGTCCATGTGTTCTAATAATATAAGAGAGGCCACATGACAAGTGTGTGGAAGGCATGTGGAGGAGTGTGAAGTCAAGAGGAATCCTTCTAGAACTCCTATGTGGAATAAGAAGGCTGTGGACATGTGGAAAAGAGAGGGTCCCTATGGGCTCCATGTGAGGAGACTCTTGACTTTCTCAATATTTTAAAAGTCTTGAGCATCTTGTGACGGGACACATGGCAAGAGGAGCCAAAAAGGACATGGATGGTGACATACGTGCTTATGTGATTGATGGGGAAAGGAATCTACATGCAGCAATTGTAAATGGGTGAAGGAAGGTAACAAAATCTCTATAAAAGGAGCCCTCCTCTCCCTTGTTCATCAATCTCTTCCACCATTAGGCCTCATGTTGCTGTATCTCTAGTCTCCCCAAGCCTCTTCCATGAGCCTTCTCTCCCTCTTGTAGATATTCTCTTATGTAGACTCTTGAGTCCATCTCTCTCTAGTTATTTCTCTCTCTATGAGTAGTCTTGGAGCTTCCGCTCCCTCTTATATGTATGAAACCTCTTCTTGTCCCTTGTGTTTATAGTGTTGGAGTGGATTCTCACTCTATTTGTAATGAAGGTCACTTCAGGTTCTCTCTCTCTTGAGTGTCTCTTCCCTTTTCTTTCTTTCAAAGCCTTAAAAGTTTCTTCTATTCGGCTGCTCACTGTGCACACATGGTCCATTTGTTTCCCGAGCCACCATGCAAAATTCTTCCCCTCTTCTAGGCAAAATCTATGAGGGGTGGATCGTTGATGAACGTGGAGTCTTGAGGGAGCATCCTGCTTAGGCGAAATTAGCATGGGTGGAGGGCAGTTTTCATGACAGTTTGACCCCCTGTTAGTATTTTGCTCATAACTTTCTGCTCGATAGTCCGATTTTAATGAAATTTATATCAGCGCAAAGCTCTCTTTAAGTTGCATGTTTGTGATTAGATCTTGAATCAGATACTGCTGCAGAAAGTTATGATTCTCTGTGTCTGACAGTCTGTTTTCATGACAGTTTTTACCCCCGTCTAGTAAACTGTCCATAACTTTTTGGCCGCTTCTTTGTTTCTTATGAAACATATATCAGCGCGAAGCTCTCTTTAAGGCACTTGTCTCTAGGTGCTTAGATCTTGAATCAGATACTCTACAAAATGTTATGAGTCTCTGTGTCTGACAGTCTGTTTTCATGACAGTTTTTACCCCCTTCCAGTAAACTGTCCATATCTCTTTAACCGTCTGTCTGTTTTCAATGAAACTTATATCAACGTGAAGCCCATATTAAGGCGTATCTCTTTGTGTGCTTGAATCTCTAATATCATGTCTCTACTGAAAGTTATAGGCCTCTGTGTCTAATGACAGTTTGTAGAGTGTTTTGAGCTAAGTGTAAAGGTGTCTATGAAGGAGGTGCAATGTTTCCTCGGAATCTACCCATTCGACCTAATCAGCCCCTTCAAACTCCTCGATATATATCAGTTCATGTCATGTTGAGCCGCAAGATCTTCTTTCAACAACGTATCACTCTTCTCTTTGGTGCAGACCGTGGCTCGCTGAGATTATGGCCTCTGCTGATCCTTTCCTTCTCCCTATGCTTGATTATAACATCACTTGGGATGTTACCATCTTCATTCTCATCTGAGGGAGGAAAGTATGGTGTGGTATCTTGGCATAAAAGCTTCTTTCTAATGTCCCATTCTCAATGATAAATATCTTTGTCAGTCAGTTCGAAAATAGTAGGAAGTGAAGAGGTGCGTGAAGTTTATTACCCCCAACTTCATGTCACATCTTTTGGTGGAGACGCCGAGTACGTTTGGTATTGGATTCATCCCACCTTACTAAATGGTCTCGGGTGTACTTGATTGCATGTTATGCCTAGAAGAGGCATGTGTTTTGATGAGATAAAGAAGATGCCTGGAAGAACTTCGTTAGAAGATATTGCAACCCGTTTAAGAGAACTTGAAGATTGTGAAGGTGATGCTCAAGCTATTCGCACAGTCACCATGATCATATCTTTTATGTTTGCACTGTTTAATATGTTGGTGAATCGACAACGCCGGCAGTAGGCACAATGATAGATTGGGGATTGTTCCATGCACTGGCAGCTTGGTGTGAAGAAGAGTTGAGTCTTGGGTAGTTTTTGACTATAACAGTGGAGTGGTGATTCTTAATGCTTTCAACTTCTTTTGCTATGCAAATGATGAAGAGGACAATATCTTGAAGCTTTTATGTGCACTTCCTATTGTGAGAAGGGTGATTCTAGAATGCATGTATACACAATGTTTTCATGGTGCTGGTTGGTCACTTATTTTTGAAGATTTTGTTGAGGATCACATTGTGGAGGGTTTTCAACAAGTGGTTATGCATAATAAGTTGGTCTTGGTATACTAAGGCTCTGTGGGACCTTGTTCGGATCTTTTGGGATATTATTTGGATCTTGGTGTTTCCTTTTTGTGTTTCATCATGGTGAAGATTCCAGTGTTTCGAGGGACCCAAGGGGAAGAATCGGAGTCTTATCTTCGGGATTTTGTTCAAGGATGCCGGATTTCTGGATGGTCCATGAAGGATCGGGCGGAGATTTAGCCTGATTTTCTTGAAGGTGTAGCCTTGAGTTTGCATGAGACCTTGCCGGACTCTACCAAGGAGGACTGGGACCAAGTGGTGGTAGCAATGAAGCAGAGATTTGGGTCAGTGGAGTCGCCAAATGCTTTGATGTTGCAGTTGGACCGGTTCTATCAAGGAGAGGGTGAGTTGGTCTCTGCGTTGGCAATCCGATATGAAACTTTATGGACAAAGTATGAAAGGGCAGCTTTGCGAGCTGTGGCATCTGCATCATCGGCCCCTCAAAGTCTCTCAGGGATGGAGCACTTAAAGATGAGCAAATTTGTTATGGCTTTGGAGCCTTGTCTTCGCTCAAAAGTAATGAGTAAAGATCCAACAACATACGTGGAGGCACTTCGCATTGCGACCAAGAAAGAAGCTTCTCTAAAGATCGAATCCTCTTTTGTGTCTTCAACAGCTTCAACTTCTAAGGTGGAGGTAATGGGCACTCCTCAGGTACCAAAGTCCTCTGAGTTAGATCATAATATCTCCCAATTGATGCTAGAGTTTGCTAATTTGAAATTGCATTTGGTTAATGCATGACAACCTAGAGCACCAAAGAGTGAAGATAGGCCTCGAGATAGGAGTGGGGTCACTTGCTATGAATGTAATGAAAAAGGTCACTATCGCCCGGAGTGTCCTAGATTGAGAAAGAAAGAAGAAAAACAAATATCCTTGTTAGAAGCTTCTTCAGGGGATGAGGAAAGAGAGGTAATGATGGCTAAACGGGGGTGTGGTAAAGCAAAAGAAGAAGAAGAAAGCAAGGAAGAAGTAGATGAGGAACATCAGGAAGAGGAACACCGTAGTAAGAAAAAGAAGGCATCTAGAAGGAGAATTAGTCAGTCAGACTTTCCTTTAGGACAAGGAATTGGAAGCTATGACTTGTTGTCCGACCTTAAGGAAAAGGAAGCTCATATCACCTTTGGTCAGTTACTTGCTTTGTCTCCAAAACTACGGAAGGAATGGGGAAAACTAGCAAGCACAAGAGTGTCAAAGAAGAAAAAGAAGAAAAGTGCCATTCCTATTGTTCAAAAGGTAGATATAGATGTTGGTGATGATGTACCTGTGGTTGATGTGATCATTGATGGTCAAGTGATTTCTAATGTGTACATTGATGGAGGTGCATTGATTAATGTCATGAGTGAGAAGACCATGATACCAAGCCAGATGCACGTGCCTATCCATTGATTTTGGGAAGGCCTTGGCTACGCAAGGTGAAGGCTATTCAAAAGTGGGATACTGGAGAATTGATTTTACAGGGAAATGATAAGAAGGTGCACTACAACATCAGAAGCCGCAAAAAGGAAGTTGTCAAGGAGGAGTCTTCAACATCAGAGAGTTCAAGCTCTGACTTAACCGATGAAGAAGAAGAGACAGGGTGTAGCTCCGAGGAGTCCAACTCAGAGGGTCAGGTGGAAGGAGTGGCCTTTGGTCTTTGTCTTGGTGCTGATCGGGATGAGTCAGGAAGGAACAAGGTGGTGGTGCAAGAAGATCCTGTAGAGACACTTCATGTGGAGGATGTGGAGCACACTAAACGATGCCAACGCAATGAAGAGCTTCTTGGTGATTCTCTATTAGGTAGTGAGAAGCTCCAGTACTTGGATATGCTAGATGATTTTCCATGTCTCTTTGCAACAAGCTATTCACAGGTTCGACCAGTCTCTCTTGTGGAGCACAAGATTGAGTTAAAGCTAGAAAGCAAGCCAGTTGTGCAACGCTTAAGGCGATTGGGGGTGATCCAAGCTGAGGCACTAAAGAAAGAGGTAACACAACTACTTGAGGTGGGATTCATCTTTCCTGTTGATGATTCAGAATGGATATCTCCTATAGTTGTCACACCAAAGAAAGGAAATAAGTGGCGAGTTTGTGTGGACTTTCGTCCTTTGAATGCATGCACTAAGAGGGATCATTTTCCTTTGCCATTCCAAGATGAAATACTAGACCAAGTAGCAGGGCATGAGATGTATTCTGTATGTGATGGGTATTCTGGGTAATTTCAAATTCGTATTCGGGAGGAAGATCAAAAGAAAACATCATTTGTCACACCTTGGGGAGTTTTTGCTTACAGAGTGATGCCTTTTGGGTTGACCAATGCACCAGCTACATTTCAAAGGTTCATGAGTCAAGTCCTGGAGCCTTACTTGGGAAAGTTCATACGGGTGTTTTTGGATGATTTTTGCATTTATTCTTAGCGCATGGATCACATGGAGAAGTTAAAGATGGCCTTAGCTAGGATTGATGAAGCAAAAGGGTGTCTAAATCCTAGCAAGTGTCATTTGGCTCAAATAAAAGTAGTCTTGTTAGGGCATATTGTGTCTCAAGAAGGCCTGCAAATGGATCCTGACAAGGTTCAAGCAATCATGGCATTGCCAAGTCCTGAGAGTGTCACTGGTGTTCGTAGAATTATAGGAAAGAGCAAGTATTATCAACGCTTTTGTGATGATTTCTCAGAGATAGTGCATCCCATGAACTTGTTGACAAGAAAAGGAGTTTCTTTCCAATGGGGTGTGGAGCAACAAGAGTCTTTCTAGCAACTTAAGGAGGCCATGAGTAAGGGCCCAATATTGAAGCCCCCTGATTGGTCTCAAGACTTTTATGTAAATCCAAGTGTATCTTTGCATTTAGTTGGTGCTGTATTGCTACAAAAAGGAGAGGCAGGTAGAATGCAACCCATCTATTATGCCAACCGACAGCTTACAGATGTGGAAACAAGGTATGAGGAATCGAGCAGCAAGCTCTCTCTTTGGTGTTTTCTATCAGAAAGTTTTGCTCCTATTTATCACCTCGACCATTTTTCTTCCTTACCTCTTAGTCTGTATTAGCATATCTAGTTCGCATGCCTAATCCTGGGGGGAGATTTGCAAAATGGTTGTCAGAGCTTCAAGAGTTCTCTTTCTCTTTTGTCACTGAAAATACCACTAGGTCCACTATGGCAGATTTGCTCACAGGACGGGAGGATCTAGGAGAAGAAAAGAAATGTAAGGAGAACATTAAAGATGAAAGGGATACACCACCAACAGCTTTTGTTTTGTATTTTGATGGGGCTTTTAGTCCTTCATGCCAACAAGGAGCTGGGGGGATAGTCTTGATGAATCCTGAAGGTCAAGAGGTATGGGCAAGAGAACAAGAGCTTCTAGGTATCACAACTAACAATGCAGCTGAGTATAATGCTTTGATTCTTGGTTTGGAGGGTTGTCTTCAAAGTCAAGTTAAAGAATTGGAAGTAAGAGGAGATTCTCAGCTTATTATAAAGCAAATGCAAGGGCATTACAAGACAAGAAGTCCTCATTTGAAGGAGCTTAATCAAAAGGCTATGGCACTATGTAGTCAGTTTGATTTTTGCAAGTTTGTTCATATAAACAGAAAAGAAAATCAAAGGGCAGATGAGTTAGCTACTCAAGCCATTGTAGTACAAGACCGGGGGGTGGTTTCTTTGGTAGACACTGGATGGCTAGAACTACAAGATGTTCAGCAATATGTGGAAGAAGGCATGTTTCCTCGAGGGTTAACTCCATAACAGAAGCAAAGATTGGTAAGGAAGGCTTGTCCCTATACTATTGTTGATGACATTCTTTATAAATTGGGAAAAGACAAGGTGCTCCGTCGGGTGGTTCATCCCATGGAGACTAGGAGAATCCTAGAAATGTGTCATGAATGCTCTGGTCATTTTGCTTTAGCAAGCACAGCTAGGAGAATTCTTAATGCAGGTTACTTTTGGCCACGCCTCCATAAGGATGTATATGAATGGTGTCGAAGTTGTAAAGTATGCCAAAAGTTTGGAAGGCGACAGTTGATTCCTGGGCCCTTAAAGCCTATTCCAGTATATGGACCATTTGAGAGGTGGGGGTTGGACTTTGTGGGACCACTCCCTCGCTCATCTCAAGGCAAGCATTATTTATTGGTGGCCACAGATTATGCGACTCGATGGGCAGAGGCCAAGGCCACAGTCAATAGCAAGGCAAGCACAGTTGCAAAATTTCCCTTTGATCAAATTTGTTCACGCTTTGGTTGTCCTTTGAAAATTCTCACTGATGGAGGAACCTCTTTTAGAAATGAACTAATTGAAGATGTGGTGCATAAGCTAAAGATAAATCATAGCATGTCCACGCCATACTATCCCCAATGTAATGGCTTGGTTGAGAAAACAAATGGATTGTTGTGCAATTCAATGGGAAAGCTTGTTGACACCAAGAAAAGACATTGGGATAGGCACTTGGCAGAAGTTTTATGGGCTTACAGAACCACACACAAGCTAGCTATTGGGTTTAACCATTCCAACTAGTGTATGGAATAGAAGCCATTTTACCCATTGAATTGGAGATACATAGTCTTCGCACAGCTGTTGCAAGAATAGAAGGACAGGAGGATGCCTATGCTCAACGCTTGGTACAGCTAGAAGCCTTGGATGAATGCAGATTACACGCCTTACAAAACTTGGAATCTTCTCAAAAAAGGCGCAAGGCCCATTTTGACACCAAATTACGCAAGAAGAAAGATATTGCAGAAGGAGATTTGGTAATGAGATTTGATAGCCATCTGGACAAGCGGCTAGACAAAAAGTTTATCAGTCGATGGGAGGGACCATATCGAGTCAAAAAGAAGTTCACGAATGGAACCTATCAGCTTGAGGAGGTTGATGGCATGGTAATACCCGGACGCACCAATGAGTATCGCCTTAAATTCTTCTATGCTCGACCACCTTGAGGGCCAGCAAACCCTCTCTGTACTAGAGAGGATCTGCTGGGGGGGGAAAGATGTGACGCCAAAAATTGATATTTTTAATTTGGCATTGGTATTGTTTTTCTCTATGTTTGATAAGAGTTTGAATAGCCTAGCAACTCTCACTTATTTCTGTTTTCTATGATATTGTATGGGATGGAGAGGATGAGTGGAATGGCTCATTGTAAATACCATAGGTATGAATTATAAATACCTTGGTATGGGGTGAGAGTTATTTGGGATATTATGGAGTTTTTTTAGAAAATAGGAAGAGTGAGTCATATAAAGAGGTGGGCTCATGTCCATGTGTTCCAATAATATAAGAGAGGCTACATGCCAAGGGTGTGGAAGGCATGTGGAGGAGTGTGAAGTTCAGAGGAATCCTTCTAGAACTCCCATGTGGAATAAGGAGGATATGGACATGTGGAAAAGAGAGGGTCCCTATGGGCTCCATGTGAGGAGACTCTTGACTTTCTCAATATTTTAAGAGTCTTGAGCATCTTGTGATGGGACACATGGCACGAGTAGTCAAAAAGGACATGGATGGTGACATACGTGCTTATGTGATTGATGGGGAAAGGAATCTACATGCAACAATTGTAAATGGGTGAAGGAGGGTAACAAAATCTCTATAAAAAGAGCCCTCCTCTCCCTTGTTCATCAATCTCTTCCACCATTAGGCCTCATGTTGCTGTATCTCTAGTCTCCCCAAGCCTCTTCCATGAGCCTTCTCTCCCTCTTGTAGATATTCTCTTATGTAGACTCTTGAGTCCATCTCTCTCTAGTTTATTCTCTCTCTATGAGTAGTCCTCTTGTATGCATGAAACCTCTTCTTCTCCCTTGTGTTTGTAGTGTTGGAGTGGATTCTCACTCTATTTGTAATGAAGGTCACTTCAGGTTCTCTCTCTCTTGAGTGTCTCTTCCCTTTTCTTTCTTTCAAAGCCTTAAAAGTTCTTGCTATTCGGCTGCTCATTGTGCACACATGGTCCATCTGTTTCCCGAGCCACCATGCAAACTTCTTCCCCTCTTCTAGATGAAATCTATGAGGGGTGCATTGTTGATGAAGGTGAAGTCTTGAGGGAGCATCCTGCTTAGGCGAAATTAGCATGGGTGGAGGGCAGTTTTCATGACAGTTTGACCCCCTGTTAGTATTTTGCTCATAACTTTCTGCTCGATAGTCCGATTTTAATGAAATTTATATCAGCACGAAGCTCTCTTTAAGGTGCATGTTTGTGATCAAATCTTGAATCAGATACTGCTGTAGAAAGTTATGATTCTCTGTGTCTGACAGTCTGTTTTCATGACAGTTTTTACCCCCGTCTAGTAAACTGTCCATAACTTTTTGGCCGCTTCTTTGTTTCTTATGAAACATATATCAGCGCGAAGCTCTCTTTAAGGCACTTGTCTCTAGGTGCTTAGATCTTGAATCAGATACTGTTGCAAAATGTTATGAGTCTCTATGTCTGACAGTCTGTTTTCATGATAGTTTTTACCCCCTTCCAGTAAACTATCCATATCTCTTCAACCGTCTGTCTGTTTTCAATGAAACTTATATCAACGCGAAGCCATATTAAGGCGTATCTCTTTGTGTGCTTGAATCTTTGATATCATGTCTCTACTGAAAGTTATAGGCCTCTATGTCTAATGACAGTTTGTAGAGTGTTTTGAGGTAAGTGTAAAGGTGTCTATGAAGGAGGTGCAATGTTTCCTCGGAATCTACCCATCTGACCTAATCAGCCCCTTCAAACTCCTCGATATATATCAGTTCATGTTATGTTGAGCCGCAAGATCTTCTTTCAATAACGTATCGCTCTTCTCTTTGGTGCAGACTGGCTCGCTGAGATTATGGCCTCTGCTGATCCTTTCCTTCTCCCTATGCTTGATTACAACGTCACTTGGGATGTTACCATCTTCATTCTCATCTGAGGGAGGAAAGTATGGTGTGGTATCTTGGCATAAAAGCTTCTTTCTAATGTCCCATTCTCAATGATAAATATCTTTGTCAGTCAGTTCGAAAACAGCAAAAAGTGAAGAGGTGCGTGAAGTTTATTACCCCCAACTTCATGTCACAATACCTTCGTCCCATCCAGCACAAGGATCCACCCCACCTCTAGTGTGTTCCCTCCACGCACTACCCACCTCCTAACAGAAGCCCGACCTCTTCACTAAACCCTTATTGAAATCGTAAGGCACTTCCATGGACCTTCCCACCTACTTTGGGACTAAGAAGGACCAAAACACTGGACAATGGATCGATAATGTGGAATCCAACAATACTTTCCCACCCAATGGGTCTCTCAACCAGCACCCTTCCTTCGAAACAAAAAATCTATCCATCCTACTAGCTCTGTAACCCTCCCTAATATGCTTATTATTATATGTAAACCCACCCAAACCCTACGGATCAATCTCTAAACAGTCAGCCAGACCCTTATCCAAGTGTAATTCCTCCCGCAACTCAGACTCCGTAGCCTCCAACCCACTCCCAGGTGCCTGTCTTTTATAACCTAGGTGCAAGTAAGAGTGCTTAGATGCACCTACGTTATAGAAGTGAGTGCTTGTAACCTAGGTGCAACCAAGAGTGCATGAATGAAGAAAAAAGAGTGCTTGGATGAGTATATGCATTGTCTAATACTAGTTTTGCCATGAATTCACCTTGCAATGCCTAGTTTGATACACCACAATACCCCTCTAGTAAAGAATGCGGCAGTTTTTAATTTAACATAAACTAGGGCACATGCTTGCTTGCTACCAAGTTTGGATTCTTCTAAAGTAGTATGATCTTATTACTAAGGTTGCTGGACATAGACAATGATAGTCAAGATGTACTATGGGGTGCACCTTGTAAATTAACGCGAGCCAAGGTTTGATCTCTCTTAACTTGGATTCAGCTAATTAAGTTGTATTATAGAGCATCGTCCTATATGAGAGGTAGCCGCTCTATGCATTCTAGTCAATGTTGCACATCATCATCAACAATATGGTGTTGCCAATTCAAAGTCTTGTAGCTATGGATCAATAAAGAGTGCTACCTTGGTAGATCTTTAGGTCATACAATGAAGGATTGGAAATGACGTATAGAAATTTTGTAGCTATCTAACTATAGAGTGTGGTAACTTGCTAGATCTTTAGGTCATACAATGAAGGATTGGAAAGTATAGGCCTATATATTTTTGAATTAAAAGGGTGTCTATAGAGCTAAATCGTCTTCAATTTTATCCTTTATGGCATAGCATTGTATTTATGACAAGATGAAGGGCTTCTAGTTCAAGGAGAGATCAAGCTCCAAAACTTATCGCAATCCTCCTTATGTAAATATTGGACACCATGTAAATGCATGGTAACACACAATGTAACTTATAGGGTGGTTACCTTATCAAAAGCAACCCATTAATAGCCGTCAATGACTCCTTATACCTGGAGCTTCCACTTATCATGTTCAAGAAATCAAGGACAAGGGCACCATTTTTATTATTTTAGAACACATGGAAGAGAGAGGTGATGTGTCTGAGTGTTGGGCTTTGTGCAATTAGATTAAGTTTTTGCATTTGTCTTTATAGTTGCTATTTAATGTTTGTGCTCAACCAATATTTAATTCTAGTTAGCGATCAAATATCCTTCTTTTTCAACAGATGCCAGGTCAGCATCAAATTTCTGAGCAATAAAGTTGATGTGGCTAAATGTTACAAGTCAAGATTGGACGTCCCATGGGACCTTGACGCTTGTAAAAAGCTTGGGTTGAAATTTCCCCCAAAGAGAAAGGCTCACCCTATCGTTGCCTGCTATATTTATTTTGGTGGAAAGTCCTCTCTCAAGCCTTTCACTGTTAGCTTGAGTGAGGACTCTTAAGGTTCATAAAAAAATGTATGTTAAGGTTGGTTACACATCGGGTTCACACCCGCCCAAGCCAAAATAAATTAGTTGCTTATTGCATACAAACCACCGATAGTAGCGGGTGGGCGATAGACATTTCGAGTGCGTGGTGTCATGTCGTGAGTTCGAGCCAATGTTGCATTTGCATTTATTTTCGGGTGAGAAGAAACCCTTCGCCCAAGTTGGCCCGCCCCAGCGTGGGCGGACTATACAAAAGCTGTGCGATCAATGGCGCTTCGATGTGCCATAAATTGTCTGAAAGCTTGGGTAGGCAACGGAGAGCTTTGGTGTGTAATCAAGCAGCCGGAGAAGTCTCCCATTGTATTGAATTGTATTGCTACTAGAAGCAATGGTAGTCACAAATGAAAGATCGTGTAATTTGTGTGAGGGGGGAGGTGCCACGTGGCAATGCAATGTGTGGAAGCCACGTGGCAAGGGACATATATAAAGCGGGGGCAACTATGATCGTTTTGGATATTCCACTCCATTTCTTTTCTAACAGCGTTTGTGTGCTCTGTGTGTGTGGCTATGGCGATCGCCCTACCCTCCTCGCGCTTCCTTTTCCGATCCCTTCCCTCTTCCCTTCAGCAATCTCTCCCTCACCGTTATCGACTTTGCACCCCTCGCGCTTCTGGTACCCCGCATTCCCTTTCTTCCCTCTCCCTTCATATGTATTTCGCCTTTCACCTGCGCGTTTACAAGATTTCTCTGCTTAGGATATGTCATTCTCTTGGCCTGCTTGCTAGGCGCTTTCTACCTCGTGCCGCATTCATACCTCGCAAGTAAACCGACCTTTTGTTTTTAGCATCCAAACGTCCTGTATCATTTTGCTCGTTCGGCAGCTGAGGGTAACATTTTTGCGTTTGCAGCGGAGGCTCAAAAATCTCTGGAAGTGATGCGAAAATTTTCAGAACAGTATGCACGTCGTTCAGGGACATATTTTTGCGTTGACAAAGGAGTCACAGCGGTGGTTATCAAGGTAAGATCTCCTCCTATTATCCTCGTACGGATAGGTTCTTCGTCAACGAAAGGATATTCACATGCAATTTTTAATTTTTGATCCTCAACAGATTTTGTTTATAAATTTTCGATATAATTTGTGTGTAGATAGGCTTTAGCAAAAGGTGATATACGTGGATGGAAGTAAGAGATACTTTTTAGCTTATCGGTAAATTTTGACAAAGAAAAGCTTTTAGAAAGTTCTATTTTTTTAGCTTAATAATATTCTAACAGTTTACATTAAACTGCTGTTGAAGATGGTAGTCCCACGTATGTCAAGGCTGTTGTTTCAATTTTTTGAACGATTTCAACACAATTGTGATCTTGCTCTTTATGAGATGGGAGTGTAATCAAGCAAGGAAGCTTATGGTACACAGTAAAATATGTTCAGATGTCTGATGGCCACCTTAAAGTTGAAGGATGGAACTGTAAATTGGACGGGCAGTTCATTGTTAAATGTTTTAACCCTGAAGGCCATGAATTCCACATCCCAATGCTCTATTCTGGAACATTAATTTTGACCCAGAGTTAAGACTCTGCCTTGTGGCATAAAACTTGAGTACAGCAATGCAAAATACAAGTTGTGAAGCATTTGAGGTCCTGAGAAAGCACATCATGTGTCTAACAAGCTCGCTGAAATCAATGCCGATTTGCTTCAATTCGCATTCGTGCTTTAGGGCTATATGCTCATAGACAAGGACACAAGGTAAATAGATGTAGACCTATTGACTTATAGTGCAACAGGGCTGGTTTATATGCACTGTATGTCCACACATTATGTCCTGTGCATACAATATTCAATAAGTTGTGTTCTCTGCAAGTCTTGAACGCTCTTCCAGTACTTATATAATGCAATAAGTTATAATGCAGTTGAATTTTTTGTTGTAACTTGCATCTTTTGTGCTTTCAACTTTTGTGTTGACATAACAAAACCTCAACTGGGTTGACATGTCAGGGCTTGGCAGAACACAAAGACACTCTTGGAGCTCCTCTTTGTCCCTGCAGGTGCGTTACATTTGTGCTTTCTGTGCTTAGGTGTTAAATAACATTATCACACTATTGTCCAATTGCTTAGTAACATCCTAGAATTTCTAGATTGTGCTTTCCTGGTTTTTGTGTTACTGACATTGCAAATCTAGTATTCATTGGAGGATGTGTAAGTTAGATTTGACTCTCACTTGCTACAGGCACTATGATGATAAAGTTGCTGAGGTTGAACAAGGTTTCTGGAACTGTCCCTGTGTCCCAATGCGAGAGAGGTAACTCCCTCCAAACTTTGTGTTCCCTCTTGATACCTCTCCTTGGTCTCCCATTTACAGGGACTGATAGTAACAAGAAGACTGCACTCAATGAAAGATCACAATTTATTTCATTTTTTGTGGAATGAAAATTTTGAGCATTTAAGGTTTCTCAATCTCCATGGCGGAGTACCAATGCAGAAGTACTGGTGATAGATGTGACTCTATCATGGATTTAAAATGCACATGTTATTTCCAAAAGAGAAAGAAGAAGGGTTTTAAGTGGTCTTAAAAAGTAGTTGTGTTTGAAGATGCAAGATCTCCAGGATACGTGTGCTTACGTTGAAAGAAATTCTGAGAAGTGTTTCCCTAGATGCTTGTGTGTATAGATTTGAGAGCAAATGTTAATACGTTTGTATTCAGTCTTGCTGTCAACTGGGTCATTTTTTTCAAATAGAATGTGTTTGGGCATGTTCTGGATTCGCCAAGATATGTGGTTCAAACAGGCCCATTCTCTTGACTTTTTGAAGACTTTATCTAAGAACAATCTATAATATGCACTAGGTGTTCAAATCTTATAAGCATTGCAAGTTTGTGGTGGAAATATTAAGGCAATGGTCATTGTTGGTAATAAGTTGAGATTTCCCCCCTTTAACCAGAATTAGTAGTTGAGTTAGTTGTTTGTAAGGGTCTAAACTCTAAGTAGGGTTACACGACGGCCAACAAATGGAAGCAATGAGTGGAAAAGGCACTCCAAATGCAAGCAACATGAGGCAAAGCTGGGCAAGAAAGTTGCATCCTGTAAACCATGCAAAAAACAAATATTAGTCTCCTCTAGAACAAGCAGCTGTAGCTTGAATGAAGAGATTTGGACTACTTTTTGATTAGCCTTCTCCTTTAGTGCTAGCCTTCGTCATGGCTGAGTTTAGCCTTCACCTCCGGAGTGCCGACAGAAACTCAGTACGAAGACTTTGTATAAATGGATGCTCAAGTATGTGTGGGTCTATAGATTTGTATGTGTGAGAGCATACTTTTATACTATGGTCTACACCCACTGTTGGGCGTTGATGACGTCAGTGGGGATGTCATAGTAGCTAGTCCTTGCTATGCGTGATGGAGTTTATGGTTTTCAATCTTATGAGTGACTATCGTGAGATTGAAACTGCACTATGTTGTGTTTTTAGAGGATGAGTTTGGGAATGTTCTTGGATTCATTTAGGTATATGCTTCTGCCGTATTAGCGGACATGCAAATTTCACCTTGTGAAGTTTTCGTCCAAGTTGAGGTCTGTTGGTATTGCGATAATTCTTTTTATCTTAAATGGTGTGTTGCCCTATCATCCAGATTTAGATTTAGATGCTTGTTTGGGAGAGACTAAAATGAAATCTTTTAGACTTCACAAGCAGCTATAGCTTGAATGAAGAGATTTGGACTACTTTTTGATTAGCCTTCTCCTTTAGTGCTAGCCTTCATCATGGCTGAGTTTGCCCTTCACCTCCAAAGTGCCGACAGAAACTCAGTACGAAGACTTTGTATAAATGGATGCTCAAGTATGTGTGGGTGTGTGGATTTGTATGTGTGAGAGCATACTTTTATACTATGGTCTACACCCACTATTGGGCGCTGATGACGTCAGTGGGGATGTCATAGTAGCTAGTCCTTGCTATGCGTGATGGAGTTTATGGTTTTCAATCTTATGAGTGACTATCGTGAGATTGAAACTGCACTATGTTGTGTTTTTAGAGGATGAGTTTGGGAATGTTCTTGGATTCATCTAGGTATATGCTTCTGCCGTATTAGCGGACATGCAAATTTCACCTTGTGAAGTTTTCGTCCAAGTTGCGGTCTGTTGGTATTGCGATAATTCTTTCTATCTTAAATAGTGCGTTGCCCTATCAGCTAGATTTGGATTTAGATGCTTGTTTGGGAGAGACTAAAATGAAATCTTTTAGACTTCACAAGTAGCTGTAGCTTGAATGAAGAGATTTGGTTTACTTTTTGATTAGCCTTCTCCTTTAGTGCTAGCCTTCGTCATGGTTGAGTTTGCCCTTCACCTCCGGAGTGCCGACAGAAACTAAGTACAAAGACTTTGTATAAATGGATGCTCAAGTATGTGTGGGTGTGTGGATTTGTATGTGTGAGAGCATACTTTTATACTATGGTCTACACCCACTGTTGGGCGTTGATGACGTCAGTGGGGATGTCATAGTAGCTAGTCCTTGCTATGCGTGATGGAGTTTATGGTTTTCAATCTTATGAGTGACTATCGTGAGATTGAAACTGCACTATGTTGTGTTTTTAGAGGATGAGTTTGGGAATGTTCCTGGATTCATCTAGGTATATCCTCTAGAACAAGAGGAAATTGCTCAAAAGCAGATGTGACTTTCATATTAGGGTTTGCTGCAGGAACTTCAAAAGAGAAGCAGCCTGTTTGAAATATTTAAAAAGCAGTCTGAGACTCTAAAAATAGGTCTGGTGAAATCCTAAAAACGGTTATGTAGCATATTCAAAATCCTAAAAACGGTTATGTAACATATTCAAAACCCTAAAAACGGGTATGTAACAAAAATTAAAACCCTAAAAGTGAGTATGTATCTTCCTTGCCAGGAACAGCTGCAGCGACTTTAAAAGAACAAAAATGCCTGCAAGATAGGTCGAACTAGCTGCAAAAGCTTCGAAAAAACAATCACACAGGCCTAGAATTCATCTAGGTATAAGGAGCTTGAAAACCAGTCAAAAACCACACAAATAGGTGTAGCTTATTAAAAGACAAGTACAAATCTGAGAAAAAACTCTCCAAAATGGCACTGCAGCAAGTCCAGGAGTGCTCCATAAGAGGTGCCCAGGCCTGTAGAGGTGATGGCTGACTGAAACAAGGCTGGGCATGCTCTCTGCAAAGTTTTTTGCGACAGAAGTACTTCCTGAGGTTAGGTGATGGGCATTGGCTTGTGAAGCATTAATTCACAATAAGAGTCATATATATGTGCATTTATGTCATCTTGGTGATGTGTTCGGAGTCCTCACTCGAGGAGAAGTTGGATGGCATGTGGAGCATTGAATTTTGGTGAATCTTTTAGAGGTCATATATTGTGCATTTATCTAAGATGCCTTAAGATCCTAGTTATGTGTTCGGAGTCCTCGCTCAAAGAGGATAAGTTGGATGGCACCAACGATTCTCTTTGGAGCTTTATGATTAACAATCTTTTGGTTTCAAAAAGACTTTGGGATTTTGTGACAAGTGATAATTTCCATCCTGGAGCTATAGATAGCTCTTGGCACTCCTTCACAACAAGGAGTTGCTCGAGGTGGGCAGCAAGCCCCGGGTCAAGCACTTGCTCAACCAACACCACATCAAGATTGGATGTCCAAGATGCACAAGTCTTGTCTTCAATCACACTTTCAGTGAAGAGGCTCTTTAAACCTCATATCAGGTTGTGCCAGACTTTTAAAAATTCATGGGACACTTTGGAAGCAATGAACTAAAATTCAGGATCTCAGGGAGAACCAGGAATATTGATGGAGTTATCTAGATGCTCAGCTTGTCTCCACTAGTCTGAACTCCTTGCCAGAGTCATTTACACGATTCTCAATTTGTCCCTAAGAGGTAATCCTAACCCGCTCACCTTTCAGGAGCTTGTGGGACTTTTGCTGCAAGAGGAGTAGATGCAGAGAAACATATAAGATAATATGCATGGTGGTTTGAAGGCTTTGTGATAGCTGGCGAATGGACCAAGCCTCTTATGTTTGAAGAGCTTGGCTCCTCGCTGTTGCAAGATTGAGCTGTATGAAAGCAATAGCGACAATGCCTGCCTGGCAAAAGGAAAGGACAAGGGAAACCCTAGCAAGGGTAACTCCAAAGGCGAGAAGTTTGAAGACGGTAGAGACAAGAAGAAGAGAAAGAAATGTTTCTACTGTGAAAAGCTTGGTCATTTTGCGAAGGACTACAGGATAAAGAAAGCAAATTAGAAAATGAAAAAGAAAGCAAGCCCAAGGAAGAAACAGAGTCTGATTCAGCCTAGGCCCACAATGAGTCATTGAGATGGGGTGTTAAAAGAGGTCATTGCCCCACCTATTCTCCTCCATATGTGGGGGACTAGGTGCAATAGACCAAGGTAGATGAAGTGTGGGAGAGGCTCTTGTAGGCAGAGTTTTGTAGTAGGGCCTATTTATAGGTCAGGTGCCCTAGACCTGATCAGCTCTAGGGTGATTGTATTGGTTGGCAGTCTGGTCAAGCAATCCTGACCCAGTGTTGGCCTTAGATTGGCCACCTATTAGCCTGGTCGGCTGGTTGGGTCTGCAGACTGATCGGACGGTCCCATAGGCTGGTGTGTCGGCCAGCAGCACCCACAAAAGCATCAGATTGATCCAGAAACCAAATTCTGGTTTTCTTTTGATAAGAAAGTCTTGAGGTTAATCTTATTGTATTTTGGAAAAAATTTGTACGTGAAAAGATCATCAATCTACTTGTGGCAAGTCTATGGCTCATGACGAATTTAGAATTAAATGTAACTTCATGTTGTATCATTGCTTGACATATTATTTAGAGGGATATTGTAATGCAAAATTATTGGACATCAATGTAAGGGCAAATTTTATATGCATTTGCGCGTGTCGGAAGGGCTTTTACCTTTATAGTACATATGACCTCTCTAAAGCATCATCTCCTTCGTTAAAGGTAAGGCCAGTGCGTATCCCTTTGGGCTGGGCTTCTCTCTGGCTCTGCCCACTGGTTGACGAACCCTCATGAACTACTTCACCATGAGGTGGGATTAGATTCCTCTTCATCTCTTACAGCCATATTTAGGTCACAGGAACCATAAATATTAGAACACAACATTAGTATAAACATGGTTTGTAACCCTGGTTGACGTACCTGGGGTACTGTTTCAGAATTGCAGCTAAGGGATCACCTTGTAATAAGATGCACTTGGAATTTCATGACCCTTAATAAGAAACGTACATGTGCATATGGGCTTGTGTGTGAACTGTGCTCTTGAGCCAAAGTAAAGGAAAGAAGGATAACAGTTGGCTATTTAGCACCATCATCCTGGAGAAATTTACAGTATGCTGATCTGCAACTGCCATTGGTTGTCCATAGCTTCTTGGGGGTTGTCATGCTGTAGCTCATCATTGCAGGTCATCTCTCTTTGTGATACATATGCAAAGCATATATACTCATGAAATGCATTGCGTGTTTGCCTCTAGCTAAGACTGACTGTGTGACTGTGAAATTGTTTGCTAACAAATTGGTCTTTTTCACCTTGCCCCATCACCAGTTTCAGCCACATGCTATATGGCCTGTTCCTCATTATTCTGATGTCGGTCAACAATATATGGATTTTATTTTGCTCACTTAGGCATAGACCGCTATTACTTTACTTCATGGAGTTAGGTGTTGAGAAGGAGACAACAGAATAATGTTGAGAGATATTAGTGTCTGGAACAGATTTTATTGTTGGCAGCACTCACTTGCTGAAGCACATGAGTAGGGTGTATCCTTCTATAATAGGTGTTAAAGCAGTATAAATTATTTTAGTATTTTCATATTTCTTCAGTCCATCATTGATTTACTACTTGCAGGAAGGAGTGCCACTGCATGCTTTTTTTGACAGAAGATAATGATTTCGCTGGCAAGGAACAGGTATGAAAATCCTCTTCGGTCCTCATTTCTCTCTTTAGTGCTTTTTAGTGATAACTCACCTTCCAGTCCATATTAGTACTTGTTGTCTTTTGGAAGAGATACTGCCTGGCGTGCATCCTTGACTTATTTGTGGTTTAGGCCCTGACATCACGCTCTTCCCTTTTGCTATAATGCTGAGCTGATTTAAATTTGGTTGTAATTTATGCAGGCAATCACTGTAAATGAAATCGAAGAATTGACTGCAAATGTCTAGGTATTTGAGCTGGATATCAAACATTTTTCCTGTACCATGGACGATTCCTTTGTTCTGCTAGTATGTGGTATAGAATCCCATACAAAACCAAGTCAGCAAAAAAGCTATCCTTCTTGTGTATGTTGTATATTACTTTTTGTCCCTTTTCATGGAATGCGGGCAGTCTCATGGTTGCCTTGTGCTTGTAGCTTGTGCAAGTGAAGCAAGGCAACACATAAAGAAAGAATGCAGAATTTTTGTGATTCACTTGTGTTTGGCTCCAAAATAATATCCATCTGTATTCTGTTATGAGAGTTTTCCAATTTCATGTGATTAATCCTACCTGTTACTTTCTTGGTAATTACAATGTTTAGTGGGGATCTTTTAGTAGCTGCATTAATCTGTCGGACAGCATGTTTTTTGTGCCTAAGACTGCATTGTATGTGGCTATACTGAGTACTTCATTGTGAATGAGCATACGTAAATTGTTCCATGCAGGCAGCAGGAATAGGGTAGCTCACTTTAGTAGGAATTGTTAGTTTGCTTTATCAGATGCTCTGGTTGTCTTTAAAAGTAGGCATCAGTGAAGCTAACATAGGGCAGCTTAGCTACACGATGGGTTAATAAAATTTTTTGCCTTTCTTTGTGGGATGACAACTGAATCCCTATCATTTGAACTCTCTTTATCATGAAGCAAAACAGGCCAATGTGCACAATTTGCTAAAACTTGAAAACCTTTTAAATACTTCAAGCTCCTTGAGGTACATGTAGCTCCATTTTAATCTCCAATTACTTGTTTGTATGTAAATACAGATGTATGCATCCGATGTGAAAGGTGGGTCATATTTGGGATAGAAACAACAGTGGAGAGAAAACAATAGAAATGATTGAGTGATTCCTAACAGTTTTGAGATGCAAGTCTCCCAAGGACATGCATCAGAAAGGTGCATGGCATGGTGATTGTTTAAGAACCTAGATTTAGATTTAGGTTCAGATTTAGAATCAGGAAACTAGGACCATGAACTTAGATGTTAATCTCATGGTAACATATTAACATATTGAAATATGAAATGCTAGAGTGGATGAAGAGATTACGTGCAGTGCATGATGAAGACTTAAATCGGTTAATGTTCTGACCAAAAGTGTGATCTCATCGGTTAAGATGTACATAAATAGATATAATCAGGTTGTTAAAGACTACCATTAGTGCATATAGTAATGAATTTACACATACTTTGGTAGAAGGCAATAAGCTTGGGGAGTCTTTGCTCGTTATTTGGTTTGGAATGTTTTAACTTTTAGTGGTAGTCGTACATATGCGAAGAAGTTTCAAAGAAACAAGATTACTTTATTGAGTAACATGCAAGACGTTGTTCCATAATTGTGTCTAGTGACTTTGAAAGCTTAAGTATATCTATGGAATTTATCCTTATCTTGAATTTGTGAGTAATTTGTGAGTATTCCTATGTCTTGTTACTTGTTTAAACCGTGGTCCCTATGATAAGGTGATGCCATCCTTATCTTGAATTTGTGAGTAATTTGTGAGTATTCCTATGTCTTGTTACTCGTATAAACCTTGGTCCCTATGATAAGGTGATGCCATCCTTATCTTGAATTTGTGAGTAATTTGTGAGTATTCCTATGTCTTGTTACTTGTACAAACCTTGGTCCCTATGATAAGGTGATGCCAAAAGTGATGATTATTGGTCTTAAGCAAGAGATCAAACAATGTGTGAGGCAACCAAGAAGCATCCCAAGTATTATCCATAACACTTGCAATGTTGGAATTAATTATGTATTTGTTTAAGAGCTTATCACACCATAGAAATGTAGAATAAGTAGATTCTATGAGACATATATTAATGTCATTGATACTTAACAATACAAATTGATCCACAAAAGAACATATGTTGAGTTTTCTCAAATGCATTTTTAAAAATTGGAATTGAACAGCGTAATGAACTCCCTATAGATGCTACAAGTATGGTTTAAAATCTACAATAGGCATTTGCGTTGAGGATTTTTTTAAAGTAGAAAGTTGCACAATTTAGACTTATGCATGTCAATTGTGGTATTGCAATGTTGATATGGCAAGTACTATCACTGGCTTAGTTAAAGGTTCTGGAGGAATCTATATACAGACACTTTCTAAGGAAATACCTTTCCCCCATTTTGTATGGGTCTTTGCTAAAATGCTGATGTGGTGAACTTTGCCATGATATAGAACGTGTGAATTCCTCAAGCATTTTCAAATGGGGAAAGCTAATAGCTAGCCATGTATTCCTTTCAAGTGAGTGTTTGTTGCATACCTATTATTGTATTAAAACATCATATATTGGTTTATCTTTATTGCTTTGATTGTTTCCAATGATCCCAATTACCAAAAATGTTCAAAATCTCTTGGGAGGCTAATTCAATGGGGAGAACCACATCACGTGTATTCATTCTTATCAGGTGAAGGAGGTAAAGGAGACTTAAAAAATGGGTGTCCTCAAAGGTAAATACTCTTTCTTGTAGACCTTATATAGAGTAGCTATGAGGCCCTAAGGGAACATTAGTTGAATGAGAGGGGAGCCGCAAGGGGGGCGAGAGATTGAAATTGTACAGACGAGCTATTGGCACACTTTACATTTGGTTTAACATGTTACAATTTTTAAGAATAGTCGACGAGCTATTGGCACACTTTACATTTGGTTTACCATGTTACAATTTTTAAGAAAGGACTATTTAAATTCTATTTCATCTAACGCATTCGCACAGTAACCTTGGGTTGGGGTGTCCAAGTTGAGAGGATACTATCTCAATTGGTTTTTAGAAAAAACGCTTTGATGTTTGGAGAGTCTCTTGTGAAGCCAACAACAATTGTGGGACGTTGGTCCCTCCACTTGTACATACGTAACACACTTAAAACTAGGTTCACAAGCTAGGTTTTTGCAAACAATGTTGAAGGTAAGGGACCTTTGGCAAGATTTTGGGCTAATGACTAACTTGTTTACAGTAACATTAATGGTGGCCCCTCATTTTGAGGAACCACCTACGAGGTGCAAGTTTATGACCTACACTCCCTCTCTTACAGTTTGCAACCCTAGAAAATCTCTAGCACCCCCTCCACCCCTCAAACTTCTCTTACCTTTGGGCTCATACACTAGAACTCCTTCCTTTCGACCTTGGAAACCACTAAAATGTAGAGAAACGCCAAGCCTCCAGAAGAAGGGTTGTTATTATCAGCCACTAAGTCAAGAATCAATTGTTGACATCAAGTCTCACCAATAATCATTCATGTCAAGTCTACTCGAAAAGGAGGGGAACCCGTGCATAGTTCAAGATGAAAGCCTAGAGTAAGTCAATTGGAAAGGGACATTAGAAAACATCTCCCTTTATACCTTAGTTTAATCATGGCCTTGCCCTCTTCCTTTTTGCCCCTTTTCCTTTCTCAACTACTTAATAGAAAATTTTCATTTTTCATATGATGGGGCATCTATTCTATATACATGCCTAATCGCTCCAAAAACTACATGCATTAATTAGTTTTGCTGCGCACTTCGCGCCTCCCTCAGTATAGGTTAAGTGCATTAATTAAGCCTCGATCTCCTCCCTCTTCAGAGTTCCGCTACTAGATCTCCCCTCCCTCTACACGCTTGCACTCCTCGATGTCCCCTCTAGGCTGCCGCCATGAGAGGCTGTTGCAGCCCCCCTCCAAGCTCCTAAACTGTCATTCTGAAGTCCTGTCGTGCCTTTTATGGGACCAAGATGTCGGTGCACGGAAGAATCTAGATGTTCGGAAGTCTCTAGATGCATTAATTCAGGTGTCCGGACTCCAAGCTTACCTTAATACCTTGGTTCGAAGCACTTAATACCTTGGTTCGAAGCACGCAACAACTAATTAATTGAGTTTTCAATTTTTTCATTCTAGGGGACCTATTCGGTGTCCTTCCACCAATGATGCAAGCATTTATCCTCAAGCTTGGAATTGCACAAAGTTTTTAATATAATTTATAAGTTACCGAGGAAGTAACATCATAAAATCTACCAATCAAAGATAATTGATCCACAGGTGTTTTAATATTGTGGGCATTTTCTCCCAACGCATTTTTTGAGATGCAAATCAAGAATCAGTTAAGGTTGTGAGATGCATTTTTTGACACACAGATGCTGAGCTGTGAAATGCTATGCACAGTTCTGTGATCTCTTCAAAGGTATGAGCCCTCTCAACACATCTTCCAAATGTTTGCATGTAAAACAAGGCAGTTCAGTAGTGATTTGACAGTCAAAATATTTCACTTAAATATTGTTCTCTTAGAGGCATTGGAACTAAACTAAATAAAACTAATGGATGAAATTTTCGATAACAAACGTTTTTTATAAATTATTTGGAAAATAATTGATAAGAACTCCCAAGCAGCACAGAAGTCTGCTGAAACTTGAACCTTGCACCTGTGGATTGCTAATGCCACAACATTGTATTTCATCATTTCAGTAATTGCAGCTCCAAGAATAGATGAATAACGAAAGACAAAAAGCCCAATAAAAACTGAAAATTTGGAGTCCTGATCAAATAAGTAGAGCCACACGCGAGAAACACACGGAAATACAAAGGGCAGAGAGAGAGAGAGAGAGGGAGAGAGAGAGAGAGAGCTGGTTACACTTATAAGTTGAGCAAAGCATTTATCTATTATTGCGTTTTTCATGAATCATGAACATTCCACAGAATTTAACTTAATTGTTCAGCTCTACAAGCTCATTACATAATTGCCTGCTGAAACCCTTCTAAAAAGCCCTGAACAAAGGCATAAAATCAAACTGGAGGCTCTGCATTGGCATATCTGCTGTCATCCTGGCTCGCAGCGCTTTATTCATGCAAAGTAGCATCTTCACAAGGAGAGGCCCAAAAGAGAGATGTCATGCTGGACAAAATTCAAACTTATAGCCTCGCTTGGACCGACACCCATAAAGCTGAAACGTAAGGGATATGACACCAATCCCACTTCTCCAGTGATCAGCCTCAAAGATATTGCCTATGAAAATCTCTTTTGTTTACATTCCAATGTTCCTTCTGCTATTGCATTCAAGTCATGCTTTTTGTTTCCTGAAAGAAGGTAGATACATGCAAACCCAATAGAAACATTATCTGTGGCATCAATTCCGCAACTCGTCTCTATTCTTCCACGTTAACAAGCTCATATTCAATCAACGAAAGGTTGTTGTCGGCCTTAACAACAAAGTTAGCAGGATCAGTAACCTCCACACGCCCCCATTTATCCACAGCAAGGCGCATGGATCCCTTAAACATGTCAATCTTTGCATTTCGTAAGATCACAGTGACACCTTCTTGCATAAAGTCAACTGTAACAAATATGGCAACATGTCACATGTTATGAAAACCTGCACACTATTCTTATTCTCTTATCGACATTCAATATGATTGTGAATATCACAAAGGGGGCCATTCGTGAAGGAGAGTGAGAAACCGGGAAATAACACGTCTTTCTCAAAAGTAAATACAAAAGCTCCATAGCAAACACATCAAGAGTGAGAATGAGACCAAATTTGTAAGGAACGTTAAGGGTCCACACATGATAGATTTTGATAAACTTCAGGCAAAGTGGAGGCTCAAGCTTGGGAAACACCTTATCCTCAAAAATTCAAAGGCAGAGTATATACCAGGAGCTCAAGATGTAGACAGGTTTTCAAGATGAGCGTGTTCAAAAGCCTTGAATCTCTAGGCAGAAAGAGGAAGACTTATTGTGTCAGCTGTTCGAGCCATCACAAGGTGGCACATGGACACCACAGGGATGTACTACTACAATGAACCCTTCCCATGAAAGAATGTGATTCCATGACTGTAAGTAGAAATACCTCAAATACCCTCATGAATCATGCTGGCCTTCTAGTGGATCACCCTGGGCGTAATGAGAACTGGAGAATACCCAATTGAGAACCTAGGAAACACCATTTCCCCTCTTGGAGCAAGGGAATGCCATTCCAAAGTAACAGAAGCCCAGGGATGTCTGGAACGTCATGTGGGCAGAGCAGATCTCAGCCTTCTCGGAAATTTATAGAACACCATTCCTGCCTCACTCTCCTGCCCTTGCCTTGCATCTTTCACTCCCCCTAGCCTCTCTAGCTACCCCTTCCCTTTTCTCCTCTAAGCTCTCTTGAATCTTTTCCCCACTCAGTGACTCTACTCTGCTCTCCCTCAAGATTCTACTCTCCAATCTCCTACCTCCACTCAAGCCTCTCTTCCATTGAGCTCTCTCCCTTTCCCCTTTCTCTCCGTGTTGGATATTTCTTTGTCATATGATGACGTGTTGTATAATGTGTCATATGGGATCTTGCCTCCATGGAGCTGCTCTCAAAAAGATCGACGACTACAAGGTCATCCTATACCATCTAGGAATCTTTGCAAGAGTCTTCCTTGGTGGCTTTGGCTCCTGCATCTTGGACTCAAATCCTAAATTACTTTGTGAGTACTCATGGAACAATCCATCAGAGGGATTCCAAAGACTTCTTGGCTCTTCACGATTTTATTATCTAGATTCTAGACCTTTTAAAAGGCATCTTGGCTCACCAAGTTTGGATTCATAATCGATAAGCTTTGGACTCATCCTTGTATCCAATAAGAATGCACTTTGTGCTCATGAGATCTAACTTGATCCTAACGTTCTTGTTCATCAGAGGGATTCCAAAGATCTTGGCTCATCATGATTTTATTATCTAGATTCTAGAGCTTTTGAAAGACGTCTTGGCTCACCAAGATCTTCGTGTTTGGATTCATAATCGATAATCTTTGGACTCATCCTTGTATCCAATGAGAATGCACTTTGTGCTCATGAGATCTAACTTGATCCTAACGTTCTTGTGCTAATTAAAAAATATATCGACGAAAACTTCCCTTCCGCTGCATTTGTCATACTCCAATTTCAAGATGTTGCCGATGATGCAGATTGCCTCCACCTAGAAGAGATCTAACTTAATCATAACTTTCTTATTAATGTGTGCATGTCCACTCTCTACCCATCCTGGGTCTATAACCTATTTACAAATCACTCATACAAAGACTCGCAAGTTTAATTCTCTCTCTCTCTCTCTCTCTCTCTCTCTCTCTCTCTCTCTCTCTCGTTGTGTGTGTGTGATAGAAGGGTTCGAATAGATTCCTCACAAGCTTAATGGGAATAAATGAAAGAACATTATACATAATTTAATGGGCAGCAAAGGATGAAATATAGTGTTCAACTATGTTTCCTTCCTTTTAAATCTATGCCAAAAGACACATTGCAAAGCGCTTACGAGAGAAGCACCTCATTGACATTGTCAATGACTTGTAACATTCAAATTGTCACTACAAGAATTAAACAAAGCTGTAGAAATCCATGGACTAGACATTTTACTAAATCAGACGTGCATGTGTCTGATAGTTAGCCCTAGACTGCATGCATGATATAGAATGTCATGAGATCTACATAGTGGGCTGCACACTCTATCGCTCTTGAAACGTGACTTAACAGCTTATCAAACTAAATATCTCTTGTCATGGAATTCCAAAACCCATATTCGTTTTTTTAAATATTTAATCCCAAAAACATGCATTTGACTCTGTTATCCCGCCAATCTAGTTCTCACTTGTTCAAGATCCGAGCAATTAAGCTTGGACACTTTGAAATTACCAACTTTGGCATTATTTCAATATTTGGCAAGAACCGAGCCATGTTGATGGCAATGGTGACATTTCCATGAGGCCAACATCACGACCTTCGCACTAAATTCAG